>NC_136430.1:48205000-48727500 GCF_052849685.1 Lactuca virosa | reverse complement strand
TATTCTCTACTTTTATCTAATACTTTTTATTCTTCTGAAAACCATTACTAACTTAGGCATCGGAGGGGCGTTAGCGAAGCTAACGCCCACCCCAAGCTAACATTTGATATGCGTAGGAAATCGAGGATCCTAACACACAATGATCCTAACACTCAAGGATCCTGAAACTCAAGGATTCTAATATTCAATGATCCTGACACTATAGGACCTTAACATCCGAGGATCCTAACACTCAGGGATCCCAATAGATACATAACTTTGTGATCTTGACGATTGCAATATGCGATTGTCCAAGTAACTACGAACAAAGACTGATCATCTCTTCTACGATTAAGGGTACTTAATCCCCTCTAAGGTTTAAAGAGTTAATTACCTCTTTCATATGAGTTAAGGTTTCTACACCTCGGTTGGATGCACGAAATCTTACTATGGGATGTGAGTAAGGGGATCATTTCCCGCTTCAGTGACTTGGCAACCCTCTTATTTCTGAACATATGTCAAGATCCTAACGTTTAAACATAAGGTTTATAACACTTATGTGATATCCTAAGTTAGGATCTTCCCGAGTGATTTCCTAAGGTTTATAACACTAACATGTTATGTTGAGTTGGGATTTTCCTCAGTAATTTGCTAAAGTTTATAACACTAACGTGTTATCTTGAGGTGGAATTTTCCCTAGTAATTTGCTAAAGTTTATAACACTAACGTGTTACCCTAAGTTGGGATTTTCCCTAGTTATTTCCTAACACTAACGTGTTATCTTAAGTTAGGATTCTCCCTAGAAGTTTGCTGAACATAATCGTGTTTTCAAAAGATGGAATTCTTCCCAGGAAACTGTTGGATAAGGTGTCTAAGTCCATAACTATTTCTGGTATGTACTTGACCCGACCCGACATGGTCCATTTGGGTTGCATGGCATCATGAATTTGGATAGACTAAATGAGAGAAATAACACTTGTGGTTTATTAATATATTATAAGTTCTAATATATTAATAGTATTATTTAATTAGTATTGATCAAGAATTAATCTAGGATTAATTAAGTGATCAAAAGATGACTAATTAAATATATGGGTTGATTATGTAAATCATCCATAACTTATATAGTGGGCTAAAAGACTCCATGGATAATCAAGTTGGATTAAACCCATTGGATGCTCCATGGGAGTTACAAACCCATGGGTCATGGAAATGAAGAGCCATGCCACATTAGGGTTTACATGGTGTAACCCTAGATGTGACACACTATATAAAGAACATCATACTCACCAAAATCGGCTACACTAAGACATAAGAGGGCTTGGCCGATTTTTAGAGTGTTACACATTCTCTCAAAGTTATTCCAAAGCATTTGGTGTTGTGTGAAGCATTTGAGGCATCACACTTGAGGTGCTAGGCTCTCAAGGTTTCAAGGAATCATAACAACTACAAGGTATGTATTTCTAGCTATCTTTTATATTATAATGTTCCCCATGTATGCTAGATAGGTTTATGAACCTTGGAAAAAGTATTTTGCATGTATCTTAGACAAACATAGATCCAAGGTTTTCTAGGGTTGCATGTACACTTAGGAGTATTAGAATTGCTCAAGACCCTTCAGTGGTATCAGAGCCTAGGCTTGCTTGTTTGATACTTGATGCAAAATTGTGAAAAAAGTCGATTTTTTGCTGTCTGCATGCTGAACTCGCCGAGTCCATAGGGGGACTCGCTGAGTTCATGTGAAAACTCATCCTACTTGTCGAGTAGGTTCGTGCACTCGACGAGTAGGAGCCTCAGAATGCAGTTCTTCGACTTTTGCTGCTGGAAATGGACTAGAAACATTACCCTAAACTGTTTTAGTGTTATTAAACTTGTTTTAGATGGTGTAATGGTTGTTCTCAGTTTCTAATTATTCGTGTGGAGAATGAATGCTAATCCATTTACAATGGCTAATATCAAAATTCCATGATTTTATGTGTTCTTGAAATTTTGATATTCATATTCATGTTCTTATGAGTTTAGATGATCATAGGAATTATTTGTAACTTCTTGCTAGTCTTAATTCTTGATCATCATGTGTGTTAATGGAATCCATAATTTGTCCTCAAGTTATGGATTACCAAAAGTTTTATCTTTTAATGTCCATTAAAGAAACACATAGGTTACATAAAATGAAGAGTCACTCATTTTAATGAACCAATTAATCTCATAAGTTATGAATTGAAGAGTTTTGTTAAGTTACAAAACTTGCCCTCAAGTTTTGGAACATGTAAAGTCAATCTAATTAACTTTAGTTCCAACCCCTAGAATTTTAAAAGTTAAAATTCAACCCTTATACTTTATAATATTATAAGTTTAATAATATATATATATATATATATATATATATATATATATATGTATAAGATCAAGTCATTTTACCGTTAGTAGGCCTCATTCACGAAGCCGGTCTATAAGGGGGGGTATAAGGTTGTTGCCTATAAAATGGCAGCTTAATGGGTGTCCACTCTCACCCACCGCTTCCTTGACTGGTGGAGGGTCGTTAGCCGAACGGGTAGGACAATGACTTACAATTCTCATTAAAATTATAATGATTATTATAAAGTAACTAAATGTTTTATAAATTCCTAATCTTAGTTACTTTAGGAAAAAATGTGAATAAAGTGCTAATCCATGAAATTACACTTTGCACCTTGTTTAAGTCGTTGGTGGAGCGTGTGTGGTTTACCAGCACACTAACTTGGACTTAACAAGGTAGGCAAAGGGTGACTTAAGGTTTTTCATAGGGTCGGTGGAGCGCGTGTGGTTTACCGGCACATCGATTAAGTGAAAAACATTAAGGGTACCAAGTAATTTGCATGGTTACTTCACACCTTGTTTTGTGATCCTCGGTATCCCAATCACAAAACATGAAGGGCATACTTGAGATTGAAACATGCCATTGAAAAGTTCAATGAATCTCAAAAGAATCTAGGAATTTCTAAAAACCAAATAAAACCTAATAATTTATATTTCGTTTTCATGGTGGAAATTGGTGAATCGTCATTCACCTACCTTTCAAATATGTTATAGCTTGGATTACGACATCCCTTTTCTAAGTTATAATATATTGTGATTGGATCCTAGCCTTAATATTACATTTGGGTGTTTTATTAAGGACTATCCCTATATCTAAACTAAACTTGTTTTCTTCTTTTCAGATGTCTACCAACAATGCTGTTCCTGGCTCAAACCCTACTGGCTCCTTTTCTCTCATGAACCTTTGTGGGAGAGTCGTCTTTGATGGATCCAACTTTACTGATTGGATCAGAAACATCAGGATGGTCACTCGATATGAGAACAAGGAATATGTTCTAGACAAGGAGCTTAAGGTACCTGAGCCAACTGCTACTCCTGAGGAGTTTGCTGAATATGAGGCACATGAAAGAGATGCTACAAAAGTGGCATGCATCATGATGGCCACTATGACAGCCGAGCTCCAAAAGTCCTATGAGGACTACTATCCTTTTGAGATGCACCAGGATTTGATGGACCGCTACCATCAGAGTGCTCGTCAAGAGCGATATGAAATCATCTCCTCCATGATAACAACCCGAATGAAAGATGGTGAACCCATCACAGGCCACATGCAGAAAATGCAAAGATATGTGGACCGTCTGATGAAGCTGAATGTGAACTTCCCAGAGGAGTTAGCAATAGATATCATTTTGCACTCCCTACCATCGTGTTATGATCAATTCCGCATGACATACCACATGAACAAGGAAGAAGTCACCCTCAGCAAACTTCAGGGACTCCTTAAGACTGCAGAATCAGGTCTTAAAGGTAAGTCGGTTGTTACCACTTCTACTCCTACTCCAAACTCCGCAACTGTCCTGGCAATCGGGAAAGGGAAAGGTAAGAAGAGGAAGACCCCTTCGAAGGGTACCAAGGGTAAGACCCTTGATGGCTCCTCTTCAAGTGGAACCAAGAAAGGTTTCGTTACACCTTCTTCTGATCCCAAAGAGGCTGAATGCTTCTATTGCCACGAAAAGGCACACTAGAAGCGGAACTGCCCAAAGTATCAGCAAGATTTGAAGGATGGGAAAGTGAAACCCAACCATGCAGGTATTTACACTATATTATATAATAACTCACATTATTCTAACTCTTAGGTCCTTGATACCGGTTGCGGTATTCATATTTGTTCTGATTTGCAGGGACTAAGAAGAAGTGAGAATGTGGAGCATGGAAAGATAAACTTGATCATGGGAAATAGGAAAGTTTCACCTGTCACCAAGATTGGAGTTTATACTTTGTTGCTAAGTAGTGGGTTTACTTTAGATTTGAATAAATGTTGTTATTCGCCAGAAATGGCAAGAAATGTTATTTCCTTTCATGCTTTGTACAAACAAGGTTTTACCTTTTCCTTTGATAATGAAATTGGTGGAATAAATGCTTTCTTTAATAATGTGTTTTATTTTAAAGCATTACCTTGTGATGGTGTGTATGAAGCTGTGTCTGTTGTAGATAATTTAGGAAATAATGTGTTGTGTATTGATTCTACTAATGATAATAACTTGGATAAAGCATCATTATGGCATTGTCGTCTTGGACATGTAAGCAAGAAACGCATAGGTCAACTCCAAAAGGATGGAGTTTTGGAATCATTTGACCTAAAGTCAGATGATAGTTGTGAATCATGCTTACTTGGAAAAATGACAAAGTCACCCTTCACAGGTTCTTGTGCTAGGGGTGAAGGTTTGTTGGATCTAGTACACACAGATGTGTGTGGACCCTTCAAACATGCCACAAGGGATGCTAATCGTTATTATCTGACTTTTACTGATGATTATAGTAGATATGGATATGTCTACTTAATCAAGCATAAGTCAGAGACTTTTGAAAGGTTTAAAGATTTTAAACAGGAAGTCGAGAATCAATTGGGCAGGAACATTAAGATGCTTCGATTCGATCGAGGTGGTGAGTATCTTAGTTTAGAGTTCCTCGATTATCTTAGGGAATGTGGGATTGTCTCACAATTGACACCTCCCAGGACACTACAGTTGAATGGTGTGGCTGAGAGGCGTAATCGAACCTTGTTGGACATGGTTCGTTCCATGATGAGTCGAGCATCGCTACCAATCTCTTTTTGGGGGTATGCCTTAGAGACTGCCGCCCATATCCTTAATATGGTCCCTACAAAGAAGGTTGCCAAAACACCTCACGAGATGTGGACTGGAAAAGTTCCTAGTCTAGCCCACATCAAGGTTTAGGGTTGCGAGGCTTTCGTGAGACGCGAGACTCACGACAAGCTCGAACCTCGAAGTGAGAGGTGTATTTTCATCGGCTACCCACAAAAATCCTTTGGTTACCTCTTCTACAGACCTAGTGAGAATGTGGTCTTTGTAGCAAGAAGGGGTGTCTTTCGAGAGAGAGAGTTCATATGCCAAGGAAATAGTGGGAGGCAAATTGACCATGAAGAAATTCAAGATTCAAGTGGTGAAGGAACCTCAAACCCTAGCAGTCAACTTGAGGAGGAAACTCCTGTTGATCCAGTTATACCTCCAATTGTACCTCTGAGGCGTTCCACAAGGGTTAGGAATGTACCTGAGCATTACTATGGTTTCCATATTACTGCGGAAGGTGAGACACTTATCAGTGATGGGACATTGGTAAGTCTGGATGAACCTAACAGCTATGCGGAAGCCATGGCAGTCCCTGAGTCTGCTAAATGGAAAGAGGCAATGGACATCGAGATACAGTCCATGTATGACAATCAGGTCTGGGACTTGGTTGACAATGTACTAGGTCGTAAGACAGTTGGGTGCAAGTGGATCTTCAAGAAGAAGACCGACATGGATGGTAATGTACACACTTATAAGGCACGACTGGTTGCAAAGGGCTTTTCTCAAACTCCAGGAGTTGATTATGATGAGACCTTTTCACCAGTGGCCAAGATTAAGTCTATTAGAGTATTGTTAGCCATAGCTGCATTTCATGACTATGAAATATGGCAAGTGGATGTCAAAACCGCTTTCCTCAATGGGAAGTTGGTTGAGGATGTTTACATGAACCAACCAAAGGGTTTTGTATGTACAGAGTATCCTAATAGAGTGTGTAAGCTTGAGAAATCCATCTATGGATTAAAGCAAGCACCTCGCAGATGGAATCTTTGCTTTGATGAGAAAGTCAAAGAGTTTGGCTTTTCAAGGAGTGAAGATGAATCTTGTGTATATATCAAGGCTAGTGGGAGTATAGTTAGCTTTTTGGTATTGTATGTGGATGACATACTACTCATAGGAAATGACATCCCAACCTTGCAGGAAGTTAAGTCCTGGCTTGGGAAGTGTTTCGCTATGAAGGACCTTGGAGAAGCTGCCTATATTCTAGGGATAAGGATTCTGAGAGACTGGAGTAAAAGACTAATTGGGCTTAGTCAGAGTACATACTTGGAGAAGGTGCTGAAGAGGTTCAGCATGCAACATTCCAAGAAAGGAGCATAGGGCTGAAGGATGATATTAGTTTTAGTAGTTAGATAATTTTGAAATATGTAAAGTGTAATTGACATTTGATGATGAATAAAAGTTGTGTTTATTTATGAGTAAAGTGTTGCTATCTTTTGTCAATCGTTTACTATTATTTCTTTTGCATGTTTTGACTTCCAGGATATTTATGTTGTGTTTACATATTATTCAAATTATCCACAGTCAGTCATATGTTGGAAGTAGATATGAAGTAAGACTGTCATGAGTTGGTTGTAGAGGTCTAAGATGTTGGACATGGCCTCAACACTCATGAGTGCTCATAAGTTCTGAGTATTGGATTTAACCCACGCTCGCTGGTATCACTTCATGGAATTTATCTCGAGTGATTGCGAGACTGTAATATCATATAAGTCTTCAAACCTAGAGATATGACTTGTTAACTATGAGTTAGTTATGCATTGATCGTGCGAAAAACGCATTGGTAACTCGATGTTATAAAACGTGCGTTTGTGTGTGATTTAGCAAGTAGTAGAATAAGCATATGAGTAGAAGTTTATCTATTCCTTCTTGGATTAGAAGCGATATCTGGGCCCCTCGATGATTTTGTTTTGACCCATGTACCGGGCCTGGTCAGAACTAAGTTGATGTGTTCAATTAAGTTCTACGTCAAACAAATCGGAAATCGGGAAACAAACTGCTGGACAAAAGTAAGACATTGTTCCATGTATAACTGATATCTAGAACAGAGGATTATATGGTCACTTATCTGAAATGGCATATCATCATATTCTCAGTTCCGAGAAACCTTGAAAAGAGCTACGATTGTCGATCGGTTCCTGAAGTCATACTTGCAGTTATAGTTATTAGACTTATCCAAGTGGGAGACTGTTGGATAAGGTGTCTAAGTCCATAACTATTTTTGGTATGTACTTGACCCAACCCGACATGGTCCATTTGGGTTGCATGGCATCATGCATTTGGATAGACTAAATGAGAGAAATAACACTTGTGGTTTATTAATATATTATAAGTTCTAATATATTAATAGTATTATTTAATTAGTATTGATCAAGAATTAATCTAGGATTAATTAAGTGATCAAAAGATGACTAATTAAATATATGGGTTGATTATGTAAATCATCCATAACTTATATAGTGGGCTAAAATACTCCATGGATAATCAAGTTGGATTAAACCCATTGGATGCTCCATGGAGGCTCCATGGGAGTTACAAACCCATGGGTCATGGAAATGAAAAGTCATGCCACATTAGGGTTTACATGGTGTAACCCTAGATGTGACACACTATATAAAGAACATCATACTCACCAAAATCGGCTACACTAAGACATAAGAGGGCTTGGCGGATTTTTAGAGTGTTACACATTCTCTCAAAGTTATTCCAAAGCATTTGGTGTTGTGTGAAGCATTTGAGGCATCACACTTGAGGTGCTAGGCTCTCAAGGTTTCAAGGAATCATAACAACCACAAGGTATGAATTTCTAGCTATCTTTTATATTATAATGTTCCCCATGTATGCTAGATAGGTTTATGAACCTTGGAAAAAGTATTTTGCATGTATCTTAGACAAACATAGATCCAAGGTTTTCTAGGGTTGCATGTACACTTAGGAGTGTTAGAATTGCTCAAAACCCTTCAAAAACATCTAAGGCTTGTAACATTATTATTGTTATGGGCAGGATCCTTAAATCATATCCATGATCCTTAAATATTTCTGAAGCCTCAGGATCCTTAAACATATCCAAAGATCCTGACTATTACCATTAATATTTCTAACACTTGTAACGACTATATTTTCTTTATTTTTCTCACATGTGCAGAACTAGTCAACACAAGAGCCACTGTCAACGGAGAGTCATCTCAACCAGGCAAAAGACCCGAAATACCAAGTCAAATAACATTCATATGCTGATTCCGGAGGATCCCGGAATTATCGGACTTCTTGTTACTTACACTAGACTATAAATAACACTTGTATCTAGCACACAACATACACGATTAGTCCTAGCATTACTCTTGTACTTGTATTACTTTCATAATATTTGTAACCTCAGATTAATATATATAAAACACATCAAGGGAGGTGATTATTATCACCTCCCAAGGTTTTATTTCGGAGATTCTACAAAGGATCAAGGGCTTTCCTTGTAACTCATTTGTCTCATTTTCATTACCATTTGATACTTACATTACACTAACATCACAAACTCTCATACAATTTGGTCGAATTACACTTGATCAAATTTTGACCAAAACAATTTGGCGCCCACCGTGGGGCCGTGGTGTTCATAATCGTTCGAGAATCATGTCTACCCAACCGACCTTATCATCTTCCTCAAATCCTCCCATTTCCTCTAAAAATATTCCTCCATCCCAGGTGGAGCTCCCAAGAAAACCTCTGAGGCACCGAAAAAAAAAACATCTCCCGCTGCTACCTAAGGATTTTAGGATCCTCCGATACTGATTTCCAATAACGAAATCCTTGTTGTGATAAAGAGACCATAAAGACAAGTTACCTAACAACAGGAGGATAACAGGACGATACTCAAGGAAGTGGAGAGAATGAGGGCAGAGATCTGCATGCCTCAAGAAGCATCACCAAAAAGATCTAGTATGCCCAAGAGTCATTATAGAATGATATTGCTAATAATATATGATCCTATAGGGTCACACCTTATAGCAAGTTACAATCAATTGATTATTTATTAGTATAATTTGGTTATTAATAAATATATCAACACTTGTATTTAATTGGAAAAATTATTATTTCATGGAAATGATATTTTACTATTTGGGAATTTGATATTTAAGGAAATAATACTTATTGGAGAAATAACAATTTATGAAATATGGCATAAAGTATGATTATTTATAAGTTATATTTATATCTTAATAAACTAGTTCAATTTATATAAAAGGTAGCTTTATATAAAATAAGATATTTATATATACATATTTATATCTTAATAAATTAATTACAATTTATATAAAATGTAGTTTTATATAAAATAAGATATATATATATATATATATATATATGTATATATATATATATATATATATATATATATATATATATATATATATATATGTATGTATATATATATATATAAGAACTAGCCATGAGTTAGGGTATGGGACATATGTGTCTTCTTTTTGGAAAAGAAGACCAAGCATGCTTCACTTTTGAATTGTTTAATCAATATTACCATGCTTGTAAGAACCATGTCCCATGCTTTTGCTTTATGGTTTCTTTTTTCTTTTTGGTCTTTATACATTAGGGAGAGTATGAGAGGTTTGTTTTTTAGTTCTTGCATTATTTCCCTCTTCTTTTGGCTATGTAAAACCGAGAGGAAAGGCTCCTAATGAGGCTGCGAAGAATTCGGTTGTTATGCCTTCCCTTCTCCATATTATTCTTGCAAATGGTGTAGAGATTAAGTTCTTAAATGTTTCTTCTCTTTAAGTATATTTTGGAATATGTCTTAAAGCATAAGAACAACATTTTACAAGTCTTATATTAGCATATCTTGATGATTCTACTCTTGCTTTAGTGGATACTTTTAGAGAGCTTAATTTAGAGCTTAATGCCTCACTTCATGAACTTCCAATCTCCCATGAGAATCAAAGTCTTCAAAGGTAGTTTACACTTTCTTTCTATGGTTGTTTTAATCTTTCTATGTCTTGCAAAATGATCCTTGGTGGGTGAAAATGGTTTTAGTTTATTCAACAATTTAAAGCTTCCGTTGCCGTTTTTACCGTTTGTGAAACCGGATTTCTGAATAAAAACCCAACAATTGGTATCAGAGACATTTTTGCAAGATTAGTTAGATTTTTTGTTAAGTTGATGAAATATTTGTTTTTGGAAAACATGGATGGTTTTCTCTTTACAAGAAAAATCCATACATATTTTCTGTGACAACTTTAAAATGTTTATAATTGTTATTTTTGAGCAACAGTTTACATGCATATTTTTTGTCATAAAAGTTGTCTTAGAAAAACAAAGAGTTGTTTTGTATATATTTTGAGTATATAAATACGTATGATGTGTATAAACTAGCCATGAACCTTTGTGTTGTTGAATGTGTTGATTTATTTAAAATGGTTTTAATTATTTATTTATTGATATGGTATGTAATAATTAAATAGATAGTTTTCATTTGTTAATTTTTGTGAGTAATAGATTAGTTTTAGAAATAATTTATTTTATAAAAATGTAACAAGAATGAAGATGGTGACCATCTTGAAGATTAAAAGTTTATAAACTTGATTTTATTAAAGTTTCTTAAACTTTATAAAATTATAAACTTGCTACAAAGTGTTAAAGCAAGTGGGAGCACATGAAGATTAAGATAACGGTCCCTTATGTCCCTTTACGAATGGACTTAATATTTTTTGTGATGACTCACAAAAATATTACTAGTTTATGGCTTGGTTTGTGCACATATGTTATAATTGTTATGCATGTTTGTGTTTTTTTTTTATATTTATGTTATTATAATTATGTTAGGTTGATAAATTAGTTTTTCAAATGCAAAATAATATTTGAACATAAATAAACATCACAAGGAGTTTGGTTTTAATGAAATTTACCTTTTAACATAAGATGCTAAAAATAAGTGTAAAATAAAACAAGCTTTATCGTTAAAACTAGTAACCGGTAAAATTTCGGGATTAATATTATATAAGTTTAAAATTGAGATTTATAAACTTATAAAACTCCAAACCTTATTTTATAAAAGAAAGTTTTATTAAAGGGTTTCCAAATGTTCTAAAGTGCTCAAACGATATAACTTAAGACTAGTTATTAATTTAAAACATTGATCGCGTCAATTATATAAAACCGGGTTTTATATATAGAACATTGTTAAAAATGTGATTTTACATGAAATAAGATTTTTTTAAAGTATACCATGGTTTATTGATTGCATGCAATAACCATGATATAACATGTTTTTAAACTAGAATTATAAAACATTAAAGACCCCTTACAAACCTCAAATATATGCAATCCTTTTTTGAAGAACACTCACACGTCTCTTGTATGCACTAGTGGGATAAAGGATACCTAACTGCTTGGTGTTATCTTTTGATGGCTGGGGTGTTTTTGCGATTTCTATAACCAATTTATAGGCTGATTTCACAACCTTTTCAAATTGGATGATTTGATCGGAAATCTCTTGTGATAAAGGATACCTAAGCAAGAGAGTTCCGAGGCATATATGAGATCAAACATGTCTAATTAAATTTGTTATTAGCGATGCCATAAATCTAGGAATTATATGGTAAGATATAATTGATAATCGATATCTACCGGGTTGAATTCGAATGAATGGGATAAAGGATACCTAACCATTTATTTGTTTTGCAACTTGGATCCTAAACTTTGATAATTAATGTTTTTAGAAACTAAAAGGGTATTAATTATTAAAGATGTAACATCCGGATTTCCAGGTATCATAATTTAAATATTTGTTTTTGAGATGAGAAGAGGGACTCGACGAGTTGACGCCTAAACTCGTCGAGTAGGATCGCGACTGATGACTCAGATTAATGAATGGACTCGACGAGTCCGCGAGTCGACTCGACGAGTCCGCGCTGTGGACAGAAACCCTAAATCTTTGGGCATGTGCCCTATTTAAGGGACCTTATGGCCTTCAGTGGTGGCCACACACACACACTTGAGAGACCCTAACAAACCAGAGAGCATAGAGAGTGAGGGAAGGAGCTAATTCCATCACCATTAGTTCATTCTTGCAAGAAGGAAGGAGGGGATTCAAGCTAGGCTGATTGAGGAGCTCAGATCTACTATCACTTCATCAAAGGTTGCTGTTTGAGGTATGAATCCATGCCTATTTTCGTGTATATAGTAGATCTCATGAATCTAGGGTTTCTTTACCCCTTCTTTAGTTGGAATATGGAGCATGTGGTGTGCCATTGAGGAATAGACATTAGATCTGGACCTTGAGAGGTCCAGAGAGTCCCAATCATCCAGCTTTATGAAGTCCCGTTGGAGTTTTGAGTCTAGGTTGTCATTTTAAGAGCTATTTCATCAAATAGAGCTTGATGTGTGGTGCATGGGCATAAAGATTGAACCTTTACGTGACTTTTGGGTGCTAGAAGGCCAGATCTATAAGTTAGAGAAACAAATCTAACCTCAGAAGGTCGAATGAGTATTGCCATGGAGGAAACTCGCCGAGTCCATGAGAGAACTCGACGAGTCGGATCGGGTTGCCCCGCGATTCGTGATCAGTGGTAACCCGTCGAGTGAAAGGTTAACTCGACGAGTCGAGTGAGGCCTTAGGAGGATTTAGAGGACACGCATGGGCTCGCCGAGTCACCCGAGTGCACTCGACGAGTCTGGTCAAAGTTGGACCGTTGACTAGAGTTGACTTCAGTTGACCTTGGGGGTTTAGTCAAACTGATTGAAGAGAGGCCATGGAGGGGTAGAATGGTCTTATACCCATTCTTTAGAGATGAGAACATGAAGAGAGTATTGATTAGAGATATTATCATTTTGATAGGCGGAGGCTGGATCGAGGATATCGAGCACGAGAGTTTACTAGACATCATACGAGGTGAGTATTCTCACTAGACATTACCTAGAGTGGTATCTATGTGAAGACCGGAGGGTCTTAGGTGTTAGGTGTATGTTTGAGATTATGTGCATTATGGTATATGTATGCTATGTGTTATATAGGCCGGACCGGAGGGTCCAACGACTTATGAGACCAGAGGGTCCTCGATTAGACCGGACTGGAGGGTCCAATGATTTAGACGGGACTGGAGGGTCCAACGATTTAGACCGAACCGAAGGGTCCAACGAGCTAGACCGGACCGGAGGGTCCAACGAGCTACGGGACTAGAGGGCCCCGCTGAGACACATCGACCGGAGGGTCGAACCGAGTTATAGCCTCGATTGGCTTATGTGCTGTTTGTGGTATTTTGGGGAACTCACTAAGCATTTATGCTTACCGTGTTATGTGATATGTGTTTCAGGTACCAGCGAGGATCGCGGGAAGGCGCTGGCATGATCTATACACACTGATGGAGTATTATGTGTTTGAGATTCTGGGATATGTTTTACTGTGATAACATGTGATACATTTGAGTTCTGAGATTACTTTATGAGATATGTTATGTTGAAATATGAAAAATTGTTTTGAAATTCACGTCGTTACAAGTTGGTATCAGAGCCTTGGTTTGAGAGATTCGGATGCACCTTCGGGTGTATCTGAACTCAAACTGAGGATTTGAGAAAAATTTTCATAAAAGAAACAATTTTTCTAAAATAGGAAAAAGTTTTGAGAAAAGTAGAGCGGAGCAGTGTGTACGATCAGCCAGCGCCCGAACGGTGATTTCCCAAAATACCCTTACATTATCTGTTATGAGATATTATGTGATGTGCTATGCATGCTAGAGTAGGCTAGCTATTCATATTTAGGACTAGAGTGGCCTGATTTGTGATGCCTTAGCCTAGGAGTTTACTGCTACTATGAGATACTTCGAGAGTGAGTAGGTAGCAACGAGGAGCTTATGAGTGGTCTACTGGAGGGTAGCCTGTGTTTAGCGAGGTATAGAGTACTTGTGATCTGGGATCCTAAGAGGAGGACTTGGGGTGAATACTGATGCGTTGTGGAAGGTAGTATAGGGCCCGTACTACTGGAAACACCGGATCAGTGAGCAGTCCAAGTAAGAATCCTTAGAGTACTAAGGAACGAGCAGGGTTGAGTTATCGAGTGCGAGTATACTCGAACGAGTCTCTGATTTCCTTGTGTTGTGTTTCAGAGACATCATGGTTGGGACACGCCACACACCAGAGGGCAGCGACGTTAGCGACGAGGAGATTCGTCGGATGATACATGACGAGGTGGCCGCGGCGATCCGGGAGGCCATTCCGGAGATGTTTGGGTCTATCAAGACCACGCTGATTGAGATGTTTGACGAGAGATATGCTGCTGTTACTGAGGCGGCTGCTGCTGCAGCCACTGCAGCTGTCGCTGCCGCGAGGCCACATGGGGGGTGACTCGTTGGTGTACCGAGAGTTCAGTAACACGAATCCACCTGAGTTTGATGGGATTCAGGATCCGATAGCCGTGATGAGATGGATCTCTGACATTGAGGGATGCTTCTACACATGTTCTTGTACGGAGCATCTGAGAGTACAGTTCACGCTAAACCAGCTTCGCTTGGGAGGGAAGGACTGGTGGAAGTTTGTGACGGCTGATTTCACTTCTGCAGAGATTACAGCGGTGACCTGGGAGAGGTTCACGACCATGTTCCAAGATGAGTATGTTCCCCCGGTGGAGAGGGAACGGTTGGCGCAGGAGTTCTTGTCACTCAAGCAGGGGACGAAGTCCGTGACTGTGATTACACGGATGTTTCATGAGAGGGCGTTGTTTTGCCCCGAGCACGTTTCTACTGAGCATGCACGTATGAGCCGATATATGAGCATACTGAGGAGAGACATTCGGGAGTTCGTGGCGAACTCGACATACCGGACATTTGCCGAGCTTTAGGCAAATGCTCGGAAGAGGGAGATCGAGCTAGAGACTCAGGCCAGGGAGGAGGCCGAGTCTCAGAGGAGGGATAGGCGGCCGACACAGTCTCAGCCGGCAGCCAAGCGGGCAAAGCCTGCTGATTCGAGAGCTGGAGGACTGAGGGGCCGCGCTTGTGGGAGGTGCGACAAGAGCCATGAGGGAGTGTGTAGAGCGGGGAATGTGCTAGAAGTGTGGCAAGGAGGGGCATTTCGCGAGGGATTGCCCCAAGGGGTTTTCAGTTTGCTTCCACTGCAACCAGACTGGCCATCGGAAGGCCGAGTGCCCACAGCTACTTCAGGGATCAACACAGGGATCTGCACCTGCTGCTAGAGCTACCGAGGCCCTGCCACCGAAGGCCGAAGCACCGAAGGCTCGTGGGAGAGCCTTTCAGTTGACAACGGAGGAGGTCCGCGCAGCGGCCGATGTCGTGGATGGTACTTTTCTTGTGAGTTATGTACCTGCTTTGGTGTTATTTGACTCGGGTGCGAGTCGATCTTTCGTGTCATTAGCGTTTAGCCAGCACATCCGTATCCGACGAGAGGCGTTAAGTCGACCTCTACGAGTTTCTATAGCTGACGAGTGTGCGGTTTATGCTACTGATGTGATTCGAGGATGTGTACTCGAGATTTTCGGTGTTGAGTTCCCGATAGATCTGGTACCGATTGCGATGAGGGATGTCTGTGTCATCGTGGGCATGGACTGGTTGAGCCGATTCGGAGCTGTTATCGACTGCGAGCGTCAGTTGGTGACCATACGAGACCCTAGTGGGGGAGTACTTACGGTGTATGGCGAGGGTACCCAATCTGGGTCGGCATTTTGCTCGGATGCCAGAGCGAGACAAAGTCTACAGCAGCGCTGTAGAGGGTTTGTAGCCAATGTGATGGACACACGAGTTGCCGCAGAGAGGCCGAATTCTGTCGGCGAGGTACCGATAGTGCGAGAGTTTCCAGATGTTTTCCCCAAGGAGTTGCCGGGTGTTCCTCCCGAGAGGTAGGTGGAGTTTCGCATTGATTTGGTTCCAGGGGCGGCGCGTATTGCCAAGGCACCCTATCGCCTTGCGCCACCGGAGATGCAGGAGTTATCCTCGCAGCTTCAGGCGCTGTTGGGGAAGGGATTCATCCGACCGAGTAGCTCGCCGTGGGGAGCACCGATCCTTTTTGTCAAGAAAAAGGATGGTTCACACCGGATGTGCATTGATTACCAGGAGTTAAACAAGTTAACGGTCAAGAACCGTTATCCCTTACCGAGGATCGACGATCTGTTCGATCAGTTACAGGGTGCGTCTTGGTTGTCCAAGATAGACTTGAGGTCTGGATATTACCAGATGAGGGTGCGTGATGAGGATATCCAGAAGACGGCGTTTAGGACTCGTTATGGGCATTACGAGTTCGTGGTGATGCCTTTTGGGCTCACCAATGCACCAGCGGTGTTCATGGACCTCATGAACCGAGTATGCAGGCTGATGTTGGATCGATCGGTGATTGTGTTCATCGACGATATTCTAGTGTATTCGAGATCCAGAGAGCAGCATGAGGAGCACCTGAGGGAGATCCTTAGAGTATTGAGATCGGAGAGGCTTTATGCCAAATTCTCCAAGTGTGATTTCTGGTTACGAGAGGTGCAGTTCTTGGGACATCTCGTTAATCAGAATTGGATATTGGTCGATCTGGCCAAGATTGAGGCTGTGATGAGTTGGGAGGTGCCAAGATCCCCCACCGAGATCAGGAGTTTTCTGGGGTTGGCCGGCTACTGTCGGAGATTTATCAGAGATTTCTCCAAGATTGTCGTTCCCTTCACCAGATTGACTAGGAAGGGCGTTGCTTTTACTTGGGGTCCCGAGCAGCAGACCTCGTTTGAGACTCTTCACCAGAGATTATGCGAAGCCGCAGTGTTAGCCCTTCCGAAGGGAATGGAGGATTTCGTGGTGCATTGTGATGCGTCTATATCGGGGTTGGGTGCGGTGCTTATGCAAAGAGGGCACGTGATAACATACGCATCGAGGCAGCTGAAGCCTCATGAGACGAGGTATCCCACCCACGATTTGGAGTTGGGGGCAGTGGTGTTCGCCCTCAAGATATGGCGCCATTATTTGTATGGGGTTCGGTGTACCATATACACAGACCACAAGAGTTTGAAGTATCTGATGGATCAGCCCAACCTGAATATGCGCCAGAGGAGATGGTTGGATGTGGTAAAGGATTACGACTGTGGGATCCTGTACCACTCGGGCAAGGCTATCGTGGTAGCCGATGCTCTAAGCCGCAGGGCGGAGAGTGCACCGATTCGAGATATATGTATGAGGATGACGGTGATGACTCCGGTGTTGGATACCATTCGAGAGGCCCAGGGAGAGGCTGTGAGACTGGAGAACTGCAAGAGAGAGCAGGTGATTGGGCAGGTATCCGAGTTTTTTACCGATAGTCGAGGGGTTATGACCTTTCATGGTCGGGTTTGGGTGTCGTTTATGGGCGGGGCATGTAGCATACTGATGGAGGAGGCGCATAGATCGAGATTCTCGATCCATCCCGGGGCGACTAAGATGTATTTGGACCTGAAGAGAGACTACTGGTGACCCTGTATGAAGAGGGATGTTGCATGGGTAGTAGAGAGGTGCTTGACCTGTCGCTGGGTTAAGGCCGAGCACCAGCGTCCGCATGGCAAATTGCAGGCATTAGAGATTCTCCAGTGGAAGTGGGAACAAATTTCTATGGATTTTATCACCAAATTGCCGAGGACCGCGAGAGGTGTTCATGCAATTTGGGTGATTGTGCATCGGCTGACGAAGAGCACTCACTTCCTTGCTATCAGTGAGAGATCTTCTGCAGAGAGGCTGGCAGAGATATATGTGAGGGAGGTGGTGTCGCGGCATAGAGTGCCGATCTCGATTGTGTCAGACTAAGATGTACGTTTCACTTCCAGGTTCTGGAAGAAGTTCCATGAGGAGTTGGGTACGAGATTGCACTTCAATACTGATTACCACCTACAGACAGATGGACAGAGTGAGCGGACGATACAGACGCTCTAGGACATGGTTCGGGCATGTGTTATGGACTTCGGTGCAAGTTGGGACACATAACTACCTTTGGCTGAGATTTTATATGGGAGGAGGTGTCGAACTCCCATCTGTTGGGGAGAGGTAGGGCAGTGAGTGATGGGTAGCACTGAGATAGTGCTTAAGACGACTGAGCAGATACAACAGGTCAGACAGAGGTTGCTGACAGCCTAGAGCCGCCAGAAGAGTTATGCGGATAGGCGGCGATCCGAGCTCGAGTTCGAGGTTGGAGATTTCGTACTCCTGAAGGTATCTCCTTCGAAAGGAGTGATCCAATTTAGGAAGAGGGGCAAGCTGGGGCCCCGATACATTGGTCCGTTCAGGGTAACCGCGAGAGTGGGTAAGGTAGCATACCGTTTAGAGCTACCTGCGGAGTTGAGCCAGATTCATGATATCTTCCACGTATCCCAGTTGAGGAAGTGTATAGCCGATGAGACGGCAGTAGTGCCGCTAGAGGATATTCAGGTGGATGCGAGCCTGAATTACATTGAGAGGCCGATCGCGATCTTGGATCGGAAGATCAAGGTTCTGAGGAACAAGGAGGTGCCTCTGGTTCAGGTCCGGTGGAAACATCGGAGAGGGTCCGAGCTGACTTGGTAGCCGAAGACGGAGACGCAGGAGCAGCATCCAGAGTTGTTTGCAGAGTAAGACTTCGAGGGCGAAGTCTGATTCTAGTGGAGGAGAATTGTAACATCCGAATTTCCAGGTATCGTAATTTCAATATTTGTTTTTGAGATAAGAAGAGGGACTCGACGAGTTGATGCCTAAACTCGTCGAGTAGGATCGCGACTGATGACTCGGATTAATGAATGGACTCGACGAGTCGGTGAGTCGACTCGACGAGTCCGCGCTGTGGACAGAAACCCGAAATCTTTGGGCCTGTGCCCTATTTAAGGGATCTGATGGCCTTCAGTGGCAGCCACACACACACGTGAGAGACCCTAACGAACCAGAGAGCGTAGAGAGTGAGGGAAGGAGCTAATTCCATCACCATTAGTGCATTCTTGCAAGAAGGAAGGAGGGGATTCAAGCTAGGCTGATTGAGGAGCTCAGATCTACTATCACTTCATCAAAGGTTGCTGTTTGAGGTATGAATCCATGCCTATTTTCGTGTATATAGTAGATCTCATGAATCTAGGGTTTCTTTACCCCTTCTTTAGTTGGAATATGGAGCATGTGGTGTCCCATTGAGGAATAAACATTAGATATGGACCTTGAGAGGTCCAGAGAGTCCCAATCATCCAGCATTATGCAGTCCCATTGGAGTTTTGAGTCTAGGTTGTCATTTTAAGAGCTATTTCATCAAATTGAGCTTGATGTGTGGTTCATGGACATAAATATTGAACCTTTACGTGACTTTTGGGTGCTAGAAGGCCAGATCTATAAGTTAGAGAAACAGATCTGACCTCAGAAGGTCGAATGAGTATTGCCATGGAGGAAACTCGCAGAGTCCATGAGAGAACTCGACGAGTCGGATCGGGTTGCCCCGCGATTCGTGATCAGTGGTAACCCGTCGAGTGAAAGGTTAACTCGATGAGTCGAGTGAGGCCTTAAGAGGATTTAGAGGACACACATGGGCTCGCCGAGTCACCTGAGTGCACTCGGCGAGTCTGGTCAAAGTTGGACCGTTGAATGGAGTTGACTTCAGTTGACCTTGGGGGTTTGGTCAAACTGATTCAAGAGAGGCCATGGAGGGGAAGAATGGTCTTCTACCCATTCTTTAGAGATGAGAACATGAAGAGAGTATTGACTAGAGATATTATCATTTTGATAGGCGGAGGCTAGATCGGGGATATCGAGCACGAGAGTTTACTAGAAATCATACGAGGTGAGTCTTCTCACTATACATTACCTAGAGTGGTATCTATGTGAAGACCGGAGGGTCTTAGGTGTTATGTGTATGTTTGAGATTATGTGCATTATGGTATATGTATGCTATGTGTTATATAGACCGGACCGGAGGGTCCAACGACTCACGAGACCAGAGGGTCCTCGATTAGACCGGACCGGAGGGTCCAACGATTTAGATCAGACCGGAGGGTCCAAAGATTTAGACCGGACCAAAGGGTCCAACAAGCTAGACCGGGCCGGAGGGTCCAACGAGCTACGGGACTAGAGGGTCCTACTGAGACACATCGTCCAGAGGGTCGTACCGAGTTATAGCCTCGAGTGGCTTATGTGCTGTTTTGTGGTATTTTGGGGAACTCACTAAGCATTTATGCTTACCGTGTTATGTGATATGTGTTTCAGGTACCAGCGAGGATCGCGGGAAGGCGCCGACATGATCTGTACACACTGATGGAGTATTATGTATTTGAGATTCTGGGATATGTTTTACTGTGATAACATGTGATACATTTGAGTTCTGAGATTACTTTATGAGATATGTTATGTTGAAAAATGAAAAATTGTTTTGAAATTCACGTAGTTACAAGTTGGTATCAGAGCCTTGGTTTGAGAGATTCGGATGCACCTTCGAATGTATCTGAACTCAAACTGAGGATTTGAGAAAATTTTTCATAAAAGAAACAATTTTTCTAAAAGAGGAAAAAGTTTTGAGAAAAGTAGAGCGGAGCAGTGTGTACGATCAGCCAGCGCCCGAAACGGTGATTTCCCAAAATACCCTTACATTATGTGTTATGAGATATTATGTGATGTGCTATGCATGCTAGAGTAGGATAGGTATTCATATTTAGGACTAGAGTGGCCTGATTTGTGATGCCTTAGCCTAGGAGATTACTGCTACTATGAGATACTTCGAGAGTGAGTAGGTAGCAGCGAGGAGCTTATGAGTGGTCTACTGGAGGGTAGCCTGTGTTTAGCGAGGTATAGAGTACTTGTGATCTAAGATCCTAGGAGGAGGACTTGGGGTGAATATTGATGCATTGTGGAAGGTAGTATAGGGCCCGTACTACTGGAAACACCGGATCAGTGAGCAGTCCAAGTAAGAATCCTTAGGGTACTAAGGAACGAGCAGGGTTGAGTTATCGAGTGCAAGTATACTTGAACGAGTCTCTGATTTCCCTGTGTTGTGTTTCAGAGACATCATGGTTGGGACACGCCACACACCAGAGGGCAGCGGCGTTAGCGACGAGGAGATTCGTCGGATGATACATGACGAGGTGGCCGCGGCGATCTGGGAGGCCTTTCCGGAGATGTTTGGGTCTATCAAGACCATGCTGATTGAGACCATTGACGAGAGATATGCTGCTGTTACTGAGGCGGCTTTTAGATTATTATATACAAACCCACCAAGAATAAGTTCCTTTATTCCTCGAAAAGCTGAGTTAACAGAAAGCAAGCTTCTAATGACAAAGCAAGTGGGATGCACATGGAAGTTGAAGTAGTTCAAGAACCATATTCTGATGTAATAATTGTTAGCACTAGTTTTAACAAGAAATTGTTAAACATGAATAATAGCTATTTATAAACACAAATTGTTCATAATAATGGTAGAAATCATCTATGACTTGAGAAATGTGGAATCTCTCAATGATGAGTTCTTGATGGTTTCTAGTTAAACCATCGACTACCAAAATACTAGATCAAATCTTGAATTTGATAAATGACTTAGAGTAATAAACACTGAGGTGTAATTCATGTATAATAATCAAGTATGGGCTTGATTAGTATTCCTCTCTATAACAAGGCTAAAAGGAATAAGAGATTCCTTTAGAAAGAATATATACATAGATATGATGCACATTTATCAAGGGTTGTCATAAAAGGATTTTATCATACTCGTGTCATTGACTATGGTCCTTAACATACTCATGACATTGACGGTGATCAAATCTTTTCACCAGTAGCTATGATTCGATCAACAAGGATATTATTTGCTATAACTTCATATTCTTAATATGAGATATAGCAAGTAGATTTCTAGAAAGACCACTTTTCTTAATAGACATCTACTAGAAGATATCTGTATAGCTTAGCCTGGAGGTTTTCTTAATACATGTTATCCTAACCAAATGTGTTAGGCTTAAGATCCACTAGTGGATATAAAGCAAACATCTCAAGGTTGGAATAGTCATTTTAATATAAAGATACAAGGTATGCTTTTATATCAAAATAAAAAGAACATGTGTGTTTACTAAGAACTAGTGGGAGGATAGTGATATTCATAATATTGTATGAATGAGACATATTTAATCAATTGAAATAACATTCCGAGTATTCAAGGTCGTTTTCACCTTGACTCGGAAAGTATTTCTAAAATGAAAGACTTAGGAATGACAAGATACATTCTTGGAATGTAAAATCTACAGAAATAGATAAATATGAATGTTGAAAGTTATAAACTCTTTTGCATGAATTAACAATATCTTGAATGAGGTCAAGATACAAGATTCCTTTGTATGATTCTTTGTATTGTTACATGACACCTTTTTGAGTCTGTCTCAAAGGACCTAGCACATAGTTTTGAACTAGATGAAATGTTTATATTTTGTTTTCTTGGCAAATTAATCCATCATTTATGTCATATCATGAGATACAAAATTGATCAATACATGGTTAAGTCACTAGATGACTGTGAGAACATTCTAAGAGTACTTAAGAAGAGCTAAGAGAATGTATATGAGATAATTAGTTTAGAATAAAATCTTAATGTAAAGAGCTACATATGATTTTGATTTCTAAATAAATATAGATAATTATCAATTATAATTGGATTATGACTTCATTTTGGAATGAAGAGTAAGTTTAGTTGGAATAAGTGAAGGGTTTTGAGCATTTTAACACTCCTAAGGTGTACATGCAACCCTATAAACCTTGGATCTATGTTTTCTCTATTATACATGCAAATATTCAATATTCCAAGGTTTCATCCAAACTAGCATAATAAGAAGTAACTATACTACAAGAATCTAGTAGAATGACATACCTTTTGATGTAACAACTTGATACCATGGAGCTTAAGAGCCTAGTGCCTCAAGTGTGACACCTCAAATGGTTCACACAACACCAAGAAACCTTGGAATAACTAGAGAATAAGGATACATGAACCAAATCCGTTTTTGCCCTCTTGTGTATACACACTAGTGCACATTTCATGAACTAGGAACCACTTTATATAGTGTGGAGGATTAGGGTTACATTCATGTAAACCCTAATACCCATGACCTTTCATTTCCATAGGATCCATGGGTTAAACACTCCATGGACTATCCATGAAAGCTTAGCCCAACCTAAATGAACTCGATCCACCACATATATAACAGTCCATATTTAATTAGTTCCTTTTGATCACTAGATTAATTCTTAATAAATTCTTGATCAATACTAATTAAATAATATGATTTCATATTAATATATTAGAACTTATAATATATTAATATAAATCACTAGTATCCTTTTTTTTTTCTCATTTTGTCTATCCAATTGTTCCGATGCCATGCAACCCAAATGGACCATGCCAAATCGGGTCAAGTATATACCAATTATAGTTATGGGCTTAGACACTAATCCAACAATAAGGTCCAAGCAAAACATAATGACACAATCTACTACAAAATAAGAATACACAACTTTTAAAGTTGAAGTCAAATATGATTGGATGAATGAGTTCATTGAAAAGCTATGTTGATTTCTGCCATTAAATGATCACATAGAAATCTTTGTGACTTCGAGAGTTCACTTAATCAAGCTAGGAGACTCTATTTCCCGAAAGAACACCAATCATATTCTCCAAGATATTTAACTATACCTAGTGTAAAAGTCAAATATCGAGATATAGTATTCGCAAAATCCACACAAATAAAATTTAGTCGAACCCATTAATAAGGTCTTTCCTTTTAAGCTAAGTATGAGTGGTCACAATTCATCCATAAGACTTTTATTATTCTAGAAATGGGATTTTGGTTTGGATTTAGTATTTGGGTATTGGAACATTGTAACAACAACTATTACATAATGTTTTGATATATTGGGATATGATCATCACATTAATACTTGTTGTGTTCTATATTAACATGTTTAATCCATCAATGATTTTATTATTCTAAAAGGTTCATGGTCGGTTGTAATTGTGGGAGCAATTATAAAGTAAGACTAATATGAATTGGATTGGTTGACTCTCATTAGATGAAAGTAGGCAAGTTGTGGAAACCAAGTTTCATAGGTACTTGTTAGAGAACTAGTACTGAACGGACCCGCATCATGATCAACTCATAGATCGCAGTCATGAGTTACACTGGATTAAAAGGTACTATCTTTGTATCCTTAACACCCGAGATACATAGTGGGACTTAAGTATAGGGAGTATTGTGCTTTGATATGGTCAAACGCTGATCCTTAACCGGGCAGTTATACTAGCCATTTTAAGGTATAGTGTGAACTATGCAAGAAGCTTATGTAGTCAAGATGGTATTTGTTCCTCTTATATGTTGAGAGTTAGACATCTAACGCGCGTTACCCAAAGTTGAATTACAAATGAGATTGATTGCGATGCAAGGATCATGTTCAACAGGATGTCTGTAACAAAGGGATAATTGATAAACCTTGATATATCAATTGAAGCTTGGAGCTTTTGGAAATTGGATGCTGATGAATGGCATTCTTCATCATGTGTTATTGGGGGCAGTGAAATGTTGCTAGACGTTCACCACTGTCTATATCAATCTATGATGAGTCTTGTGCAAGTGGAATATTGAAAGGTCTACTATGCCTAAGAATCATTATAGAATGATGTTGCTAACAATATATGATCCTATAGGGTCACACCTTATAGCAAGTTACCATCAATTGATTATTTATTAGTATAATTTCATTTTTAATAAATATATCAACACTTGTGTTTAATTGGAAAATTATTATTTCATGGAAATGATATTTTACTATTTGGGTATTTGTTATTTATGGAAATAATATATATTGGAGAAATAACAACTTATGAAATATATCACAAAGTATGATTATTTATAAGTTATATTTATATCTTAATAAAGTAGTTCAATTTATATAAAAGATAGTTTTATAAAAAATAAGATATTTATATATACATATTTATATCTTAATAAACTAGTTACAATTTATATAAAAGGTAGTTTTATATAAAATAAGATATTTATATATGACTAGTTATATAGATATATATGTTGGGAATTCTTTATAAATAAGATTGCCTTTTTATAAAGATGACATGTGTGTGTGTGTGTGTGTGTGTATATATATATATATATATATATATATATATATATATATATATATATATATATATATATAAGAACTTGCCATGAATTAGGGTATTGGACATATGTGTCTTCTTTTTGGAAAAGAAGACCAAGCATGCTTCACTTTTGAATTGTTTAATCAATATTACCATGCTTGTAATAAACATGCCCATGCTTTTGCTTTATGGTTTCTTCTTGCTTTTTGGTCTTTATACATAAGGGAGAGTATGGAAGGTTTGTTTTTTTAGTTCTTGCATTATTTTCCTCTTCTTTTGGATATGTAAAACCAAGAGCAAAGGCTCCTAATGGGGTTGCCAAAAATTTGGTTCTTATGACTTCCCTTCTCCATCTTATTCTTGCAAATGGTGTAGAGATTAAGTGCTTAAATGTTGCTTCTCTTTAAGTATATTTTGGAATATGTCTTAAAGCTTAAGAACAACATTTTACAAGTGTTATACTAGCATATCTTAATGGTTCTACTCTTGCTTTGGTGGGTACATCTAGAGAGCTTAATTTAGAGCTTAATGCCTCACTTCATCAACTTCCAATCTCCCATGAGAATCAAAGTCTTCAAAGAATGTTTATACTTTCTTTATATGGTTGTTTTAATCTTTCTATGTCTTGCAAAATAATCCTTGGTGGGTGAAAATGGCTTTAGTTTAGTAAACAATTTTAAAGCTTCCGTTGCCGTTTTTACGGTTTGTGAAACTGGATTTCAGAATAAAGACCCAACATCACCCTCGATCCTGCAACCCAAGATCCTGAAATTCAACAACACGGGATCCTCAGCGAACCGCCGCGAGATGGGATCCTCAATACGCCTCTGTTCCCGCCTGGGACACGACCTCGAAGAGAGCAAGCTCATACGATCCAGGATCCCGATGAAACCTTCGTTACTCCAAATAACAAGGATCCTGGTAACTTCGTCAATACTAATACCTTTACCACTCATTCTATGGATGTTGATGCAGGAATGAGCCTGATCATGGCCAAAGAACTTCAACACCAACGACAAATGATCTCAAGCGTACATGGAGTAGTCCAACCTATACTGGAAGTCTCCCCAACAAGCCACATGATCTCGAGATTCACTCCTGAAATCGTTGACACCGACATCCCAAAGCGCTTCCAAACTCTCTACATGAAGCTTTATGACGGGACCACGAATCCTGAAGAACATGTGGCACAATACATGGAAAGAATGGAGATCATCCCTATTCCCACACACATGAAGGAAGCTTGCCTTGGCAAGGGTTTTGGTTCCACCCTCACAGGATCAACCTTGAAATGGCTACTAAATGTTCCTCCTTACTCGATTACTTTGTTTACACATTTAGTTAATAATTTTAACAACCAATTTTCTTGTAGCAGAACATTCGAGAAGATCACTAGTGATCTCTATCGGGCGGTTCGGGATCCTAAGGAATCCCTCAGGGATTTTGTGAACAGGTTTGGCAGGGAAGCTCTGAGTAACCCCAACATCGACACGACAACTGTCGTGGAAGCCTTCAAAATGGGACTAAATAAAGACTCTCCTCTCTATGAAAACCATGTAATGACTCCATGCAAAAGAATGGATGACGTAAGGAGCAGAGCACTAAGGTTCGTAAGGCTCGAAGAAGACAAGGAGATCCAAAAGCGGATCAACCCACAAAGCTCATATGGTAATCCCATTAAGAAGGATGAATCCTCGGCCCAGAGATCCTATAAATCTAAACCTTATTACAGACCCGATCATCATAGGGTTAATGCCCTTGAAGATGAAAGGGAGGAAGAAGAATTTCCTAAGATCACTAACTACTGTTTTTATGTGAATGTTTCAGGTCTAATATTTGCCATGCAGGATCTCAGCGACAAAGCGATATGGACCAGAAAGGGAGAAAAGTCCACCACCTGGAAAGACAAGTCCAAATGGTGTGCATACCATGAGGACTTTGGTCACATTACGGAAGATTGCATATCCCTAAGAAAAGAGATTAATTACCTACTCAGCAAAGGATACCTCAAGGAGATATCGGAAGAAGAAAGGAAAGATCCAAAGAAAAGGATCAAGATCCTCATAAGATCCTAGAAAAACCAGGATCCCCTTCTGCGGATGCTAAGGTAATCAATGTAATTTATGCAGGATTTGACATTTATGGCACATCTTATTCTGCAACAAAAAGACATGCTAAAGTATCGAAGACAGAGAAAGAAGAAAGGCCACAAAAAACACATCGATCACAAACGAGAAGGAAATCACCTTCGACGAAACAGAAAGAATAGACGTCCAGGATCCTCATCACGATGGCCTAGTAATCACTATTTACATTCCCAACCATTTTTTCAGAAGGATCCTTGTTGATGGAGGATCCTCAGTCAACATCATACTCCTAGGCGCTCTGAAAAGGATGAACATCCACGAAGGCGAAATAGTCAAAAGATCTGATCGGATTTAATGGAAAAACAAAACATACGGTCGGCAAAATAAAGCTACCTATTTACATAGAGGGGGTAAACTCTATGCAACGCTTTTATGTAATCGATACATTTTCCTCCTATAATGTTATACTCGGTAGACCATGGATCCACGATATGAAGGATGTCCCCTCGACATACCATCAATGTGTCAAAATGCCCACTCCACGGGGGACAATAAAGATCACAGGTGATCAACAAGAATCCAATGAATGCTACAAGACTTCGATGAAATCTTCAACAATACCACACCAAGGATAGCAATTAAAGCACGGGGAACAAGGTGTGTTGGAGACAAGAGAACAAGATGTAAAGGAAGTGCCCCTGAACCTCGAGGATCCTGTAGCCAAAATCCTGATAGGATCCTCACTTCCAGAACGAATCGAACAAGAACTAATAAAGTTCCTGAAAGATAGAAGCAAAACATTATCCTGGAAGCATGAGAATATGACAAGTATAGACAAGTATATCATAACTCATAAACTTAACATTGATCCTTCTTTCAGACCAATGCACCAAAAGAGAAGAAAGTTTGCACTCGAAAGAAATTAGATCATCCAAGAAGAAGTAGAAAAGCTCCTCAAAACAGGGACGATCAAGGAAGTCAAGTTCCCAAGATGGCTAGCCAACGCAGTCGTCATACAGAAGAAGAACGGCAACTGGAGGGTATGTGTGGACTATACGGATCTAAATAAGGCTTGACATAAGCATCCTTTTTTCCTGCCACACATAGACTCCATGATAGATGCTATGGCTGGCCATGAACTGCTAACATTTATGGATGCATCAACGGGGTTCCAACAAATCCAGATGCAACCATCTGACCAAGAGGATACCGTATTCATTACCCCAATAAGTATATACTGCTATACTGCTATGGCCTTTGGTCTTAAAAATGCAGGTGCAACATACCAAAGGTTAGTCAATCGGATGTTCAAGGATAAACTAGGGGACACCATGGAGGTATACATCGATGACATGGTGGTAAAATCAAAGAAAGCTGAAGATCACCACAAGGATCTTAAAGATGCCTTTAACGTACTAGTCGAATATAACATGATGTTGAACCCTTCCAAGTGTCACTTTGAAATGAGGTCAGGAAAGTTCCTTGGATACATGGTGACTAAAAGAGGAACATAAGCAAGTCCGGAACAAATAAAAGCCATCATCGATTTAAGATCCCTATCCTCGACAAAGGATATTCAAAGACTAGCAGGAAGAGTAGCAGCACTTAACAGGTTCATCTTAAGATCCTCAGAAAGGTGCAAGCCTTTCTATGATATCTTGAAGAAGAACAAAAGATTTGAGTGGACTAAAGAGCACGGACATGGTTTTCAGGAACTGAAAAATTATCTTAGTTCTGCACCCTTGCTAGAGAAACCACTAGATGGGGAACCACTCCTCCTATACCTTTCAGTATCCTTCAACGCTGTAAGTGCAAGATTAGCCATTGATCTTAATGGGGATCAACATCCCATATACTACGTAAGTAAAAGTCTCCTGGATCCTGAGACCAGGTATTCTCATCTTGAAAAACTAATACTTGCTCTAGTAACTGCTTTTACAAAATTAAGACACTATTTTAAAACACACACTATACATGTGAGAACTAATTATCCCAACAAGAATGTTATGCGAAAACCAGATATGTCAGGTAGGATGGAAAAGTGGTATGTGAAGCTAAGCACATATGACATCAATTGTGAACCAAGATCAGCAATAAAGTCACAAGCACTAGAAAACTTTTTGGCTTATTTCAGTGATGATCTACAACCTAAAGCAGAGTTAGAAAGAAAGGAAGTCCAGAAAGAAGAAAGCACGGAAGATGGGCACTATTCACTAACGGATCCTCAAACTTTAGAGGAACATGCCTATGGATCATACTAAAATCGCCACAGGGGGGAAATCATAATTTAGGCAGTTTGCTGTGAATTCGACGCAACCAACAACGAAGCTGAATACGAAGCATTGATCATGGGATTACAGATGGACAAGGATCTTCAAATCAAGCATCTTCAGGTATTCGTTGACTCCTTTTTATTAACTAATCATTTTAATGCATACTATGCAATAAAAGGCGAAAGAATGGCACTATACCTCTAAATCCTCAAAAGGTTGGCCTCTGAATTCGAAGCTTTCAGCCCAAGCCAAGTTCCCAGAGAAGAAACTACTGAGGCTAGCATGCTACCCAACCTAGGATCTTCCCTTAGAATCCCACCAAAAATTAGGTTCCATATAACCTATATACTGATCCCGACGATAGAAGATCCCTCCAATAAACCAGGTGATCCCAATCACCATGACCAAACAACTAACGTGACAATAATGAAGGATCATGACCCTCAACCACTTCCTCAAGATCCTAACCGCCAGGATCCTAACATTTGGGATCCTACACAACACTCCAAATCATGGATCGAGCCCATTGTAGAATATCTCCAAAATGGCACAATCCCAAGAGAAGGAAAAAGTGAGAGAGCATTCACGATGAGGGTGATCCAAGGAAAATTGTACAAGAAATCCATGGCAGGACCATACCTTATATGTTTAGAAGATCACCAAGATGAAGAAGTCCTAAAAGATATACATGAAGGAGATTGTGCCAACCACACTGGGGGTAGATCCCTACGCTCCAAAGCATTAAGGACCAGATACTAATGGCCAACAAAGAAAAAGGATGCTTTCTTGCATGCCCAAAAATGTGACGCTTTCCATATACATAACAACATCCTACTTCAACCAGCAGAACCATTTCATCATTTCATTTCCCCTTAGCCGTTCATGAAATGGGGAATGGATATAGTTGGCAAGCAACCAAAGGTCCCTGGGGGAAAGGTGTTCATGCTAGTGATGAAAGACTAGTTCTTGAAATGGATAGAGGCTGAAGCATTTGTTCAAGTACGAGACAAGGAAGTGGTCTCGTTTATCAAACGAAATATCCTGACCAGGTTCGGGATCCCTGCTGAGATCATATGCGATAATGGATCCTTGTTCATAAGCAAAAGAACTAGAGACTTTTGCACATGTTGGGGGATTAAAATGATAATGTCCAATCTTGTCCACCCTCAAACTAATTGTTAAGCTGAATCCAACAATAAGATCATAGTCAACAATCTAAATAAGATGTCAGATGAGAAAGGAAGATGGGCATAAGAACTTCCTCTCGTAATATGGGCAGATATGACCACTTCATAGGCAGCCACTGGCCAAACTCCATACTCCTTGGTGTTTGGAAAAAAAAGTTGCGATCCCTACTAAAGTAGTAATCCGAACAACAAGATATCAATTGCAGGATTAGGAGAGCAACAATATGATCCTATCCCATGATCTTGACACTATTGATGAATTCAGGGATCTTGCGAAGATCCTTATTATTGCTCATCAACAAAGGATCACTAAAGCATATAACAAGAACATTAAATTCAGAAGGTTCCCGGTAGGTGACTTGGTACTTAGGAAAACGTTCCAAAATACCAAGGATCCCAATGTAGGTATATTGGCACCTAAATGGGAAGGATCGTATCTCATTGATTCAAAAGCATGAAAGGGGCATATTGGCTAACCACCCTTGAAGGTAACGTCCTGCCAAGATCCCGGAATGCCATCCACTTGAAAGCATACTTCATGTAAGTTATGGCGATCATTTTAAAACAAACTCACGGTACACTCTCTCTACCCTCTACTCCTATTTGATTCTTTTTATTATTATGAAATCCAATACTAACTTAAACATCGGAGGGGCATTGCTAACCCCCCAACCTATCGTTTGTTTTGCGTGGGAAATTAAAGATTCTAACATATAAGGATCCTAACAGGAAGGGATCCTGACGTTTAATGATCCTAAAATTCCAGAATCCTAGAATTCAGGGATCCCAATAGATATATGGTTATGTAATCTTGACATTATCCAGATAACTACGAATAGAGACTGATCATCTCTCCTACGACAAAGGGTACTTAATCCCCTTTAAGGTTTAAAGAGTAAATTACCTCTTTCATACGAGTTACGGTTTCTACACATCGCTTGGACGCACAAAATCTTACTATGGGATGTGAATAAGGGGATCATTTCACGCTTTAGTGACTTGACAACCCTCTTATATATGAACATATGTCAAGATCCTAACGTTTAAACATGCGGTCTAGAACGCATATGTGTTATCCTAAGTCGGAATCTTCCCTAGTGATTTCTTAAGGTTAATAATGCTTATGTGTTATCCTAAGTTGGGATCTTCCCCAGAAAAAACTTAAGGTCTCTAACATTTTCATGGTATCATCCGATTGGGGATTTTCCCTAGTGATTTACTAAAGCTTGTAACACTAACATGTTGCCTTAAAATTGGGATTTTCCTCAGTGATCCGCTAAGAACTATAACCTTAACATGTTGTATGAAGTTGGGATACTCCCCTGAAAATATGCAAGGCTTGTGACATTATCATACAAAACAAGAGTTTTCTCGGTTCTTTCTCCAATATGGTGTTATTTCCAGTTGATTCTTAAGGTGGGATTCTTCCCAACTCACTAAGCCAAGGATCATCCCTCATGAACTTCTAAAGCAAAGATCTTTTCCATACGGAAGCTTCAAGACTTCTCATGAATCAATTGGTCGCAAATTCTAAGGATGATCAGGTTTTATCTACCGTGAAAGTTATTTTTCCTATGCAACGATGAGGAGTTTTATTCTCCCAAAGATCTTAAATGCTTTGAGATCCTAAACTAATGACTAATTGTTCCAGACCATAAAGATCCTCTGAAATCCTACAATCATACCAAGCAAATTAACCATGCAGGCAGCGAAGTATGAAACAACCAGACATAAAAAAATAAGTGGTACATCAATTCCAGTAAAAACAAATTGTCTTGTACTCAATTATGTAAAATGTTTTTATTTAGCAGACCTAGACCATGGCTTGGTCATCATCGCCTGAGTTCTTCTGCTCCTCATTCGCCTTTGGCTGCTGCCCCTCAGGATCCTCACTGGTCTTGATAGGTTCTCACTTTAATTCAGCAAGGGTTGCATGCCACCCAACCAGGTTACAAGATCCTACGTTAGCCACGTCTTCAGCTAATTTGATATTGGCTTCCCAAACAGCCACGACGACGCTAGCTTTGAACTCAGCGATCACCTCTGCCATCTCTGCATCATGCTCCTCCTTTTTTGTTGGCCTTTTCCTTGCTCATAAGTTCCACTCGTCTCAAGAAATCCTCTTTGGTTTCCTTCCATACTTTTTATTGTTCCCTTAAAGCTTATGCAGCCTTTTCAGCCCAGATCCTCAAGTCTGTGGAAACACGATCAAAGACCTGGAACAAGAGTTACATCAAAAAGAGTTAAAGGTAAAGCATAAGAAACAAAAGTAGCACTAACACCTACAACTTTAGAAAAGGAAACCAACCTCTGAAGTGTATCCTCAGCTCGAAGGTTTTCCAAGGTCAAGTTCGTAGCTTTAGTAGTTTTCCTCTTCCGAGATCCCAGATTCTTCATAGTAAGATCAATGTGGGCCTTTTTTGAGGCAATGGAGGAGATAGTCTTCTCTTTCTTCACAAATATATGGCCACTTGACATAGCCGTATCAAGACCAGAAATAGAGAAATGAGCACTGGCGCGTGTGGCTTTGGATCCTGGGAAAATGAAAGAAGTCTTTAAAATTTCTCAAATACCAAAGATGAAAGTACTCAAGGATCCTTACCGGTAGCCATAGGGATGATATCGGTTGAGCTTTCTTGATGACTGAAAGGATCGAGCTTGAATTTCCTGTAAGCCTCGGGCAGAGCGAGGGGGGGGGGGGACTAAGTCGTCAAACTTGAAAGCTGCAAAAAATTACACAAAATAAGAAGTGTGAATATTAGAATCCTCTATGTAAAAATAAGGAACCCTACCCTTTTTAACCTAGGATTGAGGTAAAAGATTTCCATCGAGAATCGAGTCTCGTTTTACGAAAAAGTATCTTCCTTTTCAAGCACCATCTTTATGCTTCGATTTCAGTATGAAAGGTGTTCTTTCAGTTTTAACTTTCAACAAAACGTAATAATTCCCAAAGGTAGAATGGTCATAAACATAAGCTAATTCATTTAGACCAATGTTGAGACCCATGGAGAGGTTCAAATCATTAATCCAATAAAGGATCCTCCAAACCGCTGCCATGGCTTGAATATATGAAATCTTGGTGATTTCAAGAAATTCAGAAATGATTACGGGAAAGGGATAAGTAAGGCCTAAAGAAAACAAACCCAAAGAGAAAAAATAAAATCAGGTTGGATCCTGACATCCAAAAGTTTGAAAATAGTACTATCGGGAAAGGTTTCAATCGAACTCAAAGCTCCGCAACTATCGTCATCAAAGATACAAATTTCCGCATAGGAAAGGAGTTTCTGATCTACAAAATCATCGTCAGGAATATCTATGACATTTATACGAGAGTGAGCTCCTTTCTAGCCATTTTTATATGAAAAAGAAAATTAGGAAAGAGAAAATAAACAAAGATAGTACCTTCGACGATATTCTATGAACTTCCAGAAGAAAAGCTAAGAGTAAGACGAAATTGAAAAGCTCCATACCCTATTTATACAAGAATCAAGGGAAGCTAGAAGAGTGATTTGACATATTACAATGGCTGAAAATCTACCTGTTGAAATTCAAATTACCCCATCCGTTAGAGATTTTTACTTCATTTTTTACTTAAAAGTTATACCTCTAAATATCTAAACACTAACGTTTATATTTCGCATGCATAATTTGGGGGCAATTATTATGGACATGATGGTTGAATCATATCCATGATCGTTAAATATTTCTGAAGCCTCAGGATCCTTAAACATATCCCAGAAATCCTGACTATTACCACTAATATTTCTAACACTTGTAAGAAGTATATTTTGTTTATTTTTCTCACATGTGAAGAACTAGCCAACACAAGACCCATTCTCAATGGAGAGTCGTCACAACCAGGTAAAAGACCCGGAATACCAATTCAAATAATGTTCATAAGCTGATTCCAGAGGATCCCGAAATTATCGAACTTATTGTTACTTACACTAGACTATAAATAACACATGTATCTAGCACACAACATACACGATTAGTCCTAACATTACTCTTGTAGTTGTATTACTTTCATAATATTTGTAACCTCAGATTAAAATCAATAAAACTCATCAAGGCAGGTGATTATTATCACCTCCCAAGGTTTTATGTTGGTGATCCTACAAAGGATCAAGGCCTTTCCTTGTTGTGAGAACAAGAATCAATGCGCAAGGACAAGGTTTGAAAATTCAAACCTTGAGTTAATATTTAAGATCAACGTCTGCTCTTAATGTATAGTTCCAGTCGAATCTGGTAAACCAGTTAGGACATGAAGAAGGTATTCAACAAAGTGTTCAAGTAATAAATGAAGAAAACTTAGAGTATAATCAATGCAAAGATATTTAAGGAACAAGAACAATGTTATGAAAGAACTTGGATTTGAAGGAAAAGTTAAAGAGATGTAAAGAGAATAATTGCTATCTTTGGAGTAAAACGTGAGTTGTTCACTTGTCAATTTAATGAAGAAACAATCACTCCTTTTATAGTGAAAGGAGGAACATAATACAAATTGAGATACATTTCTAAGACTGGATAATAATTATTGTTTGACAAACTAATATCTAAAAGACACATAGAAGTAAGTCCTATGAAATGTTACATCAATAATAAGACAAAATGCATTAAATGCTTAAACAGACTCCTCATCTTGGAATAGCTTGATCTCTAAGTAATCTTCATCTCAGAACTTCAACTCATCTCGGATTCGGAACTGATTGCTTGTGATTGCTAGAGGTTCACTTTTTATGATTCTACAATCTCCCCCTAAGTGAACTTATCAATCATATCAGCTCAGTTGGCTTCTTTATTGATAAACGTATAAGCTCTGTAAAGCCAATTGCGGACTTTCAGGTACCATTGGAGTGGGCCGATGAACTTTTGCTTGACGTGCTCCGGAGCATCTGACTTGGCTGCATCTGAGATAAACTTTTGGAGTATTCTGGAGGGGGCGAGATGCTTGTTGAGGAATCGGAAGAAATCCTTTTTGTTAGGCTTCTTTTGCCATTAGACATATCCGAGCCTTGGTTCCTCAATTGGGCTTTCTGCCAAAATTTCTGCTTCAGGCAGTTTGTAGTCGATCTTAGCCAAAAGCTTTTTCATTCCGAACAAATGTGTAAGTTCGAGATCACATCGAAAGAGCTCAGAAACATAGTCTTTGAGGAAGTTCATTGCAACACTAAAACCAGAGATGCTCATCTCATCGTTCTGGCGAGTTCGAAAGTGAGCAACAATTGTCAGGATGTCGTTCGGATTAATGGAAGGGAAGTCTACCTCCGTGATGGTGATTTGATTTGATTTGTTCCGGTAAATGTAGTACCAGTGCAATATGCATTTTAAGTCAAATTTGCTCTTAACTTTTCTTTCGAACCCAAAATTTTTTATGATTCTCTTCCGAGACCACACTTCCTTTTTGAGATCGTGCATTCACGGAGTAGAATGTCTTCAATATTTCTCTCTCGGTTCTGACAATCATTTGAGGATCGTCATCTGGGTGGAGTAGAGCAAACTTGATGTAATGTCTTCCATAGGGAGAAAATGGGAGATCTATTTGGTCTGCATCTTGGGAGGGTAGATCATAGTACATTAATGGCACAATATCCAGATCATGTATTATCCCATCACGAAAAAGTGGGGATAAGCCCACCAATGGATTCAGATTATCTTTAAGAGCTTGGATCTGAATTCTCTCTTCAAGGGTTTGATCTATTTGGGCTTGTGACCATCCATCAGACATCTTGAATGTCCGTTCAGGGCTGTTGGATTCCGAGACAGGCTTCTTTCCTTTGTCTTGATGTTGCTTGTTCAAGTCAGAGATAACTTGTTGAATGTTCTTGGTAATTGTGAACTCCGGAGGTGGAGGAATCAGAGGGTCTTCTTGTTGGATAAGGTGTCTAAGTCCATAACTATTTCTGGTATGTACTTGACCCGACCCGGCATGGTCCATTTGGGTTGCATGGCATCATGCATTTGGATAGACTAAATGAGAGAAATAACACTTGTGGTTTATTAATATATTATAAGTTCTAATATATTAATAGTATTATTTAATTAGTATTGATCAAGAATTAATCTAGGATTAATTAAGTGATCAAAAGATGACTAATTAAATATATGGGTTGATCATGTAAATCATCCATAACTTGTATAGTGGGCTAAAAGGCTCCATGGATAATCAAGTTGGGTTAAACCCATTGAATGCTCCATGGAGGCTCCATGGGAGTTACAAACCCATGGGTCATGGAAATGAAGAGTCATGCCACATTAGGGTTTACATGGTGTAACCCTAGATGTGACACACTATATAAGCAACATGTTCTCCACCAAAATCGGCGACACATAAGAAACAAGAGAGCTACACCGATTTTAGAAGTGTGTATTCTCTCTAAAGTCATTCCAAAAGCATTTGGTGTTGTGTGAAGCATTTGAGGCATCACACTTGGGGTGCTAGGCTCACAAGGTTTCAAGGATCATAAGCAACAACAAGGTAAGTTATTCTATCTTTCGTGCAAGTTAAAATTTGTTCCCCATGTATGCTAGATAGGAATATAACCTTGGAATTCAACTTTGCATGATAATTAGACAAACATAGATCCAAGGTTATTAGGGTTGCATGTACACTTAGGAAGTGTTAGAATGCTCAAAACCCATCAGTTGTATCAGAGCCTAGGTTTGTTTGTTGTTTTTTTTTGTGTGCAAACAGCTTGAAAAAAAATCGTTTTTGTGTTTTCTGCTCGTATAAAAGTTTGCACATTTGTTGCTGGAAATGGACTAGAAACATTACCCTAAACTGTTTTGATGTTTTAAAGCTTGTTTTAGATGGTGTAATGTTTATGCTAATCCATTTACAATGACAATTATTAAAATTACAAGTTTTTTTTAAGTGTAATTTTTGATTCTTGAAAGTGTTCATATTCATGTTCTTGAACTTATGAAGATTAGATGATCATAGGAATTGTTTGTAACCTTCATGGTAGTTTAATTCATGATCATAATGTGTTTTAATGGAGTCCATAACTTGTCCTCAAGTTATGGAAAACCAAAAGTCTCACTTTTATTAAAGCCATTAAAAGAACACAAGAATTATAAAAATGAAGAGTCTTCATTTTTATTACTCAATTAATTCATAAGTTATAAGAAATGAAAAGTTTTGGAAGTTTACAAAACTTTCCCTCAAGTTTTGGAACATGTAAAGTCTTGATTAAAACTTTAGTTCCAACCCTTAGAATTTTAAAAAGTTAAAATTCAACCCTTATACTTTATAATATTATAAGTTACTAATATATATATGTATAACGTCAAGTCGTCTTACCGCTAGTACGCCTCATTCACGAAGCCGGTCTATAAGGGGGTATAAGGTTGTTACCTATAAAATGGCAACTTAATGGGTGTCCACTCTCACCCACCGCTTCCTTGATCGGTGGAGGGTCGTTAGCCGAACGGGTAGGACAAGGACTTATAAATTCTCATTAAAAGTATGATGAATATTATAAAGTAACTAAATGCTTTTATTAAATTCCCAATCTTAGTTACTTTAGGAAAATGTGAATAAGGTGCTAATCCATGAAATTACACTTTACACTTTGTTTAAGTCGTTAGTGGAGCTCGTGTGGTTAAGGATCAGAAACATCAGGATGATTATCCGCTACGAGGACAAAGAATATGTCCTTGACAAGGACGTTAAGGAGATTGATGAGACCACTGCAACTCCCCAGGAGATCGCTGACTTCCGGGCACATGAAAGGGATGCTACAAAAGTGGCATGCATCATGTTGGCCACCATGACAGCGGAACTCCAAAAGTCCTATGAGGACTTCTACCCTTTTGAAATGCACCAAGATCTGATGGAAAGATACCATCAAAGTGCACGACAAGAGAGGTATGAAATCATATGCTCTATCATAACAACCATGATGAAGGACGGGGAATCCGTCACGAGCCACGTGTAGAAAATGCAAAGGTATGTGGATATGTTGCTGAAGCTTAATGTGAACTTCCCTGAGGAGCTTGCAATAGATATCATTTTGCACTCCTTACCATCGTGCTATGATCAATTCTGCATGACATATCACATGAATAAGGAAGAGGTCACACTCAGCAAACTTCAGGGACTCCTCAAGACCGCAGAAACAGGTCTTAAGGGTAAGTCGGTTGTTAACACTCCTACTCCAAACTCCGCCCCGGTTTTGGCAATCGGGAAAGGTAGAGGGAAGAAGAGGAAGAGCTCTTCGAAGGGTACCAAGGCTAGGACCCTTGATGGCTCTTCTTCAAGTGGAACCAAGAAAGGTTTTGTCACTCCTTCTTCTGACCCTAAAGAGGCTGAATGCTTCTATTGCCATGAAAAGTCACATTGGAAGCGGAACTGCCCAAAGTACCAGCAAGATGTGAAGGATGGGAAAGTTAAACCCAACCATGCAGGTATTTACACTATCTTATCTAATAACTCACCCCATTCTAACTCTTGGGTCCTTGATACCGGTTGTGGTATTCATATCTGTTCTGATTTGCATGGACTAAGAAGAAGTGAGAATGTGGAGCATGGAAGAATAAACTTAATCATGGGGAATAGAAAAGCTTTACCTGTCACCAAGATTGGAGTTTATACTTTATCGCTAAGTAGTGGGTTTAGTTTAGATTTGAATAAATGTTGTTATTCGCCAGAAATGGCAAGAAATATTATTTCCTTTCATGCATTGTATAAACAAGGTTTCACATTTTCATTTGATAATGAAGTTGGTTCGATTAATGCTTTCTTTAATAATGTTCTTTATTTTAAAGCATTACCTTGTGATGGTGTGTATGAAACTGTATTTGTGGTTGATAACTTAGGAAATAATGTATTGTGTATTGATTCTGTTAATGATAATAACTTGGATAAAACATCATTATGGCATTGTCGTCTTGGACATATAAGCAAGAAACGCATAGGCCAACTCCAAAAGGATGGAGTATTGGAGTCATTTGACCTAAAGTCAGATGATAGTTGCGAATCATGCTTACTTGGAAAAATGACAACGTCACCCTTCACAGGTTCTTGTGAGAGGGGTGAAGGTTTGTTGGATCTTATACACACGGATGTGTGTGGGCCCTTCAAACATGCCACAAGGGATGCTAATCGTTATTATTTGACTTTTACTGATGATTACAGTAGATATGGATATGTCTACTTAATCAAGCATAAGTCAGAGACTTTTGAGAGGTTTAAAGAGTTTAAACAGGAAGTCGAGAATCAATTGGGCAGGAACATTAAGATGCTTCGATCCGATCGAGGTGGTGAGTATCTTAGTTCAGAGTTCCTCGACTATCTTAGGGAATGTGGGATTGTCTCACAATTGACACCTCCCAGGACACCGCAGTTGAATGGTGTAGCTGAGAGACGTAATCGAACATTGTTGGATATGGTTCGTTCCATGATGAGTCGAGCTTCGCTACCAATCCCATTTTGGGGGTATGCCTTAGAGACTGCCGCCCATATCCTTAATCTAGTTCCCACAAAGAAAGTTGCCAAAACTCCTCATGAGATGTGGACTGGTAAAGTACCCAAACTAGACCACATTAAGATTTGGGGTTGCGAGGCTTTCGTGAGACGCGAGACTCATGATAAGCTCGTACCTCGAAGTGAGAGGTGTAGTTTCATCGGCTACCCACAAAAATCCTTTGGTTACCTCTTCTACAGACCTAGTGAGAATGTGGTCTTTGTAGCTAGGAGGGCTTTCTTTCGAGAGAGAGAGAGTTCATAAGCCAAGGAGACAGTGGGAGGCAAGTTGACCTTGAAGAAATTCAAGAGTCAAGTGGTGAAGGAACTTCAAACCCTAGCACTCAACTTGAGGAGGAAACTCCTGTTGAGCCAATTGACAAGTCTGTACCTCTGAGGCGTTCCACAAGGGTTAGGAATGCACCTGAGCATTACTATGGATTCCATATTACTGCGGAAGGTGATACACTTATCAGTGATGAGACACTGATAGGTCTGGATGAACCTAATAGTTACGCAGAAGCCATGGCAGGCCCTGAGTCAGCCAAGTGGAAAGAGGCAATGGACAGCGAGATACAGTCCATGTATGACAATCAAGTTTGGAACTTGGTTGAGAATGTACCAGGTCGTAAGACTATAGGGTGCAAATGGATCTTCAAGAAGAAGACCGACATGGATGGTAATGTACACACTTATAAGGCACGACTGGTTGCAAAGGGTTTCTCACAAACTCCGGGAGTTGATTATGATGAGACCTTTTCTTCAGTGGCCAAGATTAAGTCTATTAGGGTTCTGTTAGCCATAGCTGCATTTCATGACTATGAAATATGGCAAATGGATATCAAAACCGCTTTCCTTAATGGAAAGTTGGCTGAGGATGTGTACATGAGTCAACCAGAGGTTTTTGTCAATACAGAGTACCCTAAAAAAGTGTGTAAGCTTGAGAAATCCATTTATGGGTTAAAGCAAGCACCTCGCAGATGGAATCTTTGATTTGATCAGAAAGTCAAAGAATTTGGCTTTTCTAGGAGTGAAGATGAATCTTGTGTATATGTCAAGGCTAGTGGGAGTATAGTTAGCTTTTTGGTATTGTATGTGGATGACATACTACTCATAGGAAATGACATCCCAACTCTGCAGGAAGTTAAGTACATGGTCGTCCTTTACCCGAGCCAGGTATCAGACCAGTTGTGGCTTTTGAAGTTGGAGGGACAACCCCATCTTCTGAAAGCTTGGGATCCGAGGCAGGGGCCTCGGATCGTGCCTATGTAGAAAAAGTAGGGATATCCGATATGACTCGTGAGTGTGTTCCAGGGGGTGCAAGGAACTTTTTTCAACACCGACATCACCTTTTTGGGAAGGAGAGGGTGGATTTATGAGGTGACTCCCCGTGTGTGTGTGGGCATGTGCTATTGAAGCTCTGAAGGGTTCTTCGGAAGAGTGTCCTGGGGGGTGAGCGGATGACCAGAGTCAGTAGGAATGTCATTGAGTGGTTCCTTTTGAGAGGAAACATCGACTTTGGCTCTCTTTTTGGTTTTTGGCTTAATGAGATATGTCTTTCATTTGGCTGCCTTCTTTTTCTTGCCACCAGCCAAGACTGGTATGACCACATCCGATGTGGGCTCAACAGAGAGTAGGATAGACTGTGTAGGGTTTTACACAGTCCAGTTCTCTAAGTGATATTTCAAATAAGGGGACTCGGATGATAGAGTGGACAACATATGTTGTAGCACTCTACGTGTGGGTCCGAAAGATGCTTGGTTCGGAAGTCTGTAAGTATTTATAGCCATAAAGGAAAGAAATACCTCTTTTGGCTCAGTGTTGATCGGAATGGGCTCTTGTCTCTCTCGGTAGAGTTACTGAAGTGTCAGAGCCCAGAACCTCAGACTTGACATTTATTGAGGCTTCCTTTTCATATCAAATTTCTGAAAGTCTTGCCACAAGGCCTCGGTTAGATCGACGATGTTGGTTCTCCCAGAGTAAATAATGTATACCACAAGGAGCCAATCCTTGATTATCATATTAGTGCCGCCATGCTTTCTGGAAAGACCACGAAGAATGAGGTGAATAAGGACTGTCCAAAGGCCAGGGACTGCAGATTTCTTTAACTTATTGGCCTTGAACTCTTCTATATACCTATTTTGGTAAAAAATTACACAAGTATTGATCAACCAAATTGAATGAGAGGCTGTGATGTTTGAATTATGTAATATAGAAAGGTTAAGAGAATGGAACGATTGTTTACAAGGAAAGCCCTTGATCCTTGCTACGATCTCCGACACAAAACCTTGGGATGTGACAATGATCACCTGCCTTAATGTTTTTATTAATAAAAGGTGATGATTACAGAGAGTATTTCAATAAGAACAAGTGAAAAAGTTTCTAGAGTAGGCCAAGAGTAAGGAGAGTCTGTCGTGTGTGAGATTCATGTGTCAATTTATAGTCTAAACTAGCTAAAAAATGTCTGATATTCTTGGGATCCTCTATGACCGGCTTTGTGAACGTTGGTTTGACTTGGTATTCCAGGTCTTTAGCATAGTAGAAACGAAACTCTGTTGAGAATAAGTCTTCTCTTGACTATTTCTACACATGTGTTAGCTATGAACAAAATATAACCGTTATTAATGTTAATAAATAATAATAACGGTAATAGTCAGGATCCTGAGATAGTTGAGGATCCTGAATATCTGATGAGGTTTGCCCCCAAGTTATTCCTGCATATGTATTATTTAATTTTGAGAATAATAAAGGAATAACTTAAATAAAAAAAATAAATGAAGAGAGAAAAGTATTTTTAAAAATTAACCATTAACGGCTAGGTAATTTTGAAATCCAATGGGTGGATAACTAGCCGTTAATAGTCAAATTAGCCTCAAATCCTCAGTATAAGTAAAGGTGATCAGTTCCACCATTCTCTACTTATCTTGTTCTTATTTTCCTTACTTGTGTTACCTTTCGATTACCGGCGATTCATTAGAAGGTAATTATCTCTTCGTTTTTACTTCTTCTATCATGGTTACAAAAATGGCCGTTTCTCGCAAAAATAGTTTAGCTCTCCCTGAAGATGACTTTATCAACCAAGGGATTCTCTCCTACGAGGAGACATGTTCCTTCAGTGACGATGACATTGAGTCTTTGGGACTCAATGGAGCCTTCCCCCTGAAGCTGTTCTTAGGCCTTTCGACCCTCTCATTCAGCCTTACTTTGTTTCTCCTACCTGGTTGTGTTTCCTTGAATACCACTTCTCCTTGGGTTTAAAATACCCTTTCGCTGGGATTGGCTCTGATTTCTTCAGGGTTACTGGGATCTCATATATTTAGGCTATGTCGATTGTTTGGAGGATCCTATACTGGATTGACCAAGTAAATCAGTCAAAAGGCCTTGACATTGGTCTTCCTGAGCTCGCCTGCATATATGATATGACGACCTTCGGGAATTCTCATTTTCTCCTCAAGGTCAAATTCCACAGATCTCATCTAGTCCTAAAAACCAAACATAATGACGGAGCTTGGAAAGAGAAATACCTTTTTGTGAGATGTGATTCTGTTCCTAGTAGGGATTCCCTGTCGGATGCCTGGGACAAGAAGTGTAGGACTCTTTTATATTGATGTAAGAATCCTAGAATTCACATCTTATTTTGTTTGCTTTTTTGCAGCTTTCAACTTCGAAGAGCCCGTTCCCGTTGCTGAGGGATCTGTAGAGAGGATCGAGAAGTTCTTGGCCTTGTCTGAAGCTGAGAGATCCTTTCTATTTGATCAAACCACTCTGCATGAAAGCTCTTCTTCCCCTGACCTCATGTCGACAAGTAAGGATCCTTGATTCTTTTCGCTTGTGATGAATGTTTTTAACATTCCTCTGTTATATATTTATATAGGATCCAAAGTCACTCACTCTAGTGCTCACTTCACACTCGCTGATCTTGATACAGCCATGTCGAAGGATCAGCTGATAGTGAAGAAGGAGAAGACCTCATCTTCTCTTCCTCCTAAAATATCGACCGTTGACTTGACAGTGAAGACCCCGGGATCCCAAAAAAGGATAACTGTTGAGTCTGCAGCTCTATCTTTGGAGAACCTCAGGGCTAAGGATGCGCTCCAAAAATTCGTCTCTTTCTCCCAAGCCATAAGTATTGGTTTTATTTTCTTTCTATTTTTTATTTTACCTTTTGCTGACTCACTATGTCTCCATTTTAGGTCTCTGATCATGTTTCCGCTGATCTAAGGATCTGAGCGAAGAGTGCTGAACAAGCCCTTCAGGGACATGAGAGGATGTGGAAAGCGACCAACAAGGATCTGTTGAGGAGGGTGGAGCTGATCAGCAAGGAGAAGGCTGAGAAGGAGGAGGAGCACTTGCGATAGCTATTTGGGAGGCCAAGATCCGTCTTGCAGAGGATCTTGAGAATGCAGGTTCCTAGGACGTGGACGGTTGGCGCGAGGCACTGGACAAATTGACTGTCAAGCCTGCTACCGCCACTCAGGATCCTGTATTGCAGCTAACCGAGGGAGGGAATAAGAAGGGCACGGCCGATGATGACCAGGCTATGGTCTAGGCCAGCGGGAAGTTAGTTTAAATAGTTTTTGTTTTTATCAATGATGTAAAACAATTAATCTTTTGGTTGGGTTGGTATGCAACCCTTTTTGAATGCAATGGTTCTGTTTTCCTTTTATATATTTCTTCCGATTTCTCTTCATGACTGTTATGATATTACGATCCTTAATTAATCAGGATCTCGAAAAACTTGGTTCCTGCAAACAATCCTGAAATAAAACTCTCTTAGTGAATCATTTTTAGCATACTTGAATTCTGATAATCAAATGATTTTTTCTTAGGATCCTAGAAAATTCAGGATCCTTAAACTTCACTTAGAGTTTTTTCGAGAATAAGGACAGATGGAACCTGATCGTCTTAAAGTTTTTCCTTAAGCTTCATAAACTTCTCATGCTTAGAATTTGCTGAGAATAAATCTTAACTTGGAAAAGAACTTAGGATCGCTGTTGACTTCTGATGATAAGGTCTTTTATTGATAAGGATCTGTAGCGACGAGGATCCTTAATGACGAGGATCCTTAGTGATAAGGATCCTTAGTCATTAGATCATACGGGGGAATCCCCTTCTTAGGATAAGTTGTTTAGGTTATAGACTTTGACAATATTCTTGGGTAACACCATAAATCCAATTAACAACATGTTAATGTTATATACTGGGGAGGATCGCAATTTATGATGTATGTCATGGGAAATATCCCTACTTATGAAGATATTATGATCCGTATGTATTTATAGGGAAAAATCGCAACGTGTGATAACATAAAGAAGTTATAAACCTTATGTAATTTCTAGGGCAAGATCCCAACGTGTGATAACATAAAGAAGTTATAAACCTTATGTAATTTCTGGGGTAAGATACCAACTTTTGATAACATGAAAATGTCATAAGCCTTTAGTAATCACTGGGGTAGGATCCCAATTTTTGGATAACATGAAAATATTATAAACCTTAAGGATCTTAACTTATGTTCAAAGATAAGAGGGTTGCCAAGTCACTGTATCGTGAAATGATCCCCTTATTCGTATCCTATAGTTAGATATCGTGCGTTCAAGCGAGGTGTGTAAACCTTAGTTCGTGTGAAAGAGGTAATTAGCTCTTTAAACCTTGGAGGGGATTAAGTACCCTTGAACAGAAGAGAGATGATCAGTCTCTAGCTTATGTATGTAATAGTTTAAAAATTATACCGTTGATGTAATGGAATTATTAAGATGCTGAGATCTTTGTGTGTCAGGAGACTTATGTTGCATGATCTTTAATCGTGAGGATCCTTATGTTTCAGGATCTTAGGGATCCTTATGTTTCAGGATCTTGAGGATCCTTGTGTTCCAGGATCTTAAACCTCGAGGATCCTCATGTTTTAAGATCATTGCTTTTGAAGATCCTTAGATGTACATTATTTTGAATGGCAAGTGTTAGGTAGGGGTGGGTGTTAGTCTAGCTAACTCCCCTCTGATGCTTAAGTTAGTATTGTAATCGAGGAGAAAATAAGTAACGATGAAAAGTTCAAGGTAAAGAACATGTGCACCTTGTTTTTGTTGAAGATCAATCAACCTTATTTACATATAGTATGCTTTGAGATGTATAGCATTCCAGGATCTTGGCAAAGTGTCTCCTTCGAGTGTTGCTAGCCAATATGCTCCTTTTCCTGCTTCAGCATCTATAAGATATGGTATTTCCCACTTAGGAGCTAATTTAGTTGCACTAGGATCCTTGGTGTTTTGGAATGTTTTCCTTAATACCAAGTCTCATATTTGGAATCTTCTGACTTTTATGCTCTTATTATAAGCCTAGGTGATCGTTTTTTGATGAGCAGAAATGTGTATCTTGGCAAGATCTCTGAGTTCGTCAACAGTGTCAAGATCCTGGGAAAGGATCCTGTCATTGTTTTCTTGATTTTGGAGCAAATATCTTGCCGTCGGGATCACTACTTCGGTAGGGATCATTGCTTTTGTCCCAAACACCAAGGAGTAGGGGGTCTGACCTGTAGCTACTTTGGAAGTAGCCCTGTCTGTCTATAGGATGAAAGAAAGCTCTTCTGCCCATCTTCCATTCTTTTTATCCTGCCTTTTCTTCAAGTTGTTTACTATGATCTTATTGCTAGACTCTTTATTATGAACCTTGAGACACTTGTTCTGAATGCTCTTTCTCTTTTTTCTTCTGTTGGAATCGTGCCATTTTGGAGATACTCCATAATGGGTTGGGTCCATGATCGTGGACTTCTTTGAGGATCCTGTTCATCGGGATCCCTTCGAGGAGGGATCTGAGGGTCAAGATCTTTGATGGCTGCTACGCTTATTGGTTGTTCACGATCATCAGATTTGTCGGAAAGGGCTTCTATGGCTGGAGTTATTATGTGGGTTATAGGGATCTTTGTTTCTGGTGGGATCCATAGGGAGGATCCTAAGTTGACTAATGTGTCTGCTTCTGTGTTTTCTTCTCTGCGAACTTGGGTTAGGCTAAAGTTTTCAAAATTAGAGGCTAATTTTTTGAGGATCTCCAGGTATAGTGCTAATCTTTCACCTTTCACTACATAAGATCCATTGAAGTGATTAGTTAAGAAATAAAGAATCAACAAATACCAGAAGATCCTTGGTTTGAAGATCCTTAGACAAATGTAGTCCCATGATTAGTGCTTCATATTCTTCTTCGTTGTTGGTAGTGTTGAATTCGCAACTAACTGCCTCGGGTAGGATGTCCCCCTGTGGCGATTTTAGTATGATCCCTAGCCCTGTTCCTTTTTGGTTTGAAGCTCCATCTGTGAAAAGTGTCCATTTTCCCAAGTGTTCATCTTCTAGGAGTTGTCTGGCTTCCATGTCTACTTCGTTTTGTAGATCAACACTAAAGTCAACCACAAAGTTTGCTAATGCTTTTGACTTTATGGCGGATCTTGGCTCATATTTGATGTCAAGCGTGCTTAACTTTATTGGCCAATTTGTCATCCTTCCTGACATCTCTGGTTTTCTCATGACATTCTTAATAGGATAATTAGTTTTCACATGTATAGTATGTGTTTCGAAATAATGTCTTAATTTAGTAGAAGCAGTTACTAACGCAAGAATTAATTTTTCGAGATGAGAATACCTGGTCTCGGGATCCAGAAGACATTTAATTACATAGTAAATAGAATGTTGGTCTCCATTAAGATCCTTGGCCAGGACAACACTTACCGCGTTTGAGGATACCGAGACGTATGTAAGGGTCAAATATGTTGTAATTAGTCGAAGTGTGTTTTGTACTCTTCGTATGTTCTGTAATCTATTTTACTAAGGCGCTTTTATATGAAGCTTAAGTGTCTATGCCTTAGTATATTTTTTGTACGCTTTCTGTTTCCTATAAATAGGGATATTTACTAGAGTTAGATAAGAGTTTTTTTACAGACCTGTCTTTGTACTCTGTAAACATTCGAAAGTGTAATAGAGCTGAAACAAGATCATATTTACATCCGTTGTTCGATCTCGCATTCTTACTTCAATATTAACTCTGATTCATTTTATACTCGATTCATTGGTTCATCAATTGGTATCAGAGCAAGAATCACATCTGTGATCTGATTTTCACCTATTCAAAAAGATTTTGAATCAACTTTTTGGGTCAAAAGTTTCCGCACTTTTTAATAGTGAAAAAATTGTCTAGATTTTAGTTTGTGATTCGATTCTGCATTTGAATTGTTGAATCGAGTGTTCTTCTTGTAATTCTTATTTGATTCAACTAGTTTGTTCTCAAATTTTCAAATTTTCTTCAAAGTTCTCAAAATTCTCTTCCGTACAACAATGGCGAGCTTCAATCTCAATTCTATGACCTCGTTTTCTCATCTGTTAGGATCATCGACCAAAATTCCAATGCTAATCCCTGAATACTATGATCAGTGGGCTGATCGTATGCAGGATTATCTGAATGGTCTTGATGAAGATTTATGGTCATGTATCTCTACAAATATCAATCCTCCGGCGAATGTTCAAGCAATTGGATTATCTTCTGCAAGTTCTGGTGTTGAAAATCAAACTGATCGTCTGAAGAAACTGGAGAAGATATACATCAGGGAATTATGAGGAGCTTTACCTCCAGTTATCTACAATTACGTAAGGAGTTGTATAATTGCTAAGGAGATCTGGAACAATCTGAAAGAAAAGTTTCAAGGAAGTGAGAAGACGAAAATCAATTCAGTCAAACAATGCTTGGTTGAGCTGAAAGATTTAAGACAAAAAGAAGGTGAAACAATTGAAGTGTACTATGATCGTCTGAACGAGTTAATCTACCGTTGCAATCGCTATGGAATCACCAGGACTTCAATGGAATTCAATCTCATCTTTGTGATGGGTCTTCGAAAAGAATGGAGAAGCATGAGTATGATGGTGGAGAATCAGCAAAGTTTTGATACATCATCTCTCAATGATCTGTACAATCAGTTGAAGACACACTAAAGTGAGGTTAATGAAATGGATGAGGAATTGAAGCTGAGTTTGGGAGGTCCATTGGCACTTGTATCCAAGATATCTGAAAAAGAAGCTGAAAAAGGTGATTCAGAGGAATAAGAGGGATTCGTCATGAATTCGGATGATAAGGCAATAGCATTTTACTCAAATAATCGTGTTAAGAAGTTTTTCAAAAAGCCTTTCAATTCGAAGGCTAAGCTAGCTGAGGTGAAAGGAAGTGATGTGAGTAAAGCTGTTGTTGAGGAGAAGAAGAAGGCTGAGAAGAAAGATTCGAAGGTGTCTGATGGGAAGAGTGAGAAGAAGCTGAAAGGTGATGCTGGAGTAGATTGTCATTATTGCAATGGAGCCAATCATCTTGCAAATGATTGTATGCTTCGAAAGAAGGATGAGAGGAAGAATAAAGTAAAAGATGAGGCTTATTACGCAGAGAGGCTTGAGGAGGTTCATGCGAAAGCTAAGAATTTGTCGCTTGTCGCAAGGGGTGAACAGGAGGAAGATGGAACCTATCAAATCTGGTCATCTGGATCAGACGATGAAGAGATGAGAAATCCGACACATGGAGCAATGTATTCGAAGATGGAGGAGGACTCAGATGAAGAGGAATTCGAAGTGAAAGGTAGATGCTTCGTATCCAAGGCAGCAGACAAATCACCAATGACGACAAAGGTACGTAATATTCTCGAATCTTTTAATATTCCAAAACATGTTTATGACTCTGAACTAATATCTTTTGATGAGACTGTTACTTATTTTGATTCAATTGTTGTATCTGCTAGCAATGAGGCCAAAAAGTTGTCCATGGAGTTATTAGAGACCAAAAAGCGATTATACGTCAAAATAAGTAAAGTTGAGTGTTTAGAATTACAGATAACGAACATTATGTGTGATAGGGAAACTTTATCAAATGAAGTCAAACTTTTGCTAGCACAAAGAAACATATACTGTAATTCTGCTAAGAGACTGTATGGAAAATTAACTGATTTACATCATTCATGTGAAATAAGTAAAGAGCAACATAGAAAATTACTGCCTTTTCTAGCTTACGAAAGAGCTAAGGTAGATAATGTTTCGTATGATTGTGAGAAGATAATTGTTGAATTTGACAAAGTTCCTGATGATAGATATAAATATGGAATTGTCAAAATTGATGAATGTCTTTATACGAATGAATTAGTTAACATAGTGAATGATACTTTGACTAAATCTGAACAAATCCAAATTTTGAAAAAGACTGAGAATTCAACATCTGATTCTCAATCTAATTTTGCTGATATTGAAGATAATTCTGACAATATTAGTAAAATTAGTGATCTTGAGGATGTTGATTGTTCCCAGTTGTCTATTGTTAATATTGCATCAACATCTAAAGGGAAAGAAAAAGTTAAGGAATTGATGGTTAAAATAGAAACTGATAAACCCTCAACTTCGAAAGTTTGTGATTTGGACTTCGTGGACATCAGAGATAGTCAAACTGATGATAGCGATGATGAAAATGAAGAGAAAATTTCGAAGAAAAAGAAATCTTCAAAGGAAGAAGAAATTCCTCGAATTGTGGTTGATCAAGTGTATGTTGATACACAAAAGTTCGAAAAGGTGATGAATGAACAAGGTGCTCACTTTCTTGAAATCAATATTGTGGTTTATCCAATGTCATCTTCCCAAATCAAGTGTTCGTAACTACTGGAAATGTTGAGAATGTCAAACCAGAATTAAAGAAGTTAGTTGAAGAAGATAATTTGAAAACTACAGATGAAGGTTTCTTCGCAAATCAAAGCACGGTTGAAAACAACCTAACAAAGAATTCGTACGTTTTTCAACGTCAAAAACCACAAAGAAAATGGGTTGAAAAATCAAAAATTAAAAAAGAAATTTCAAAACCAGTTGTAGTGGAAAATGAAAATGTTGTCAAACTAAACACCAAGGAATTCAAAGATCAAATTGACAAATTTTCGAAAGAAAATAACATTTCAAAAAGACAAGCTAGGAAGAAAATATTTTGGCAGACTATTGAGTCTCAAAAGATGTCAAATGAAACGACAACACCTGTTAAGACTGTGAATTCAGCAATTTTTTCAGACAAAAAGAAAAATCCTGCTCAAACAAATAAATATTTTTCTGAATCACAATCATCCAAAAATGTTTTCAAAGCTAAAAATTCATCTTTTTCAACAAATAAACAACCTTCATCTCAAACAAATCATTCAAGGTCTGAAGTGAATAAACAACCAAAGTTTTCGAAAGTTTCAAAAACTACTATTCCAAGGAAATTTTCAAATGAATCAAATCCACCACAAATATTCTCTCAACGTCAACATTTTAAATCGAATGTTAATACATCTTATGCTCAATCTTTTCTAACGAAACCAAAAGTTGATTTCATTCCTCAAAAGCCAAATTTTCCTAATCACACGAAGAAACAAACTTTGAAAATTTCAAATGAAAAAGGGATAACTTCAAGGAAGAATATTGATCATTGGCTTGAAGGCAAAGGAAAAATGTATCAGTCGTGTACATTTTCAAAGGAGCAAATTCACGAAACCTATGAGAAGTATGTGAATACTTCATCAAATGGAAGTTCATCTTCTAAGGATTCGAACATATCAGTCAAAGCATGGAAACGAATAGTAAAAGCAAAGAATGTACAATCACAAACTCAGAATACGAAGGGTAATGTCAGTGAACATCCGAAACCATCAAAATCTTATATTTCGGTTCCTTTAAATGATGATGTGAACTTAATTGATAGTCTCAAAACCAAAGTTTGTGATTGGGTTAAAAGTTCTTCATTACATTCGAAATTGAAATCTAATTTCCAAGGACCCAAAAAGCCATGGGTACCTAAATTTTTTCACTGATTGCAGGTACTATATGACGAGCAATACGATAACAAGTTGTATATTGATAGTGGTTGCTCTCGTCACATGACTGGGAAGAAGGAGAATTTACGAGATTTTCGAAGCCTAAAGAATGCTGGAGTTGTGCAATTTGGTAACAATAAAAAATGCCAAGTCAAAGGATATGGGAAGATAACGAACGGACAATTCACAGTGAATCGTGTTGCTTATGTTGAAGGTCTTCAACATAACTTGATAAGTGTTTCACAACTTGTTGTGGGCATTGGCAATCAAGTTCTTTTCAACGAAGAGGGAAGCATCATTTAAAATGTCAAGACAAAAGAAGTTTTTCTCAAATAAAAAAGGAAAGGTGACATGTTCACTTTGGACATCAATCCGATAGTAGGCAAACCTGTTGTATGTCTTCTTTCGAAAGCTTCATCAGACATAAGTTGGCTTTGGCATCGAAGACTTTCACATCTCAACTTTCGAAACATCAACAAACTTCTTGTACAAGATCTGGTAAGAGGTTTACCTGTACTTAAATTTGATAATGATTCTTTATGTGCAGCTTGTGAAGTTGGAAAGCAACATAAACAAGGTCATCCGATTACGATAGATTTGAAAATTGTGGAACCACTGAAGCTCTTACATATTGATTTGTGTGGTCCATCGACAGTTTCAACACTCAACACGAAACGGTACATTTTAGTAATTGTTGATGACTTTTCAAGATTCACGTGGGTTTATTTTCTCAGCCATAAATTCGAAGTTGAATAAATCATGATTGACTTTATCAAAAAGATGGGAACAACGTTGAAGAAGAATGTTCCAAAAATTAAGAGTGATCATGGAACTGAATTTAAGAACAATGTTCTTGATTCATTTTTTGTGAACATAGGAATTTCGCATAATTTTTCGTCTCCATATACACCACAACAAAATGGTGTAGTTGAACGAAGAAATAGATCTCTATGCGAAGCAGCAAGGGCTATGCTGGCATATGCGAATCTTCCACAATACCTTTGGGCTGAAGCAGTATCCACCGCATGTTTTACTCAAAACAGATCTTTCATCCATCGGCGTTTTAACATCACTCCATACGAAATTCTCAACAATCGAAAACCTAATGTGAAATTTTTCCATGTTTTCGGATGTAGGTGCTTTATTATGAATCTCAAGGATAATCTTACGAAATTTCAAGCTAAAGAAGATGAAGGGATTTTCTTTGGATATTCGCATAATTCAGTCGCATATCGTGTGTTGAACAAAAGAACACGAAAAGTGGAAGAAACTTTGAATCTTACATTTGATGATTACTATATTAAACAAACTGAAACGCATTTTGAAAATCATCCTATTCTAAAAGAAAGACAAGATGAATCTGAACCTTCACAAACGTTGGATATTGATTATGATTTAATTTTTGGTATTTCAGATCATGCTGTTGATGCTGAAATTAATGCCAATGATAATCATCTCCCTGAATTAACAAAGCTTACTGATGATTCAACATCAACCTCTCAAGAGATAGGTGAAAGTATGCAAAATAATCCAGTGGAGGGGGAGCACTTGGATTCGAACACTCTTGTTGAGGGGGAGCATTCTTTCGAGGGGGAGAATGAGATATTGGATGTTGATGTTGAGGGGGAGCATTTAGAATATAATGAAAATAATAATAATTTTAATGATGTTTGTTCGATTGCAGGTTCAGAGAATGATGATTTATACGAAGATGCACCTTTGGACTTTGATCCAGCTTATCCACTAATGGAAAAGTAGACAAGAGATCATCCGAAGGATCAAGTAATTGGGAATCCGCAAGAGGGTGTTTTAACAAGAGCTCAAATTCGTGCAAAGAATGAGGTATTGAATACTTATCAAGAATTTTGCATGTTCAATGTTTTCATCTCTAAAATTGAACCAAAGACAGTTAAGATTGCAATGGAACACTCAGATTGGGTTGTTACAATGCAATCTGAATTGTCTGAATTTGAACGAAACAAGGTTTGGAGATTAATTCCTAAACCTGAAAATGTTTCGATTGTCGGGTTAAAATGGATTTTCAAAAACAAAACCGACAAAGATGGAAATGTCATTCGAAACAAAGCCAAACTTGTTGTTAAAGGATATTCACAACAAGAAGGAATCGATTATGAAGAAACTTTTGCCCCTGTCGCAAGACTCGAGGCTGTTCATATATTTCTTGCTTATGCAGCTCACAAAGACTTTGATGTTTATCAAATGGGCATGAAGTGTGCATTTTTAAATGGAGAGCTTGAACAAACAGTTTATGTGGAACAACCCCCAGGTTTTATTAACAAAGAACATCCTGATCATGTTTATATTTTAGATAAGGCAGTTTATGGATTAAAACAACCACCACGAGCATGGTATGCAACTCTTACTTCATTTTTGAAGCAATCTAAATTTAAACAAGGATCTGTGGACCACACATTATTTCGAAAGAAAGTTGGGAATCATCTAATTCTTGTTCAAATTTATGTTGATGATATTATTTTTGGCTGAACTGACCCTGTCTTGTCTAGAGAATTCGAAGATCTGATGAAAAGTAAGTTCGAAATGAGCATGATGGGAAAAATCAATAATTTTCTTGGACTGGATATTCGTCAAAGCAGAGAAGGAATTTTTATTAATCAAGAAAAATATACGAAGAATCTACTAGAGAAGTTTGGATTGACGAATAGCACAAAGTTACGAGTTCCTATGGCAACTGGCATAAAGTTGACACCTTCGTTAGATAAACCTGCAGCTCACCTAACTCTTTACAAGAGCATGATTGGTTCATTACTTTTTCTTACAGCTAGTAGACCTGATATCATGTTTTCTGTGTGTAATTGTGCTTGGTATCAGTCAAATCCACGAGACGCACATCTCACTGCTGTGAAGAATATCTTTCGTTATCTTAAGCGAACAATTTCGTTAGGATTGCGGTATCCTTCGAAAACTAGATTCTTTGTTCAAGCTTATTCGGATGCAGACTTGGGTGGTTGTAATCTTGATAGAAAGAGCACAAGTGGCAGATGTCAATTGCTCGATGGCAAATTGGTGAGCTGGCAGTCGAAAAAGCAAACATGTGTATCAATTTCAACGACTGAAGCAGAATATGTGGCTGCTGCTGCTTGCACATCACAAATTATATGGATCCAAAGTCAATTGCGTGATTATGCAATTAATATGAAAAAGATTCCATTATATTGTGACTCTCAAAGTCCAATAAGAATTTGTCATAATCCTGTGCAACATTCGAAGACTAAACATATAGCTCTTCGTTATCATTTCATCAAGGATCACGTGGAGGATGGAAATATTGAAGTGCATTTCGTGAAAACAACTGATCAGTTAGCTAATATTTTCACGAAACCTTTAGATGAAAAATCCTTTGTAAAAATTTTAGAAGGACTTGGAATGATCGATGGAAATTCTGTTCCATGCGAAAAAGGAGAATGATGGTTGACCATGAATGATTCAGAGGTTACTGTTCATAGTCAATGCTTCGACCCCTTCGAATTCGTAAATATGTCATTCAGAGTTCAGAGGTTACTGTTCACAGTCAACGCTTCGACCCCTTCGAATTTGTAAATTTGTCACTTTTCAGGGGTTGCTAAAATTTCGTGTATTTGCAACAAGTACATTTCGTTTGTCATTTAATTTTCGAAAAATCAAAAATCCAAAAACATTTTCGTTTGTTCTGTCATTTAATTTTCGAAAAAAAAAATTAAAAAAATTAAAAATCCAAAAAGATTTTCATTTGTTTTGTCATTTTATTTTCGAAAAATTCAAAATTCCACAAATATTTTCGTTTGTTCTGTATTTATTTTTGAAAAATCGAAAACATCAAAAAGATTTTCTCTTTATTTTTGAAAAAGCAAAACAACAAAAATATTTTGGTTCTTATTTCTTTTTAGTACTTTGTTGCAAATATTCATGATGATACACAGTGGATAATGCTTGCAGTACTAGGGTCAGGTAAATTTATCATACGAAACTTTAAATTTTTTTTAACTAGTTAAGTTGTCCCTAGAAGCATGCTGCAGCATGTCGTCCAAAGCCTCCATTAACTCAATGTGTGTGTACGAAAGCCTTAATGAAATCTTTCATACAAAAATTTCTTCCCAATGAGTTAAGAGTTTACTGTTTTGTCCAAATATAACAGAGGTACATTTCGTGTCTTACATCAATCTTTTTCATCCAAAAAGTTCTTACACGATCACACACGAAGACATATGTCCTATAGGTCTCTGATCAAACCAATTGAGACTTAGATATATCAAAAATCTGTGTTTATGATTTGACATCATGAGACCGTGATGAAAGTGAAACCCAATTTTCTAAACTTTTAAGGAATTGACGGGGAACTATGTTCTAGATTTTCACGAAACATTTGTTTCAGTACCCAATTTCGAAACTCCAAATCATATTCATTTCGTATGAGTGGTCTTGATCAAACATTCGAAATCCATGATGTTTATTACCCAACAAGATCCAGCAAATTTTTTTTCATGAATATGATTTCCATGTGAGATTCATTCGAAATCCAAAGTCACTTAAAATTTTTCAAAGCAAACTTGTCACTGACTACACTGGTCAAACAAGTAATTTTTGTTACAATTTATCACCTTATGTTTATGTTGATATGTTACGAAATTTTTATAGCTACCCATGAAGCCTTATAAAAGAAGCCCTTCGATACTTCTCTACAAGTAATCGATTGTATTTCACGGGAACATACCCAAGCTGTTGATCATTTCTCTTGATGGTTAACGAAGCAATCTTTGCCCGGGGTTTTATCTGCCTTTGTGTCAAATCGATATTTTGACATCACAGTATTCCAAATTTTTCTTATTATTGCTTCTCGTCTAAATTCTTTGGAACACTGCACTCACGAAATACTTGAGGTTCTGAGTAATACCAACTCAGGCTGATGATTTCATACTTCTGGCATATGACTTCGCTTTTCATCCCAAAAGTGAAAGAGCCTTACTTCCATCCGAAGGGTTCTGACGGTTACAATTCTCTTGGGGCAAACAATACAGGCTGTTTTTCGATGATGTATAGTATTCTGTCCGGGTTTCAAGGAGAAGTGACATTTACTTTTTGACGCATGGCTACTTTTATGGAGTAGTGGTCTGACTTTCAAGGTGCCACGTCGGATCTCATTAAATGCACATCCCGCTTCAAATTCAAACTCCAAGGTTACATATAAAAGGGGATACAAGGGTCTATTATCGGTTTACGCGTTCATAGGAAAAATTCCCAAATTCTCTCTAATCTTTAAAGCTTTCAAACCCTAACAATGGCGACTTCTGTTAATGTCGATGATGACCCTTCTCAAACCACTGATGATGTGTCTTCATTACCGATTATGAAGATTCAAGGAACTAACTATCAAGTGGAGGCCGATGTTTCTCAATACCCAGAAGAATTGAAGATGTTAGTTGTTGCTTTGAAGAGTTCTGTTATGTCAAAGGCAATGTTCAGTTCGTTTTCCGTTCCTATGTCTTGGCTTTCTCAAGCAGGATCAACAGCTACATACACCAAAGCTTTTGATGCCATTACTTTCAATTTGGTGAATGACAAAAAGGTCAGATTGTCCAAGAAACTCTTTTGCCAAATTCTTGAAATTCCAAATTCACCACCGTATGTTAATTTCTCATTCCCTCAAATTGTTCATATGTTCAATGAGATGGGTTATCAACCTCAACTATCCAAGATCAGTGATTTCAAGAAATCTGGTCTTCCTAGTATCTGGAATTTTTTATTTGGTATTTTTCTAAGGTGTTTAACTGGTAGAACTGTTGGTCTCGATAAAGGACGAATGGAGGTATTTGCCATGGTTGTTGGGCTATACTATGATCTTCAAGTGGATTATTCTACACAGTTATGGAAGGAATTCCAAAAGAGCGTAGAAAACATGAATGCTCTTCATGGTATTTCGTGTGCGAGGTACTGGAGCTTGATTCTACAATATTTCTACAACAAGGAGGGGATTTTGGTACCCAATGATGAAGAAAAAGTTGTTTTCCAGACATACCACTATCCGAAGGATGTCACAGATAATGCTGAGGAGTTTCCCTTTGTGGCTCGTATTCCTGATGATATGCTAAAATGAGTTGATCCTACGAATTCAGTCTTGGTTGCTTATTTGAAAAACATTGATTCTAATGTTGAAACTGTGAAATTATTGCCAAGAGAAGAGAAGAATTCCAAACTTTCGAAGAAGAATGAATCTGGTTCTTCTGAGAAGAACGTCAAGGAATTGAAATCTACGAAATCTTCAAAGAAGAAGCCAATTACAGTTGAAGAGCCAGTGGTACACGAAGTGTCTGTTGCTGAGACTAAATCGATTGAGCCTGTTTTTGAAGATACTCAAGAGAAAGTGGTCATTCCTTCGAAGACCGGTGTTTTTCGAATAATCAAAATGAAGTCTACGCATATACGTAAGTCTCCAACACCTAACGTGGTACGAAAGCCTCAAGTTACTCATCAAGGTGTCTTAATTCGTCAAATACCAGCACCTGTTTCTCCATCGTCAAAGAAACGAAGGGCTGAAGATATGGACAAACATCTTTCACAGACGAAGAAGAAGAAGACAAGAAAGCTTGTGATCTCCACTGAGTCGACAGAAGATGAAGATGAACGAATTCCTGAAACACCAGAAGCAATTCTTAACAAAGAAAGTTCAATTCCTGAGCAGACAATAGTCATACCACCCTAAGTCTCGGTTGCCAAATCAGTTCCTGAGGAGGTACGAACTTCAAGCATCACTGAAAACGTATCTGATACGGATGCAAATGTCACTATGGGTGAAGGAGATTCGAAGAAAGAAGATCAACGTCATCCTACTTCTATTGCCTTCAAAAATATTGTTTCTTTACCTCCACAAATCATTCCAATTACTTCAACCACTGATTCACCTACATTCGAAAATATTATCAATCAACCCTTTACTTCCATTTTTTATTCTCAATCCACTGATCCACCTGTTCAAGAAACCATTCTTATGGAAACCGAAACTAACAACGAGGGTTTTGGAGGCACGTTTGATGAATTAGTGTTTGATGACGAAGAAGAAGATTTTCCAGATCATATGCTGATGACGATGAAGCAGTTTAAAATTTTGAATACGAAGTTGAATTCCATAATTCAATCTCAAGATGATCTGGGGGGTGGTTCGTCGGTTTCGAGTTTGGAAGTTGATACGATGTTGAAAGTGTTCAAAGTCAAGGTAGTGAGTAAAGTCTCTGGGATGGTTAGAGACTCGGAGTCGAGAATTTTGGAGAAGGTTGATCATATTGATCAAAACAATGAGCTACGAATAAATTCTCAAAATTCGAAGTTTGAAGTAGACTTGAAAGAATTGAAGAAAGTTGCAAAAGAAAGACATGTTCTTTTTATTCAGGAAGTTAAGAAAGTCAGGGAGGATGTTAATTTGCAGATTCGTGAACTTCGCGAAGATATGCAAAAAGAGATTGTTAGTGTCCAACAGGATTATGCGTCTCTGAATCAGAAGATTGACATTATTTGTGATGTTGTCACGAAATTTGTCAAGTTGTACGAAAGTTTGAGTCCTCAAATTACTCAACTTTCGACAATGGAAAGTAAAAATTTTAGGGAAGTGATTACATTGCTGAAGGAGTTAAAAGATCTATCTGTCAAGCCAGTTTCGTCTTCTCTGATTACTCTAGAATTTTTATCTCAGAAGTTCACACAATTCGAAGCTATTCTACACAAGCAAATTGCCCCTCTTTCTCGTATATCAAGCCTTCTACCAACAACGGATGCCCACCTGTGTTCACAGGGGTGCAAGGGGGCGAAAGAAAAGTTAAAGATACGAAGGCTGGTGGTGAAGATGCGATGGTTGTGGGAAATATGTTTCCTTCGAAGAACCCAACAACTATACCAATCGTAGCATCTGCTGGGCCGGTTACTTCAACAGTTGTAACAACTATGCCAATTACAAGACCAATTTTGAAAGGAATTGTGATTGGTAAATCTGCTGCTACTAGTAGGAGTGGTTCGAAAACAAAAGAGGTAATAGATGATTCAGCTTCAAAAGATAAAGGGAAAACTAAAGTTGTGGAAAAGTCGAAAGAAGAAAAGAAAGTTGAAGCAGAAGCTGAACTTGAAAGGCTAAGGTTGATACAAACCATAATGACTCAACGTGCTAGTGATCCTAAGGGAATGGACAAAGGTGATCCGTCCAAACACTACAATTACGAAACAATTGAAGCCAAGGTTGCATATAATCATATGTATTCATTTGAGAAGAAACCAAATCAGAGTTACTTGGTTACGAATACTGATACAAGTCAGCTTGACTTTCCAGTGAATGAGATGATGTTCATCATGCCACAATTCAAAGCAGAAGGAAATTTCAAAGTGAAGGATGATGGTACTCACATGAAGATTAGATTTCACGATGTTCTTGCGAAAGCCCCTGAGGAAGTTTGGTCTTTGGTGAAGATTAAGAAAGTTATCAGTATGAAGAAGGATGTGTTGTTCGAAAACACAGTCCAAAATATCAAATACGTGGTGGCCAGGGAAAATGGAAATATTTGTGATTTCATAATTTTAGATTTTCCATTAATGAACTTGTATGATCTTATACAAGTTGCATTGATTCTAAAAGACAAATCTTTTTCATATCTTCAAAACATTGAACCTGATGAATTTAAGCTTGGGGTTGCTCACATCAAGATTTTCATCGAAAATTATTATGAGTGCTTGGCTCTAACTGATGTGGAGTTAGCTACAGCTAAAGGTATGGAAATAAAAGCTCTAATGGCACCTACGAAGACTCAAGCTGAATTGAAAAAGTATGCTGATGGGGAAATCTGCTTGAAGCCTTTTGGGTTAGTCTTCGCAGGAAAGGACAAGGCTGGAAAAGGAAAACGCTTCTTGTTCCAGGCATGCGAAGTGGAGAGATATGCAACATCTCAATATACGAACTTAATTGTTCGTATGAATCATTGTAAGAAGAAGAATGAAGGAGATAAGAAAGAGCTAAAGAAGATAATATCCTGGTACACGGAAATTCGAAGAGTGATGCTGTATTCCATCCAACTTCTTACAAATTAAGATGTTTGACTATGATTACAAAGAGGGAGATTGTAAGGGTCAAATATGTTGTAATTAGTCGAAGTGTGTTTTGTACTCTTCGTATGTTCTGTAATCTATTTTACTAAGGCTCTTTTATACGAAGCTTAAGTGTCTATGCCTTAGTATAATTTCTGTACGCTTTCTGTTTCCTATAAATAGGGATATTTACTAGAGTTAGATAAGAGTTTTTTTACAGACCTGTCTTTGTACTCTGTAAACATTCGAAAGCGTAATAGAGCTGAAACAAGATCATATTTACATCCGTTGTTCGATCTCGCATTCTTACTTCAATATTAACTCTGATTCATTTTATACTCGATTCATTGGTTCATCAAGGTATAGGAGAAGTGGTTCTCCATCTATAGGCTTTACTAGTAATGGCGCGAAACTTAAGTATTTTTTGAGTTCTTGAAAAGCTTTTTCGTGCTTTTCAGTCCATTTGAACCTCTTGTTCTTCTTGAAGATATCATAGAAGTGCTTACACCTTTCTGTGGATCTTGAAATGAACCTATTGAGTTCTGCTACTCTTCCGGTTAGCCTTTGGATGTCTTTTGTTGAACATGGAGATTTCAGCTCGATGATTGCTTTGATATACTCCGGGCTTTCTTCTATTCCTCTCTTGGTTACCATATCCCCAAGGAAATTGCCAGAAGTCATCCCAAAGTGGCATTTGAGTGGATTCAACTTCATATTGTATTTGTTTAGAATGTTGAAGGCTTGTTTGAGATCCTTGAGATGATCTTCAGTTTTCCTTGACTTTACCACCATGTCGTCACTATAGACCTCCATGGTATCCCCCTACTTGTCATTAAATATCTGATTCACCAGTCTTTGATATGTTGCACCTGAATTTTTAAGACCAAAAGGCATTGCAGTGTAACAATATATACCTGTTGGTGTTATAAATGCCATATCTTCTTGATTGGATGGTTCCATTTGGATTTATTGGAATCCTGTTGAAGCATACATGAAGGTTAGGAGTTTATGGCCAACCGTTGCATCTATCATAGAGTCAATATGTGGTTAAGGGAGAGGATCTTTAGGACAACCCTTGTTAAGATCCGTGTAGTCTACACATATATACTCGCAATTTGCCGTTTTTCTTCTGTACGACAACCACATTAGCTAGCCATCTTGGGAACTTCTCTTCCTTGATCATTCCTTTCTTGAGGAGCTTTCCTACTTCTTCTTGGATGATCTTATTCCTTTTAGGTGCAAACTTCCTTCTCGTTTGGTGTATTAGTCTGAGAGAAGGATCAATATTAAGTTTGTGAGTGATAATACTCTTGTCTATACCTGTCATATCTTCGTGTTTCCATGCGAATGTCTTGCTTCTGGTTCGAAGGAACTTTAACAGATCTTGCTCGATTTTCTCAGGTATTGAGGATCCTATGAGGAATTTGGCTCGAGGATCCTCGATGCTCAGGGGCACTTCCTTCACATCTTGCTCCTTCGTTTCTTGAACATGTCGTGCCCCTGCCTTAGTTTCTATGCTTGCTGGGGTTTGGTCGTAGGCTTCATAGAGTTTTTACAACATTCTTTCGATTCTTGTTGATCTCCCATGATCTTCACTGTTCCCCATGAAGTATGCATCTTTACACACTGATGATATGTTGATGGAACCGCTTTCATCTCGTGGATCCATGGTCTACCAAATATCCCATTATAAGAAGATAAAGTGTCAATAACATAAAAATTTTGTAGAATGTTTACCCCCTCTATGTATATTGGTAGCTTTATCTCCCTAATAGTGTGTTTCGTTTCCCTACTAAATCTTATGAGGACCGATGATCTTATGATTATCTCCGATTTCGGGATGTTCATCCTTTTTAGTGCGTCTAGGAGTACGATGTTGACCGAGGATCCTCCATCAACAAGGATCCTTCTTACATAGTGGTTAGCCATGTACAGTGTTATCACGAGTCCGTCATGGTGAGGATCCTGGATCCCTTCCCTGTCCGTCTTGTCAAATGTGAGTTCCTTATCATTGCTAACCATTATATTCTTCTGTGGTCTATCCTCCTTTTTTGTTTTAGATACCTTGGCGTGTGTTTTAGCTTGAGAGTAAGAAGTACCACAAATGTTAGATTTGCTTGAGATAACGTTAATTATCTTGGCGCTTGGGGGTGGAGATCCTGGTTTCTTCGGGATCTTGTGACCATCCTGGTTGTTCTCCTTGGATTTTTCTCTCTTTCTCTTGAGGATCTCTTTGAAGTGCCCTTTGCTAAGGAGGTAGCTGATCTCCTTTCTTAGGTCTATACAATCCTCCGTCGTGTGACGGAAGTCTTCATGGTAAGCACACCATTTGGACTTGTCTTTCCAACTGGTTGACTTGTTATCTTTCTTCGGCCATCTTGGTTTGTCTCCGAGATCCTGCATAGCATGGATTATACCTGAAACATCCATAGAAAAACAATAGTTAGTGATCTTAGGAATTCCATCTTCTTCTCCTTCATCTTCGAGGGCATTGACCCTGTGATGATCCGGTTTGGAATAGGGCTTCGATTTGTAGGATCTTGGAGCTGAGGATTTGGCCTTCCTATTGGGATTCTCATATTGACTTGAAGGGTTGCTCCTCTTCTGGATTTCTTTATCCACTTTAAGCCTTATGAATCTCAATGCTCGGCACCTAACTTCGTCGAATTTCTTACATGGGGTCATTACAAGATCTTCATAGAAGCGTGAATCCTTCCTTAGACCCATCTTGAAGGCCTCTACGGCAGTTTCCATGTCGATGTTGGGGATGCTTAGGGCTTCCCTGCCAAACTTGTTAACAAAATCTCTAAGTCGTTCCTTAGGATCCTGAACCACCCGATAGGGATCACTTGTGATCTTCTCGAAGGTTCTGCTACAAGAAAACTGGTTATTGAAGATATTGACTAAGTGTGCAAATGAAGTAATAGAATATGGAGCAACGTTTAGCAGCTATTTGAGAGCTGATCTCGTAAGGGTTGAACCAAAGCCTTTGCATAGGCAAGCTTCCTTCAAGTGCACTGGGATGTGAATGATCTCCATCCTTTCTTGTTATTGTTCTACGTGTTCTTCAGGATCCGTAGTTCCATTGTAAGGCTTCATGCTAGGAGTTTGGAAGAACTTAGGGACTTCGATATCGGCTATTGTTTTGATCAAAAATTACAAAGGTACTAATCAACCAAATTGAATGAGAGGCTGTGATGTTTAGATTGTGTAATAGAAAATGGTAAAAGAAAGTGACACAATGGTTTACAAGGAAAGCCCTTGGTCCTTACTAGGATCTCCGGTATAAAACCTTGGGAGGTGATAATGATCACCTGCCTTGATAATTTTATTGATATATAAAATGAAGATTACAGTGAGTTCTTAGTAAGAATAAGTAGAGAATTTCGTAGAGTAAGCTTGCGCTAAAGAACCGTGTGTTGTGTGCAGATTACAAGTGTCAATTTATAGTCTAATCTAGCCAAAAATATGTCTAATATTTCCGGGATCCTCTATGACCAGCTTCATGAACGTTATTTGACCAACTATTCTGGGTCTTTAGCATAGTTGACATGATTCTTCGTTGAAAATTGGTCTTCACTTGACTACTTCTGCACACGTGTTAAATATAGACAATATATGACCGTTAAAAATATTAATAAAAATAATAACGGTAATTAACTGGGATCCTGACGTACCTGAGGATCCTGGATATTTGAGGATCCTGAAAATTGTAAGGATCCTGGCCCTAACGATTGCCCTAAGTTATTCCTGAATATATCGGGGTTAGTTTTGTAAATATTAAAGGAATAACTTAAAGTAAATAGGTAAAAGGAATTTGAATTTAGTCTTTAAGGGATAAGTCTTATCTTTATCAAGATAATCGAGAAATGGTCAAATCATCCGCGTCATCTTTTTCTAGCTATAAATGAGGGCTTTCGGTAACTCCTCTTTTTACTCTTCCATGTCGTCATCATCTCGTTGTGAAGGTAATCCTTTTTTCCATTCATTCATTCTTCCGTTGTTTTGATTTTCCTTGTCATGGCTAAGAAAATTAGTCGTTCGAGATCTAGCATTGTTATTCCTTCCGAGAACAATTTTAATGATCAAGGAATCTTAACCTATGACGAGGTTTGTTCTTTTGACAATGAATACATGGAGTCATTAAAAGCCATCGGGGCTTTCCCTTCTGATGTGGTTTTTCGTCCTTTTGAGGCTACCGTTCAACCTGATTTTGTGTCTCTAACGTGGGTTTGTTTTCCTGAATACCCATTCACTCTAGGTTTAACTTATCCTTTTACTCGTATTGTTCGTGATTTCTTTCTGTGTACCCAAATCTCCTATATCCAAACTATGTTTGTGGTTTGGAGGATCCTCTTTCGGATTGATTTCCTGAATCAGTCGAAAAATATAAACATTGGATTACCTGAGTTGGCCTCCATATATGATATTTCTACTTTTGGTTCTTCTCATTTCCTGTTAAGAGTTAAGAAAAACAAACCCCACCTCATTCTGAAATCTAAACAAAACGATGTCGCTTGGAAAGAAAAATATTTCTTTGTGAGACGCGATTCGATTCCTGAGGTGGATTCCCTGCTAAGATCATGGATTAAAAAGGGTAGGAAACAAATTTAGATATCAAGGATCCTGAAATTTACTTCCCTTATTTTGTTTGTTTTGATGCAGCGTTTAGGTTTGAGGAGCTTATTCTTGCCGTTGGCGATTATGAGGACAAGATTTCCAAATTTCTCACACTTCCTGCAGTTGAGAGATCGTTCAAGCTTGAATATTCCAGCCTTCAAGAGGGTTCTTCCACAACTGCTTCTATCGCCACCGGTAACATTATTTTTCTCGGATATGTATTTTTAGAGGAACCTGACTTGATAGGGATCTCTGGCAGGTTCTAAGACTACCCGGTCCAAGGCCCGATTTGGTTTGGCAGATCTTGAAGATGATATGACCAGTGGATCCATCAAAGCTAAACAGGAAAAAGGTGCCATTTTTCCTCTTCCCAAGAGGTCTCATATAGATCTTACGGTGAAGGCTTCAGGATCCCATAAATGAAGGACTTATGAGGTTGTAGATTTCAGCCTGGAGAACTTCAGCATCGAGGATGCTATTGGGAAGTTGACTTCATTTTCCCAAACTATAAGGATTCCGCATAGGCACTATTCATATTAATCTATCATACCTTTCATCTTTCAGATGTTTATGTTTCTTCTAGGTCTTGTGTGACAACCCGAGAAAATTATTCTCGAAAAGTCAACTTTGGTCAAACTTATTCCTTCCATTATCCTAAATTAGATGGATTCTCGATTTACAAGTTTTGAAGCTTTGTATCTAAGTTTGTTATAGTTAGAAGGGAAAAGCCTTACAAATCTAGAACTTTCGCATTGCCGCAAACCCTTCGCGACCATGACCAACTTCGGAGCCGTGAACACTTCACTGCCTTCGGGTCGTGCACGAGGTTCACGGCCGTGAACCATTTGCCGACTTCGGACCGTGAACCCCTCGGATATATATATATATATATATATATATATATATATATATATATATATATATATGTATATATATATATATGTATATATATATATATGTATATATATATATATATACATATGTATATATATATATATATATATATATATATATATGTATATATATATATATATATATATATATATATATATATATATATATAGATATATATGTATATATATATATATATATATATATATATATATATATATATACATATGTATATATATACATATATATATATATATATATATATATATACATATATATATATATACATATATATATGTATGTATATATATATATATATATATATATATATATATATATATATATATATATATATATATATATATATGTTTCAACTAGTTTTTGCTTCATTCCTTCACTTTAACTCGAGATCTCAACCAATTCTCTCTCAACTATCATCTTCCAAACCCTCAAATCATCTTATATTATTGTTTGGATCTTCAAGGTATTCTTCACTCCTTCCAGAACACCAAGAACACACAAAAATCTCCAGCCTAAAACACTTGAATATTCATCATCCTTCAAGAACAGCTGGCCATGAACTCAAGAACACAAGCTGCTCTTGGGCCGTGAACACCTCCAGGTGGCCGTGAACACCTCCAGGTGCCCGTGAACTCCACTTCATCCTCCTAACTTGCTTTTAACAATCTTTTGGTGAGTTATTCTTGTATCCTAGGTTGTTTTCCAATCGCCTTTGTAGTTAGATTCACTAACTATATACATATATGTGTCATAATATACTAAATAGGACTCGTTTGTGCTTCGGGATTTCACTCGGGAAACTTACCAATCTATACCAAATCTTCTATTTGAATCCCTCAAATAAGGTGAGTTCATAACCCCATATTTTCCAAGCTTTTAAGGTTTTAAAGGGGGGGGGGGGGAAGGGGAATACAAGTAAAACACAAGATTGCTTGTGTTTAAAAACATAATTTACTTATTATGTTTTCTTACTGTTTAAATGTATTTGAACTTGAAACTTGTTAAAATCATAGAAATCAACTTATAAACTATAATATGTATGATTTATGGATCATAGGAACTATTTTACAAAAATCCAGGTTGAAACATGGAAATGAACTTATAAACTTGGTTTATGAAACAAAATGAAATCTTTTTACAAAATTACTTGTTAATTATAAAAAGGTTTTACAATTTATGTAAATAAATAATACAGGATTGTGAACCACTCGATGTACCACTCAGGGTACCCGTTCGAATCTTAATTATAACCAAAGTCTTCATAAGGGAGAGCGCGAGTTGGTGTTTAGATCTATACGGGACTAACTTTGTATTAGTATGGTTATAATGAATATTTACAATAGTATTAACTAATTATTTACATAAAGATATAATTTTCCTAAACTTTCCCAAGGAATACTAACTATATGATTTCTCAGTATATACAATAGGGTTAGATAAAATTGAAGTCCGATAGAAAGTGGAATGTCTGACTTCCGCCTCATTTCTTGTTCCTTGTTTGGTTGTGGGCTTAGGGCAGATTCACCCATTCAACTGTCTATTCGATTTCAGTATTATACAACTCGTGTGTACTAAGTGATCATAGGAGGGTAGTATCACCACGTCGAGTTTTCATGGTAATTGCATGTTCAGATAGGGTTACTGATAAACAAAATTAGGTATCATTAAGCTAAGTATGGTAATTATACTTGTGCTTCTCGGTCTTGGAGTGTTTAAGACTACAAATCGGTTTTATAGAAAATATAGGATTTTCTATGGTTTACATCGTTATTTTGGAAGATAAAATTATTTACAAAAGGTTTAATATTTATTATTAAACTAGTATTACATAAAGGACCTTTATGGTTAATTCTATAATTCCTTAGTTTATACATTCAAATTATATATAAATAATATCCGATAGGCAGTGGAATGTGTGACATCCGCCTCATTTCCTGTTCCTTGTTTGGTTGTGGGCTTAGGGCAGATTCACATAATCAAGTGTCCGTTCGATATTAGGTTATATATAGTTAGTATAAACCAAGTGATTATAGAAGGAACTATTATGGTTACCGATTTACCAGAGATTCTTTAATGTTAATTATGTAATCACTTGATGAATACATTAGGATTATATATAATAAAGATTCGGTAGACAATGGAATGTGTGACTTCCGCCTCATTTCCCGTTCCTTGTTTGGTTGTGGGCTTAAGGTAGATTCACACATTCAACTGTCTAATCGATCTGTATTATATATAATTAGTATTCACCGAATGATTACAGTAGGATTAACTACAGTTATCTTACTTATTAAGAAAATATAGGATTTTCTTAAGGGACGTTTTCAATATAAAGGATCATTAAACTGAATGTTAAAAGTACTTAGTGAATACGTCAGGGTTTGATACATAAGGATCCGACAGATAGTGGGATGTGTGGTTTCCGCCTCATTTCCTGTTCCTTGTTTGGTTGTGGGCTTGGGACAGAACCATACAGTCGACTATCTATTCGATCTGAATGTATATGACTTGTATTCACTAAGTACTCGTAGAAGGAACAATCATGAGTTGTTTTACTTATAATTTAACAACAGAAAATATAGGATTTTCTGGAGGAACTGGCGAACTTTTCAAAAGGATAAAGAATATACTTTCTATAACAAAAATACTTATGAACTCACCAACTTTAATGTTGACACTTTTTCAAACCACTTGTATTCTCAGGGTCGTTAGTAGACAGGTACTCTTTCCTAGGTGTTGCGAAGACGGAGCTTTACGTATTAACTTTTGTTGTACGTTTTATGTATTTCAAGTAATTTTTTGAACATAATGTAAATATTATATTATCAATACGATGGTTGTTGGTACTTTGATTACTATGATACCTGTGTTGTGATACTTAACATGACGTCCTCCACCCCCGAACGTTTTCGCCGTTCTGGTTTGGGCGTGTGACAGATTGGTATCAAATCATTGTTTATAGTGAACTAAGTATATCAACCTATAAAAGATATACAACTATAAATATAATGGGACTAAAACACTCTGATCAAGAATTATACTTTAAAATATAACAATATTTTATAAAAGTATATATATATATATATATATATATATATATATATATATATATATATATATATACTAGAACAAGTATCACATGAAGAACAAAACAAAAGTACTTGGATGCTGGACACTACAGTCAAACCTGGACAATTATGTAATCATATCTGGGATCAATATAGCCTGATCAACTATATTTATGTGAGATATGACAAACATGTGTTTGGGAGTGATAGTGGTGTTGCAGCAAGTCTAAAACTTACCAACCCTATACACAAAGGAATCCTATAATCAAACATAAAATACTATAGGAGTATTTTAGGTACTATAAATAACTTGTGTGAAAACTAAAAGATCTCTACTGGTAAGGTTATAATTACTGAGTGTATACATAAGGTTATATATAATTGAGATTTTATAGACTTAGAATTGGTGATTTTCACTCTACTTCCTTTTCCTTGTTTGGGTGTGGTTTTAGAGTAGGATCACTTATTCGAAGGTCTATTTGATTTGGAATATATATAATCTGTATACACTAAGTGATTATAGAAAGACCTAGTAAGAATCATCCTCGTAAGAATCTATTTTAATAAAAGTGTTTTATTAATCTCGTAGATTATTTAGACACTTCTATTATCGCACAACCGATACACCTAGACCTCGCAATCAGCCAACAGAGGGGTCGAGACAGAACCAAAAGAGGGTTTACAGGGAGAATTCCGAGAAAGGATCGGACAAAGAGAAAGGTCCTACAGAGATCGTTATCAAACCTTACCTTATCAGGAACAAACTAGAAAGTACCGTATACATCATACTAACAAGTAAGAAACTAAGGTAGTGATTACACTGCTCACATCAGGTGTTAAGTTTATCACGTATTTCATCACAACTAGTACTTGCAAATCAAGTCACGAAACTTCAGTAAGGGTATTCATTATTGAAAAATTCATAAGTTTATGTTCACATAGACTTCTTTGATGAATTGATTTCAAAACACTTTCCGAACATGATACACTCAATATTCTGGTATTATATCATTCGATTTATACTACCAATATCATGCCAACCTTCCATCTTTAAACTTTATGACAGAAAGATGCTGCCTCGTAGAAATATCAGGCATAATAAAAACACAACCACAAATCCACCGCCACCACCTCCACAGTATGAATATGTTATGTTCCAGACTGCGGTGACTGCTGCCGTAACAACCGCCTTGTCTCATATCCACGCAAGTGGTACCAATGGAACTGGAAGTGGTGCCAACCCTTTAAACTACGGAAATATCCACGGTCTCCTTAGGGAGTGTACGTATAAAGACTTCATGAATTGCAAACCCAAATCCTTTAGTGGAAATGGAGGACCCATTGCTTTAATGCAATGGTTCGAGAAAACAGAGTCAGTTTTCGAAATTTGCATGTGCCCAGAAGGGAGCAAAGTCAAATTTGCTGCCTGCACTTTCTCCGATAGAGCCCTAACATATTGGAATGGCCATGTCAAGTCACTGACCCTTGTAGTGGCTAATTGGATGGGCTGGGAGAACTTAAAGACAATAATGATGAAAGTATACTGCCCGAGAGGTGAAATACAAAAGCTAGAGGAAGAGCTTTGGGGTATCACCATGACGGGGCTTAGACATAGTGGCCTACACTAATAGATTTAGTGACCTAGCGGCACTATGCCCCGAAATGGTTACCCCGGAGAGCAAGAAGGTAGAGAGGTACATCTGGGGATTATCTCCCCATATTCAAGGAAGTGTTTTAGCCTCCAAATCAACTACTTTCGATAAATCCAAACAATTGGAGCAAAGTCTCATGGACCATGGGGTTCGCCAAGGAATAATGAACCCTATTCCTTAGCCAACAAAAGAGGGCAACAATAAGAGGAAATCTGGGAGCAAGAAGAAAGAACTGTCAACACTAGAGGCCTCAAAAAGACAACAAATTGTAAGTGTTCATGCTTTTACAACACCTGACACACCAACGCTAGCACGACAATATGCGGGGAATCGCACAAAATGCAATAAGTGTAACTTCCATCATTATGGAGCTTACCGAGAATTACACTGTAGAAATTGTAACAGGAAGGGGCACACTGCCCATTTCGGTAGAGCACCAGCACAACCGCTTAACCAAGTCACCGATATTGGAGTAAACCCGACTTGTTACCAGTGTGGTGAAATTGGACACTTCAAGAGGGATTGTCCAATAACTAAGAATGCTGGCGGGGATGGAAGAGTGCTGATGATTACCGCAGGAGAGACTGTCCCGGAAGCCCTGTGAACAGTGGTACGTTTTCCAAATGAAAATATTTTTTTAAAACTTAAAACTTTTTATAAATAATTATAAATTACACTCTCGTCCGAACAAAATACATCATTCATAAAATAAACTAAGAACCCTTTGCAGATAAGTTGTAATGGCTTAGTGTATACATTAGGGTCATATATAATTAAGATTTGTAGGCTTAGAGTGAGTAATTCCGCCTTATTTCCTGTTCCTTGTTTGGTTGTGGATTTAGGGCAGAATTGCTCAGTCAACTGTCTTTCCAATCTTAATAACGATTATAGAGAGATCTGTTAGGGATTATCTTATGAAAATTAATCAGTCTTGAATATCAGAACACTCATACTTCTAGTACTCGCTTAATGCGGTACAGATTGTTCGCAGTAGTAACAACAAGGATAAAACTGGAGGGCACTGAAAAACACATACATAGAATAGTTCGTCGTTCTATTCGACTTAACATCTGTCACGATAAGAAGGTATGATGTCGTCTTTAGAAATATATTGGCTTGGTCTTTACCATACAAATTTCTTGTGTCACATAAAGACCCTTCGCTTTAATCAATCGTCTAACGAAATCCTTTCAATCTATAATGACAAACTTGACATGAACCTTCGTATCATCTCTCGTTTCAAAACTCAGAAGTACCCATGCAAGGGGTACCACGTCTTTCTAGTTTACTCCGTAGACAAGGAACTTAAAGGGAGACACACCAAGGATATTCTAAAAGTCTCCAATCCTTCTGAAATATTTCCAATAGATCTCCTAGGAATACCACTTATACAACAAGTCAAGTTCAAGCACAGAGGCTAAGGACAAATACGGTTAACCTATCAGTGTTAAGTGTATACGTGAGAGTGGTATATAATTAAGATTCTATAGACCTAGGATGTGTGTTTCCGCCCTATCTCCGGTTCCTTGTTTGGTTATGGACCTGGGGCAGAGTTGCACATCCGACCATCTTACTAATTTTAATTATATACGACTTGTATACACGAGACGATGATGGATTAATCAAGTATGAGTCTTACTATGAACTTCAGGACAAAGCTGTCCAGAACTACGAGTGGACATCCTACCAATTGGATAAACGTAGTCAAGTAAGCTAAACCTGCACACTCTCTACCATCTAGAATAGAAGATCAGATAGAACCTAGGTACCCATTTTTTTCCCAAATGCATGAGTAACCACTTACAATTCTTAATTTCAGGACGAAATTCCCTTTAACGGGGGGATAATGTGACAACCCGAAAAATTTATTCTCGTAAAGTCAACTTTGGTCAAACTTATTCCTTCCATTATCTTAAATTAGATGGATTATCGATTTACAAGTTTTGAAGCTTTGCATCTAAGTGTGTTATAGTTGGAAGGGAAAAGCCTTAGAAATCTAGAAATTTCGCATGGCCGCAAACCCTTCGCGACCGTGAACAGCTTCGGAGTCGTGAACTTCGGAGCAGTGAACACTTCACCGCCTTCGGGCCGTGTACGAGGTTCACGGTCGTGAAGCATTTGCCGACTTCGGACCGTGAACCCCTCGGATATATATATATATATATATATATATATATATATATATATATATATATATATATATATATATATATATATATATATATATATATATATATATATATATATATATATATATATATATATATATATATATATATATATATATATACGTTTCAACTAGTTTTTGCTTCATTCCTTCACTTTCACTCGAGATCTCAACCAATTCTCTCTCAAATATCATCTTCCAAACCTTCAAATCATCTTAGATTATTGTTTGGATCATCAAGGTATTCTTCATTCCTTCAAGAACACCAAGAACACACACAAATCTCCAGCCTAAAACACTTGAATCTTCATCATGCTTCAAGAACGGCTGGCCGTGAACTCAAGAACACAAGTTGTTCTTGGGTCGTGAACACCTCCAGGTGGCTGTGAACTCCACTTCAGCCTCCTAACTTGCTTCTAACACTCTTTTGATGATTTATTCTCGCGTCCTAGGTTGTTTTCCAATCGCCTTTGTAGTTAGATTCACTAACTATATACATATATGTGTCATAATATTGATGGATTTTGAGCATTCTAACACTTCCTAAGTGTACATGCAACCCTAATAACCTTGAATCTATGTTTTCTCTATATACATGCAAATTTCTTTTTCAAGGTTATTTCCTAACTAGCATGGCATGGGGATTACATAAAACATAAAACTAGTAGAAATACATACCTTGTTGTTGCTTGGATTCCTTCAAGACTTTGTGAGCCTAGCACCCCAAATGTTGTGCCTCAAATGCTTCACACAACACCACAAGACTTGGAATAACTTGAGAGAATACTTCTAGCACTCAAATTTGGTTATGCCCTCTCTAGTAACACTATGTACACTAGGTCCTCATTTTTCTAGCCATAGGGTTCCTTTTATAGTGTTGTCACAATTAGGGTTTACACATGAATGCCCTTAATTGTCATGACTCTTGATTTCCCATGACCCATGGATTTGTAACTCCCATGGACTATCCATGGAGCTCCATATGGTTACATCCATAACCCATAAACCATGGATCATTAATCCACCATAAAAGAATTGATGATTGTCATAATCAACCCTATATATTTAATTAGTCTCACTTTGATCAATACTAATTAAATAATACTATTATTAATATATTAGAACTTATAATATATTAATAATGATAAGTGCCTTATTCTCTCATTTAGTCTATCCAAGTATTGCAATGCCATGCAACCCAAATGGACCATGCCGGGTCGGGTCAAGTACATACCAAATAAAGTTATGGACTTAGACACTATATCCAACAAATATAACAAATAGGACTCGTTTGTGCTTCGGGATTTCACTCGGGAAACATACCAATCTATACCAAATCTTCATTTGAATCCCTCAAATAAGGTGAGCTCATACCCCCTTATTTTCCAAGCTTTTTAATGTTTTAAGGGGGGGGGATACAAGTAAAACACAAGATTGCTTGTGTTTAAAAAGATAATTTACTTATTATGTTTTCTTACTGTTTAAATGTATTTGAATTAGAAACTTGTTACAATCATAGAAATCAACTTATAAACTATAATATGTATGGTTTATGGATCATAGGAACTATTTTACAAAAATCCAGGTTGAAACATGGAAATGAACTTATAAACTTGGTTTATGAAACAAAAGGAAATCTTTTTACAAAATTAATTGTTAATTATAAAAAGGTTTTACATTTTATGTAAATAAATAATACAGGATTGTGAACCACTCGATGTACCACTCAGGGTACCCATTCGAATCTTAATTATAACCAAAGTCTTCATAAGGGAGAGTGCGAGTTGGTGTATAGATCTATACGGGACTAACTTTGTATTAGTATGGTTATAATGAATATTCACAATAGTATTAACTAATTATTTACATAAAGATATACTTTTCCTAAACTTTCCCAAGGAATACTAACTATATGATTTCTCAGTATATACAATAGGGTTAGATAAAATTGAAGTCCGATAGACAGTGGAATGTGTGACTTCCGCCTCATTTCTTGTTCCTTGTTTGGTTGTGGGCTTAGGGCAGATTCACCCATTCAACTGTCTATTCGATTTCGGTATTATACAACTCGTGTGTACTAAGTGATCATAGGAGGGTAGTATCGACACGTCGAGTTTTCAGGGTAATTAGATGTTCAGATAGGGTTACTGATAAATAAAATTGGGTATCATTAAGCTAAGTATGGTAATTATACTTGTGCTTCTCGGTCTTGGAGTGTTTAAGACTACAAATCGGTTTTAAAGAAAATATAGGATTTTCTATGGTTTACATCGTTATTTTGGAAGATAAACTTATTTACAAAAGGTTTAATATTTATTATTAAACTAGTATTACATAAAGGACCTTAATGGTTAATTCTATAATTCCTTAGTTTATACATTCAAATTATATATAAATAATATCCGATAGGCAGTGGAATTTGTGACTTCTGCCTCATTTCATGTTCCTTGTTTGGTTGTGGGCTTAAGGCAGATTCAAACAATCAACTGTCCGTTCGATATTAGGTTATATATAGTTAGTATAAACTAAGTGATTATAGAAGGAACTATTGTGGTTACCATTTTACTAGAGATTCGTTAATGTTAATTATGTAATCACTTGATGAATACATTAGGATTATATATAATAAAGATCTAGTAGACAGTGGAATGTGTGACTTCCGCCTCATTTTCTGTTCCTTGTTTGGTTGTGGGCTTAGGGCAGATTCACACATTTAACTGTCTAATCGATCTGTATTATATATAATTAGTATTCACCGAATGATTACAGAAGGATTAACTACAGTCATCTTACATATTAAGAAAATATATGATTTTCTTAAGGGACGTTTTCAATATAAAGGATCATTAAACTGAATGTTAAAAGTACTTAGTGAATACGTCTGGGTTTGATACATAAGGATCCAACAGATAGTGGGATGTGTGGATTCCGCTTCATTTCCTGTTCCTTGTTTGGTTGTGGGCTTGGGGCAGAACCATACAGTCGACTATCTATTCGATCTGAATGTATATCACTTGTATTCACTAAGTACTCGTAGAAGGAACCATCATGAGTTGTTTTACTTATCATTTAACAACTGGAAAATGTAGGATTTTCTGGAGGAACTAGCGAACTTTTCAAAAGGATAAAGAATATACTTTCTATAACAAAAATACTTATGAACTCACCAACTTTAACGTTGACACTTTTTCAAACCACTTGTATTCTCAGGGTCGTTAGTAGACAGGTACTCTTTCCCAGGTGTTGCGAAGACGGAGCTTTATGTCTTTTTGTTGTACTTTTTATGTATTTCAAGTAATGTTTTGAACATAATGTAAATATTATATTATCAATACGATGGTTATTGTTACTTTGATTACTATGATGCATGTGTTGTGATACTTAACATGACATCCTCCACCCCCGAACGTTTCCGCCATTCCGGTTTGGGGTGTGACATCTTCGCTCATGTTTCTTATGTTACCAACGACCTCAGGGTCCATGTCGATAAAGCCGAGTTTTTTCTAAAAGAGCAGGAGAAGACATGGAGGGTCACCAACAAGGATCTTCTCCAATGGGTGGAGTTGTTGAGCAAGTAGAAAATCAAAAAGGAAGAATATCATCTCGCGGATCTAAAGAAAGTGATTGCTGATGCCAAGACGAGCGCTACAACAACTATTCTGCAGGCTAAGATCAAGTTGGCTGAGGATTTGGAAAACGTGAGTTCTTGGGACGTGGAGGGATGGCGTGAGGTGTTGGCCAGGCTGATCGATAAGCCTGTTGTTGCCAATCAGGATCATGTGTTGATGTTAACCGGAGGAGGGGAGAAGAAGGTCATGGCTGATGATGACCAGACTAAGGTCTAGGCCTGCAAAAAATTGGTTTGAGTAGTTTTTGTTTTTGTTAGTGATGTAAGACAATTAACCTTTTGGTTGCGTTGATATGCCACTCTTTTTTATTTTGAATGATATGGTAGCATTTTCCTTTTACATCTCTCTTATGGTTTTTCTGCATGGCTGATTGTCTTCGAGTTTCTGTTTAAACATCATGAGTCTTTCAATTTTAGAATTTACTGAGGATAAATTCCAACTCAGGAAAGAACTTTGGTTCAATGTTGGGAATGAGGTCCCTTACCAACGAAGGTCGATGAGGATCCTTACTGTCGGAGATCCTAAAAAATAAGGATCTTAGATCTCGTAAGGGAAATTTCTCCTTAGGATAACCTGTTTAGATTATAGAATTAGACAAAATAGATAACATGTTAATGTTATATTCCGGGGAGGATCCCCACTTGTGATATAATTCATAGGTAACATGAAAATGTTACAATTTGACCGTATTCTCTTGGGAACATTCCCAACTTGTGACAACATGAAGATGTTATAGACCTTATGTAATTTATGGGGCAAAATCCCAATCTTTGATAACATGAACATGTTATAAGCCTTAAGTAGTTACTGGGGTAAAATCCTGATAACATGAAAATGTTATAAACCTGGAGCAATCACTGGAGTAGGATCCCGATTTCTGGATAACATGAAAATGTCATAAACCTTAAGGGTATCAACTTGTGCTCAAGGATAAGAGGGTTGCCAAGCCACTGAATCGTGGAATGATCCCCTTGCTCGTATCCCACAGTTATATATCAGGCGTCCAAGCGAGGTATATGAACCTTAGTTCGTGTGAAAGAGGTAATTAGCTCTTTAAACCTTAGAGGGGATTAAGTACCCTTAGGCGTGGGAGAGATGATCAGTATCTGGCTTGTGTACATGATAGTTTAGATATTACATTGTTAAATATAATGGAGTTTACCATTTATTAAGATCTTTATGTGTCAAGATCCGTATGCTTCAGGGTGTTCAAACTTCAGGATCCATACGTTCCAGGATCTTCGATTGTGAGGATCCCGATGTTTCAGGATCTTCACTCTTGAAGATCCTTAACTGTACGTTGTTCTGCACAGCAAACGTTAGCTAAGGGTGGGCGTTAGTCTAGCTAACGCCCCTCCGATGCTTAAGTTAGTAATGTATTCGAGGAGAAAATTAGTAATAATAAAAGTTTTAAGGTGAATAACTTGTGTATCTTGGTTTTGTTATGGATCATTCGATCCTACTTACATGTAATATGCTTTGAGGTCTATGGAATTCCAGGATCTTGGCAGAACGTCTCCTTTGAGTGTTGCTAGCTTACATGTAGTATGCTTTGAGGTGTATGGCATTCGATCCTACTTACATGTAGTATGCTTTGAGGTGTCGGGATCCCATTGAAGAAGGATCATAGGGTCAGGAACTTCAATAGTTGCTACGCTTGTCGGATGCTTAGGATGTTCTGATTTGTCGAAGATGGTTTCTATGGTTGGGGTTATTATGTGAGTTATAAGAATCTTCGTCTCTGGTGCGATCCTAAGGGAGGATCCTAAATTGGCTAATGTATATGCTTCTATGTTTTCCTCTCTGGAAACTTGTGTTAGGCTAAAGTGTTTGAAATCAAAAGCTAATTTTTTAAGGATCTCTAGGTATAATGCTAATTTCGCACCTTTCACTACATAACATCCATTGTAGTGATTGGTTAGTAATAAAGAATCAACAAATACCTGAAGATCGTTGATTTGAAGGTACTTAGCTAATTGTAGTCCCATGATGAGTGCTTCGTATTCTGCTTCGTTGTTGGTAGTGTTGAATTCACAACTTACTGCCCGGGGTATGATGTCCCCCTGTGGCGACTTTAGTATGATCCCTAGGCTTGTTCCTTTCTGATTTGAAGCTCCATCTGTGAACATCGTCCATCTTCCCAGGTGTTCATCTTCTAGGAGTTGCTTGGCTTCCATGTCTACTTCCTTTTGTAGATCATCACTAAAGTCAGCCACAAATTCTGCTAATGCTTGTGATTTTATGGCGGATCTTGGTTCGTATCTGATGTCAAATGTGCTTAACTTCACCGACCATTTTGCCATCCTTCCTCACACTTCTGGTTTTCTCATGACATTCTTGATAGGATAGTTAGTTTTTACATGTATAGTGTGTGTTTCGAAGCAGTGTCTTAATTTGGTAGAAGCAGTTACTAAGGCAAGAATTAATTTTTCGAGGTGAGAGTACCTAGTCTCAGGATCCAGGAGACTTTTACTTACATAGTAGATAGGATGTTGATCCCCGTTAAGATCCTTGACCAGAACGGAACTTACCGCGTTTGAGGATACCGAGAGGTAGAGAATAAGTGGTTCTCCATCTATAGGTTTCACTAGTAGTGGGGCAGAGCATAAATAGTTTTTGAGTTCCTCGAAGGATTTATCATGTTCCTCCTTCCACTCAAATTTCTTGTTCTTTTTCAAGATATCGTAAAAGGGCTTGCACCTTTATGAGGATCTTGAAATGAACCTGTTGAGTGCTACTACTCTTCCGATTAGCCTTTGGATGTCCTTTGTTGAGGATGGGGATCTTAGTTCCGTGATTGCTTTTATTTGTTCTTGGCTTGCTTCGATCCCTATTTTAGTTACCATATATCCAAGGAACTTGCCTGACTTCATTCCAAAGTGACATTTTAGTGGGTTCAGCTTCATATTGTACTCGTCCAGGATGCCAAACGCTTCCTTGAGGTCTCTAAGGTGATCTTCGTCTTTCATTGACTTCGCTACCATGTCGTCAATATAAACTTCCATGGTGTCCCCCAACTTGTCTTTGAACATCCGATTCACCAATCTTTGATATGTCGCACCGGCATTTTTAAGACCATAAGGCATTGCGGTGTAATAATATATACCTGTTGGTGTTATGAATTCAGTATCTTCTTGGTATGATGGTTCCATTTGGATTTGTTGGGATCCTGTTGAAGCATCCATGAAGGTCAGGAGTTCATGGCCAGCCGTCACATCTATCATAGAGTCAATATGTGTTAGAGGGAAAGGATCCTTAGGACAAGCCTTGTTATCTTGGGATATTGGGACAACCACATTAGCTTGCCATTTGTCGTTTTTCTTTTGTACGACAACCACATTAATTTGCCATCTTGGGAACTTTACTTCCTTGATCATCCCTGTTTTGAGGAGCTTCTCTACTTCCTCTTAGATGATTTGATTCCTTTCGGGTGCAAACTTCCTTCTCTTTTGGTGTATTCGTCTGAAAGAAGGATCAATATTAAGTTTATGAGTAATAATACTCTGGTCTATACCTATCATATCATCGTGTTTCCATGCGAATGTCTTGCTTCTGGTTCTTAAGAAATTCAATAGATCCTTCTCGATTTTCTCAGGCATTGAGGATCCTATGAGGACTTTATCTTCAGGATCCTCGATGCCCAGGGGCACCTCCTTTACGTCTTATTCCTTCGTCTCTAGAACATGTCGTGCCCCTGCCTTACATTCTATGCTTGTTGGGGTTTGGTCTTAGATTTCTTAGAGGTTTTGTAGCATTTTTTCGATTCTTGTTGATCTCCCATGATCTTCACTGTTCCCCAAGGAGTGGGAAACTTCACACACTGATGGTATGCTGATGGAACCGCTTTCATCTCTTGGATCCATTGTCTAACTAGTATCAAATTATAAGAAGACAGGATGTCAATAAGACACAAATTTTGTATGGAGTTTTCCCTTCTATGCATATTGGTAGCTTTATTTCTCCAACTGTGTGTTTTGTTTCCCCGCTAAATCCTATGAGGACTGAGGATCTTCTGACTATCTATGATTCTGGGATGTTCATTCTTTTCAGCACGTCTAAGAGTACGATATTGATCGAGGATCCTCCGTCAACAAGGATCCTTCTGACGAAATGGTTGGCCATGTATAACGTTTTCACGAGTCCGTCAAGGTGAGGATCCTGAATTCCTTCCCTGTCAGTCTCGTCAAATGTGATTTAGTTTTCATTTCTAACCATGGTATTCTTTCGTGGTCTATCCTCATTTTTCTGTTTTAGAGACCTTGGCTTGTCTTTTAGCCTGAGAATAAGAGGTACCACGGATGTTAGATCCGCCTGAGATAACGTTAATTATTTGAGCGACAGAGGGTGGAGATCCTGGTTTCTTCGGGATCCTATGATCATCTTGTCTGTTCTCCTTGGATTTTTATCTTTTTCTACCGAGGATCTCTTTGAGGTGTCCTTTTATAAGGAGGTAGCTGATTTCTTTTCATAGGGCTATGCAGTCCTCCGTCATGTGGCCAAAGTCTTCGTGGTAAGCACACCATTTGGTCTTGTCTTTCCAAGCGGTGGACTTTTTGTCTCTCTTTGGCCATCTTGCTTTATCTCCAACATCCTGCATAGCATGAATTACACCTAAAACATCCACAGAAAAACAATAGTCAACGATTTTAGAAAAGCTCTTCTTCTTCTCCTCCATCTTCAAGGGCATTAACCCTATGATGATCCAGTTTGGAATAGGGCTTCGATTTATAGGATATTTGAGTTGAGAATTCGGCCTTCCTGTTAGGGTTCTCATATTGATCCGAAGGGTAGCTTCTCTTCTGGATCTCTCTATCCTATTTGAGCCTTATGAATCTCAATGCCCGGCACCTGACTTCATCCAATCTTTTGCATGGGGTCATCACAAGGCCTTCATATAAGGGTGAATCCTTTCTTAATTCCATTTTAAAGGCTTCCACAGCGGTAGCCATGTCGATGTTGGGAATGCTCAGAGCTTCCCTTCCAAACCTGTTAACAAAGTCCCTAAGTTTTTCCTTAGGATCTTGAACCATCCGGTAGAGATCACTAGTGATCTTCTCGAAGGTTCTGCAGCAAGAAAACTGGTTATTAAAGACATTGAATAAGTGTGTAAATGAAGTAATATAGTATGGGGGAACATTTAGCAGCCATTTGAGGGTTGATCCTGTTGTTAGGGCCAGGATCCTCACGATATTCAGGATCCTCAAATATCTAGGATCCTCAGCTACCTCAGGATACTGACTATTACCGTTATTATATTTATTAATATTTATAACGGTTATATTTTGTTCATAACCAACACATGTGCAGAAGTAGTCAAGGGAAGACCAATTCTCAACGAAGAATCAGTCCAACCAGGCTTAAGACCCATAAATACCAAGTCAAAGCACGTTTTAAATTCCAGTTCAATAGGATCCCAGAAATATCAGACATTTAGTTACTTAATCTAGACTATAAATACACCTATAATTACACACAACAGAGACAATTCTCTGACACCTTACTCATTTAGTATCACTTTACCATTTTTAATCGTATTATCATGCTTATCTCTGTAATACTTTCTTTAATCAATAAAATCAGACAAGGAAGGCGATGATTATCAACTCCCAAGGTTTTATTTCGGAGATCCTAACAAGGATCGATGGCTTTCCTTGTAAATCTCTTGTGCAATCTTGTTCTAATTTCGTTAATCACTTCACCTACAACACCACAGCCTCTCATGCAATTTGATTGATATCCACTTAGTCGATTTTTGACCAAAACACCTATGTGGTTCGAACCAAAACCTTTGCATAGGCAAGCTTCCTTCAAGTGCCCTATGTCACACCCCGCTAAAGCGGAAACACGAGGCGTGGCAGTATAAAGGGTTTCATAGCAAAAGTTGAAAGACAACACCAACCATAGTATTAAAAATCATATTTTACAATGGGTTTGAACAACTTTTAAAAGAAATTACAATGTAAATTGAAATACAACACATGCGAATGCTCCTAAAAGTCAAGTGTCCCTAAGTGCCACTTACTCGATGATTCCTGAAAAAGCATGTAAAACGAGCGTCAACTATAAAAATAGTTGGTGAGTACTCACAGATAAACAAAATAATACTGGTTCCATGAATTGAAATCAAAGTTTTGATAAAAGTTTCCAATAATAAAAGTATATTGTTAAAATGAGTAAATAAGTTTGTAAAAACAAAGTTCTTTGTCATCATAAGAGATAAGGTATGTTGCCCAAATAAGATGCAACATTCATATTCTCATGGAAGATAAAGTTCGTTACTCAAACGACTAAACAAGTTTCATTGCTAAAATGAGCAATCAATTTCTTTGCTACAAGGAGCAAACAATTTCATTGCTAAAACATGTATATAAGTTTTCAGTAATAAAAGTTCGTTGTTGTAATGAGAAACAAAGTTCATTGCTATAATTAATAACAAGTTTATTGCTATAACGAGAAACGAGTTTGTATGTGTATGAGCAAACAATGAGTCTCAACCAAACCTATGACTGAAGCCCTATCAAGATCTATGCTTATCGTTCCATAGATGAATATGATATCTTGCACTGCAGCAATAGGGCGAGTGAGGAGTTGTCAATTCCTAATAGCGTTATCCATAATGACCATTGGCTCAAAGAGTTAATGGTTAGAGATAAGGGAAGGGCCTTAGTACGATAAGTTCTCATGTTCCGTGTTGCATAGACATACATAGAGAGACATAGCAATAAAATAGCAATCATGTTTGATACAAATCAATTTAAATACAACATTCAAATAATAGTTTTTCGGGACATGCTTTTCCACCCCAAAACATAAAAACCGAAAATAGGGGAGTGCGTGAATACTCACAATGCATTGAGATGATGCAAATGATGCCTTGATCTACGCTCCACTCGTACCACTATCGTTTTCCTACAACGATGTTACACACTAATGAGTCTCTAATTGAAATCTAATACTTGTATACTTACTACTACAATAGAATTATGCCAATAATGTGTCAAAATTTAATATTGATAAGTTACAAACATTTTTCTGTGGAAATTAAGTTTCAAAGAATCAATTGTTATATAACAATTTAAGTGGAAAATTTCCATTATTGAAATGTTAATATTTAACATTTTAGAGGTGTTCCAATGATTAAATATTCAAAACGAAATCAATTTAGTTCTAAACTTTCCCAAACTTTGTATTTCAGTTTTAATTGAAGTCAAAGACCTTAAGATAAATTTTCTTGACTTTTTGATTTGTCTAACTATTTTTCACCATTTAATTCCTTGAATAATCATAAAATCATGGAAAAATAGTAAACTGTCATGAAAAATTCTTATAATTTTTGTGTAACTGTTTTATAGTGTACATAATCTGGGAAAAATATTAATATGTGTTTTCAAAAAGTTTAACACAATTTTTCTGATTTTTGTACATTTAAGTGTATTAAATCTTGGGAAAATAGAAGAAAATAGCATACAGAAGATAAAATTCATCAAAAATTTTATGTATCATCCTAACATGTTATGAGAGTTTCTGGTAAATGTTCATGAATTTTGGATGAGTAAAACTATTTTTCCTGTTTTTAGTCCATTATAAACACAAAAATTCACGAAAAATAGATATACATTTTCAAAAATTCCCAAAATATTTTTCTGAGTCTTAAATATAAGGTACAAGCTGCGAAAAATAAGAACTAATATTTTCACATTCCCTAAAGTGGTTTTATGATTTATTGGAGCTAAATATAAAGAAAATTAAAAACTACACTAAACAGTAACAAAAATCGATGAAACTTAATGAGAGATGTTTATTAACTTAAAGGGTCATCCACAAATATTTCCAGAATTTATTTACAAGCTTAAGCATTTTATATGCTTTAACACTCTATTTTATTATTATTTTCATGTAAAAATAAAGAAACTATATATTGAGCTGAAAATTTCCAGAATGCATCTTCAACCAATTTAATAACATTGAAAAATTATTTTCTTATTTTTGATGTCGAAAAACATGCCTAAAGGCTCAAACAATTATAGAGAAAACTTGATTCTTGTGATTTTGGTAAAGATTATTGATGTTACTTTGAAAATTTTTGCAACATGTTACAAAGACTTTTGAATCAAGATCTTTTTGTACCTATTAATACATGGTATTAAGAGTTCAAAATAATTTTTGAATGATTTTTAGTGATGAATAAGTCATTTGAACATGCAACACAAAACAAATGTTCATAAGGAAAGTGCTGTTTGAGGAACATTTTTGTAAATATTGGTAAAAATCGAAATGTTGGAATTTTCCAGTGAGGTCAGATGGGTTTGAAGGCTAACTCAAAATATTATATTTCAGAAAAAGAATCACGAATGTTGGTTAATAAATGAGTGAGATATGGCAGTTTAAAGTCAGGTAAAGAAATCTGACAGATTGCATGCATGATGATTGGTTACAAAAGTGAGTTTTCATCATTTCCTTGAGTAAATCTTTTGAAATATTTTAAATATATCATGATAAACTCATATTTTAGTCATGTTTCCAGAGATCAAAAGATTAAAAGTTATCAAAATGTATACATGCATTTATGAACAAAATTTTGTTTCTCAAAAACTCTTAAGTTGAGTTTGATGTTTTAGTCCTTAAAATCGATTTTTGCACTAAGATCATGAACATGCAACCTTGTTTATCATACATGCATGGTGTTAAAACACATCCATGATGTTCTAAAAACCATTTTAACAAAAAGAAAACAAGTTTGAAGAAGATGAAGAAGTAGAAGTCGGTTTTTGAAGTAAAATGCACATGCATGGCTTAAATCATTGTTGTGGATCTTCAAGAGATGTATGTTCTTTACCTTAAATTTATTTATGGCTTGAAAACCCCTTATGAATCTCCATAATTTCGTGGTTAAGAGGTTGTGGTTGTGGTGTTTGGAGAAAAAAAATTAGAGAGAAGGTAGAGAGAGTTTTCTAGAGAGAGAAAGAAGAGAGATGTGTGTGTGTTGGAGAATGAGAGTGTGAGAGAGAGATATGGGGAGAGAGGGATCCGAATTTTTGAGTATAATACCCCTTTCTCATTCATTTTCTTTTATAAAATTTAAGTTCTTTTATAAAATATCTCAAATTTATATAAAATGTGCACTAAAATCAAGTTTTTATTCATAAAACCTTGATTTTTGATTTATAAATTAAGGGTAAATGTTAATGAGTTAAATTTTATTTTCCTTGAATGAATTTTCATAATTTTAATTATTATAAGATCATATTATAAGTTTCATAATTATTTTTATAGAATTTTTAAGGTTAAAGTTTATAAATATGAGTTTTTATGGCTTTCAGGGTCTTGAGATTTTGTAAATCTTTGGATATCAAAATAAATAGAATATTTGAGACTTTAAATTATCTTATGGTATTATAACTCTTTTATAGTTATAAATAATGTTTGTAACTTATTTTTAGCGGTTTATTGGCATTCTATGTAGTGATTCCGAGATTCAAGCGAAATTGAGGAATCAAGTATACTAGTCCTACTCTTCAACTTTGACTTAAGTTTCTATGAGACTTTGAACTAACTTCTACTTCTAGGTCAAGTGCAGGATGTGTGTATATGATTCATGAAATGGTGTTCGAGTCAAAGAGTGACCCGAATATGGATAGTCTCTACAGTTAAGTAGTAGTAGAATTCACATACCAATGTGAAATCCAAGCATATTATCCATTGTTTCTAACTGTTTCCAAGTTTCTAATAGGTTATATCTTAACTTCTAGTTACTAAGTCTAGTATGTGTCGTGCCTATATGTGCAACTAAGTTTATTCAAATCTAGAACCGACTCGATTTTTGACGGTTGTCACATTCTCCCCCGGTTGAAAGAATTTCGCCCCGAAATTCAATTCGTGACGTATTCTATTAAAACTCAATCGAATACAATTGTATAATTGGAGAGATGGTAACTTGAAGAGCTCTTTGATTATTTTGGGTGAAATCCTCAAGGGAAGGGCCCAACTCTTTAGCTATAATCAAATTAGTGTTTCCCTAAATTGAGTTCTGTCGTCTAGATTATGGAAAATTTGGTTCATGGAATCATGATCCAACCATGGCGACCTAGTCGAAAAAGATCATCTAGTTAGATATTATCTGAATTAAGAGAGCGGTATAAGTTTTGCTGATGCACCAACTGCACTGAGCGTTAAATCCACATTGATCCTTAAGTTGCATTCTAAATTAGCACTAAGTGTAATTTCGCCGCTTAATAAAGAAGAGATTAGGAACAATTTGTTCACTTCCGGGTTGGCTATTACATCTGGAAAAGATATATTCCGAAATAAGATGGGGTAGCACGAATGAAAGGGAAACGATCGAGGGTAAGTTCCTGAAAATACGTACTAAGGGTAAGCAACGAAGTTTTGGTACATCTCAAATGTGAAGGCTATTTAAGTGTCGTCTACAAAATAAATTACGAAATTATTGAGGATCTCCGAGGCTATAATTACTACTACAGTTACTCTTACAATAATAAAACCTTATTCGAAGAATAAATATATTTAGAGAGTCATTGTTGCAAATGGAAGCGATGAAAGTTTATGATATTTTAAATTACATTGTGTAGATAGCATTTTAAGTGTTTAGAAGTGAATAAAAAAATTTCACTGTTATTAAAATGTGTGTTTAGAAATGATAATTAATCTCACTATTATCAAAATATGTAATAATTCCAAGATAACGAAAATACATGTGTGGCGATCAAACGAAGTAGTAAAATAATAAAAAGATTAATTAAGGTTACAAGTTTAAGTCATCAATAAGGGAATTTATACGAAAATATTTTGATTACTCTTTTGAAAAATTGTCTAATTCTCTAAGTCAGGACAAATTCAAGCTTATGAGTCAGAATATTTATAAAAACAAAGTTGAGAGTTTAGGAACTCACTGAAAATTACAAAGTAGAATGCTATTTTAAGAAATGTGTAAAAATATCGATCATTGAAAATAGTGGATTCTTAATTTAGTGTTTCTACAAAAACAATCATTTAGAGAATAGATAATAGTAAAATTCAAAACTTTTTGATGTATTTAAAAACAAAAGAAACATAAGGAAACATATCCTTCACATAAATTTTATGGATTTAGAAAAATGATAAGAACAATGGTATTCTTCTTGTGTATTAGTTGTAAGAAAAATACAATGAAAATTACATTTTAAATCAAGTTTCCGAATCTAGGACGAAAGAGCAATGTAAATAAGGATCACTTGTTTATAGAGATTTCAAAATAAAAACAAGATGTATATGATAAAAGGTGTAATTGAATATATCAGAGCTGACTAAATCAAAAGTATGCCTTACGACTATATACGTATTAATCGCTCAAAACGAAAGGGTAGACTTCTAGTATGTATGTGTACAAACATGATACCAGGAGAAGCAAAATAGACAGAAACAAAGTTCGACAATGTATTATGTTACTATTATGGGTGTGCGAGATCTAAAATCATAAGGAGAGCAAGAAATCAAGTGCGGGGGAAAGAAAAAGGAAGGTAGCGGCGGCAATGATTGTTATTGTTAAAATTATAAGAACAATACCTATAGGTAGATTAAAACCAGGTTGAGATATATTTCAAACTTTAATATTTGATGTATATTGATGATTAAATAGACATGTGGGAGTTTTAAAGTGTTTTCTAAAAATTTATGAGTTATCTATTAAGTTAAACTCCATTTGTGAAAAAAAATAAACACTAAAACTTGTAATTGAAATTCCGACAGCTTTGACCTTTTTGACTGGAGTCCAACAATGGTTAAAACGGATAAGGTAAAGACTTAACATATTTAGATGAATAATTGTGCATTGTCGAAAGTGCGCCACTGGAAATTTAAAAGTGAACACTAAGTTTTGCAATGCTTTATATTTTAGAATCTTTATAAATTATAAAACTATATTGAAGCAAAGTACACAAATAAGGTATGTTTTGAATTACAAGCATTAGATATGTCTTATAAACATGTTTGAAGTAGACATTTGCATAAATATCATGTTGTGTTTTCGAGAAAACACATTAAAGTAAATTACAATTCCTAAATGAGAAAGCGGTTAAATGTGTCAAAGCAAAAGTGGTTTGGAAAATCCGAGGACGCTTTTACATATAATAGGACTTCAATGTTATATGTTTAAGTTTTATAGAATAGAGTTTAAACACTTTTATAAAAGAAAATGTTTCTAAGTTTTTCGAAAACGTGTCAAAATGGTAAGCAAGGTTTAAAATGGTTTATATGCCCTTAAAAACACATCTATCCATTGAAATGGATTTGAAATAAAATTGAAATAGCGAGGTTAAAACCAATAATGGTTAAATTGAGTTTTGAAGAAAAGTGTTAAGTTAAAGCAAGTTGTCAAAAGATTTTTAGCGAGAATATTGCTTACATTGTTAAGAAATGTCTACTAAGTTGATTGAAGTGGTTATAAAATATTTTATTGATGATAAATAAAACCGATGAAGCGAAATAATTTTTCGATGGAAGATTAAGAAGTAAGGAATAAGTATATTAGTGTAGCTGATCGTACCTAAATACTAAGGCGAGCACAAGGCGAGTATAAGACGAGTACCGATGTCTTTTTCCCAAAGATAAAGGATAAGAAAAATTGTTTAAAAAAACGTTTTATGGTGTCAATGTAGTTTACGACCTTTTATAGAGGTCAAAGGGACATCTTATGTTAAGTTTTAAGCTCAAGGTGGAAACAACCTAGAGGTATGTCGTAACGTAGTAATAAGATCTCACGTATGGGTTAAACCTCCGTATCTCCTCGTGAGTTGAATCCGGAATGCCCGCAAATGGTATCCAAGTGATTATTTAGTGGAGACTCATCTACCTCCTTACGTGATGCTCCAATTCTCATCCGTGTCGATATCAAAACGCTTTTTCATAGTTGTACCTCTAGTACGAAGACGATGAAGAGGTATTGAGGAATAATTCGTATAGGTTTCGACTTATGATTATTACTAGTGTATATGTAGCTACTAACCTTACATCTAAAGTCAATAGCTACCAATGAATACTCATTCTCAGTACTAAGTGCATTGCTCCTAGAGTAGCTAGTGATATAACCTAAGTGGTTAACCTAGCACTTGATAAGGGACAAGAATATTTCTAAATAAAGGCATTGTTATAAAAGTGCACTTAGTTTCTAAGTGTATCTAGATGAATGCCTATAATATGCAATGCCCGTACGCAAACCGAAAAATTTTGTTTTTCAAAAGTTTAAGTTGAAAATTGTTTTGAACATAATTCTAGTATAACCGTTTCCAGCCTCACATTAACTTTCCTTAATTAAGCATAGTTGGCCAGGCTATACTTAATTAAAGTCCAATAATGCGTACTCGAATTAGTTATACCAGTAATATGTTCAATATTTTAAAAACATTTTGAAAATTTTTGGCTATAGTTGTGGTTCTCCAAAGGAAAACCGGTATTCTCTATAACCTTCGGCTCTGATACCATTTTCTGTCACACCCCGCTAAAGCGGAAACACGAGGCATGGCAGTATAAAGGGTTTCATAGCAAAAGTTGAAAGACAACACCAACCATAGTATTAAAAATCATTACAATTTTACAATGGGTTTGAACAACTTTTAAAAGAAATTACAATGTAAATTGAAATACAACACATGCGAATGCTCCTAAAAGTGAAGTGTCCCTAAGTGCCACTTACTCGATGATTCCTGAAAAAGCATGTAAAACGAGCGTCAACTATAAAAATAGTTGGTGAGTACTCACAGATAAACAAAATAATACTGGTTCCATGAATTGAAATCAAAGTTTTGATAAAAGTTTCCAATAATAAAAGTATATTGTTAAATTGAGTAAATAAGTTTGTAAAAACAAAGTTCTTTGTCATCATGAGAGATAAGGTATGTTGCCCAAATAAGATGCAACATTCATATTCTCATGGAAGATAAAGTTCGTTACTCAAACGAGTAAACACGTTTCATTGCTAAAATGAGCAATCAATTTCGTTGCTACAAGGAGCAAACAATTTCATTGCTAAAACATGTATATAAGTTTTCAGTAATAAAAGTTCGTTGTTGTAATGAGAAACAAAGTTCATTGCTATAATTAATAACAAGTTTATTGCTATAACGAGAAACGAGTTCGTATGTGTATGAGCAAACAATGAGTCTCAACCAAACCTATGACTGAAGCCCTATCAAGATCTATGCTTATCGTTCCATAGATGAATACGGTATCATGCACTCCAGCAATAGGGCGAGTGAGGAGTTGTCAATTCCTAATAGCGTTATCCATAATGACCATTGGCTCAAAGAGTTAATGGTTAGAGATAAGGGAAGGGCCTTAGTACGATAAGTTCTCATGTTCCGTGTTGCATAGACATACATAGAGAGACATAGCAATAAAATAGCAATCATGTTTGATACAAATCAATTTAAATACAACATTCAAATAATAGTTTTTCGGGACATGCTTTTCCACCCCAAAACATAAAAACCGAAAATAGGGGAGTGCGTGAATACTCACAATGCATTGAGATGATGCAAATGATGCCTTGATCTACGCTCCACTCGTACCACTATCGTTTTCCTACAACGATGTTACACACTAATGAGTCTCTAATTGAAATCTAATACTAGTATACTTACTACTACAATAGAATTATGCCAATAATGTGTCAAAATTTAATATTGATAAGTTACAAACATTTTTCTGTGGAAATTAAGTTTCAAAGAATCAATTGTTATATAACAATTTAAGTGGAAAATTTCCATTATTGAAATGTTAATATTTAACATTTTAGAGGTGTTCCAATGATTAAATATTCAAAACGAAATCAATTTAGTTCTAAACTTTCCCAAACTTTGTATTTCAGTTTTAATTGAAGTCAAAGACCTTAAGATAAATTTTCTTGACTTTTTGATTTGTCTAACTATTTTTCACCATTTAATTCCTTGAATAATCATAAAATCATGGAAAAATAGTAAACTATCATGAAAAATTCTTATAATTTTTGTGTAACTGTTTTATAGTGTACATAATCTGGGAAAAATATTAATATGTGTTTTCAAAAAGTTTAACACATATTTTCTGATTTTTGTACATTTAAGTGTATTAAATCTTGGGAAAATAGAAGAAAAATAGCATACAGAAGATAAAATTCATCAAAATTTTTATGTATCATCCTAACATATTATGAGAGTTTCTGGTAAATTTTCATGAATTTTGGATGAGTAAAACTATTTTTCCTGTTTTTAGTCCATTATAAACACAAAAATTCACGAAAAATAGATATACATTTTGAAAACTTCCTAAAATTTTTTTCTGAGTATTAAATATAAGGTACAAGCTGCGAAAAATAAGAACTAATATTTTCACATTCCCTAAAGTGGTTTTATGATTTATTGGAGCTAAATATAAAGAAAATTAAAAACTACACTAAACAGTAACAAAAATCGATGAAACTTAATGAGAGATGTTTATTAACTTAAAGGGTCATCCACAAATATTTCCAGAATTTATTTACAAGCTTAAGCATTTTATATGCTTTAACACTCTATTTTATTATTATTTTCATGTAAAAATAAAGAAACTATATATTGAGCTGAAAATTTCCAGAATGCATCTTCAACCAATTTAATAACAATGAAAAATTGTTTTCTTATTTTTGATGTCGAAAAACATGCCTAAAGGCTCAAACAATTATAGAGAAAACTTGATTCTTGTGATTTTGGTAAAGATTATTGATGTTACTTTGAAAAAAGATTATTGAAAATTTTAAATATATCATGATAAACTCATATTTTAGTCATGTTTCCAGAGATCAAAAGATTAAAAGTTATCAAAATGTATACATGCATTTATGAACAAAATTTTGTTTCTCAAAAACTCTTAACTTGAGTTTGATGTTTTAGTCCTTAAAATCGATTTTTGCACTAAGATCATGAACATGCAACCTTGTTTATCATACATGCATGGTGTTAAAACACATCCATGATGTTCTAAAAACCATTTTAACAAAAAGAAAACAAGTTTGAAGAAGATGAAGAAGTAGAAGTCGGTTTTTGAAGTAAAATGCACATGCATGGCTTAAATCATTGTTGTGGATCTTCAAGAGATGTATGTTCTTTACCTTAAATTTATTTGTGGCTTGAAAACCCCTTATGAATCTCCATAATTTCGTGGTTAAGAGGCTGTGGTTGTGGCGTTTGGAGAAAAAAAATTAGAGAGAAGGTAGAGAGAGTTTTCTAGAGAGAGAAAGAAGAGAGATGTGTGTGTGTTGGAGAATGAGAGTGTGAGAGAGAGATATGGGGAGAGAGGGATCCGAATTTTTGAGTATAATACCCCTTTCTCATTCATTTTCTTTTATAAAATTTAAGTTCTTTTATAAAATATCTCAAATTTATATAAAATGTGCACTAAAATCAAGTTTTTATTCATAAAACCTTGATTTTTGATTTATAAATTAAGGGTAAATGTTAATGAGTTAAATTTTATTTTCCTTGAATGAATTTTCATAATTTTAATTATTATAAGATCATATTATAAGTTTCATAATTATTTTTATAGAATTTTTAAGGTTAAAGTTTATAAATATGAGTTTTTATGGCTTTCAGGGTCTTGAGATTTTGTAAATCTTTGGATATCAAAATAAATAGAATATTTGAGACTTTAAATTATCTTATGGTATTATAACTCTTTTATAGTTATAAATAATGTTTGTAATTTATTTTTAGCGGTTTATTGGCATTCTATGTAGTGATTCCGAGATTCAAGCGAAATTGAGGAATCAAGTATACTAGTCCTACTCTTCAACTTTGACTTAAGTTTCTATGAGACTTTGAACTAACTTCTACTTCTAGGTCAAGTGCAGGATGTGTGTATATGATTCATGAAATGGTGTTCGAGTCAAAGAGTGACCCGAATATGGATAGTCTCTACAGTTAAGTAGTAGTAGAATTCACATACCAATGTGAAATCCAAGCATATTATCCATTGTTTCTAACTGTTTCCAAGTTTCTAATAGGTTATATCTTAACTTCTAGTTACTAAGTCTAGTATGTGTCGTGCCTATATGTGCAACTAAGTTTATTCAAATCTAGAACCGACTCGATTTGTGACGGTTGTCACACCCTAGGATGGGAATGATCTCCATCATTTCTCTGTATTGGGCTATATGTTCTTCTGGATTTGTAGTTCCATCGTATATCTTCATGCTTGGAGTTTGGAAGCGCTTAGGAACTTTGGTATCGGCTATCGCAGGAGAAAATATCGATAACCTGTGGCTTGTAGGAGATGCTTCTGGTATTGGTTGGACCACTCTGGGTACACTGGAGATCATTTGTCTTAATTGCTGAAGTTCTCTGGCCATGTTTGTGTTTATTCCTGCATCAACGTTAGCATAGTTAGTATTAGTAGTATTGACGTTTAAGAAGTTACTAGAATCAAGGTTTCTAGGAGTGTTGAAAGAACATTAAGATCATTGATCATGGAGGCTCGGTTGTCCATAGTTGCCCCCCAGGGTGAAGTCACAGTGGTAGTAATCATGTCCTTCTGGGGATTTTCTGAGGATCCTGCATTATTGAATTCCAGGATCCTTGGTTGCACAATTGTGGGCGTTGTTTCCTGGGATTTCTGAAATTCCGCCTTCATCCTCTCCACTTCTTTGAGTAGTTCTCTATTATCCTCCTGCTGTTGGGTCACCTGTTGCGTCATTTTCCTCATCATAGTGAAAAGTTCTGCAGTAGTGACTGAGGCAGTTGGATCCTAGAGCCCTGAGGATCCCAAACTTCCTGGATTAGCGATTGAGGGGGTGCTTTTCTTGGAAATGTCAGGCATTTTCCTCTGAGTGGAGGGTCCACTTGGAGGAGGTGGTAGGTTTTTGGTTGGAATGGAAGGAGCAGAGGACGAAGAGAGGACAGTTGATTAGACATGATTTTTTCGAGGATTTTGAACACCACGACCCCACGGTGGGTGCCAAATTGTTTTGGTCAAAAATTACACAACTACTAATCAACCAAATTGAATGAGAGGCTATGAAGTTCAGATTGGGTAATAGAAAATGGTAAAAGAAAGTGACACAATGGTTTACAAGGAAATCCCTTGATCCTTACTAGGATCTCCGGCAAAAAACCTTAGGAGGTGATAATGATCATTGCGTTGATATTTTATTGATATAAATAGAATATTACAGTGAGTTCTTAGTAGGAATAAGTAGAGAATTTCGTAGAGTAAGCTTGGTCTAAAGAACCGTGTGTTGCATACAGATTACAAGTATCAATTTATAGTCTAATCTAGCCAACAAGATGTCCGATATTCTAGGATCCTCTATGACCAGTTTCATGAACGTTATTTGACCAAGTATTCCGGATCTTTAGCATAGTTGAGACGATTCTTCGTTGAGAATTGTGTTGGGTTGTATGTACTCTAACATTTTTATGGTGCACATACAACCCTAATGCTTTGGATCTAAGTTTTCTCTAATTATACATGTAATAAACATTTTCCAAAGCATGAAGCCTAAACTAGCATGCAAGGTGATATTTGAATCAAAAAAGCTAGTAAAAATATTACATTGTGTAGTAGCTTGCATAACTTGGCCTCAAGAAAGCTTAGAACCCCAAGTGTGATGCCTCAAATGGAATCACAAAACACCAAGCACAATTAGGATGAATATGGAGAGGTTATGGAGACTCAAAAATCGGTTCTTAGTCTTCAAAAACAAGTAGTCCCCGTTTTTGGACTTAGAGATACACATATATATGTGTAGAATTCCAAGGGCATGTGTAACCCTAATCCATACCCATAGGCTTATGATCCACCCATTTGATTAGGATACCACATCATGGACTAACCCATAAGCCCATCACAAATCAATCATGGATCATTAGCCCAATCCATATGTATCAATTTAATTAGTCTCTTTTGATCACTAAATTAATCCTTAAATTAATTCTTGATCAATACTAATTAAATAATATGATTCCTCAATTAATATATTATACTTATAATATATTAATAAATCATAATTAATCTCTTACTCAAATATCCTTCCTAACATATTGATTTGATGAATGTAACCCAAATGGACCATGCTACTATCTGGTCAAGTACATACTAAATATAGTTATGGGCTTAGACACCTTTTCCAACAGTCTCCCACTTGGATAAGTCTAATAACTGTAATTTCCAATGTAACTTAAAATCCGATTACCAATCGTAGCTCTCAAAAAGCCGTTGTCGAACTCTGACGCGTCCATTAGATATGTGATCATATAATCCTTTGTTCTACGAGATATCGTGTGGACAAAGACATGGAATTAAAGTCATACTTATTGTCCAACATTTTGTTTCCTGATTTCTGATTTGTTTGACATAGAACTTAATTGAACACATCAATAGAGTTTTGACCGGGACCAACACATAAGTCAAAACAAAATCATCGAGGGGCCCAGGATATCGCTTTTAATCCTGTTAGGATAAAAGGAACAGATAAACTTCGACTTATATGCTTGTGCTAACTATTCATTGAATCATACATAATAGCACGTTTTATAACATCGAGTTACTGATGCGTTTTCGCACTATTAATGTACAATCAACAAATAATCGCCAACTCATATATCTTGTTTTGAAGATTATACGATATTATCGTCTCATAATCACCCGTGATAAATTCCATGAAGTGATATATGAGCATGAGTTTAGTCCAATACTCAAATCTTATTTCAAGAGCGCTCATGAATGTTTGTAGCAATCTTTTGCTATGTCTAACACCTTAGACAATCATACAAAAACCCATTCATGACAGTCTTCTTTCATAACCTACTTCCAAAGTATGATCGATTGTGGATAGTTTGAATAATCTTATTATTCTGGAAGTCAAAACATGAAAAATTGAAACGATAGTAAATAATTGACACAAGACAGTAACTTTACTTATAAACAAAAAACACCTTTTATTCAATCATCAAATGTCAATTACATTTTAACTATTACAAGTTTCTAAATGTCTATCTAATCACTAAAACTAATATCGTCCTTCAGCCCGACACTACTAGTGTGCCGCAAGTGCTTAACCCTAGTCAGTCCCCTCATAAGGGGATCTGCTAGATTTTCTTCTGACGATACCCTCTTAACAACGAGGAGCCCATCTTGTACTTGATGTCTTATGAAGTGATATTTTCTGTTGATGTGTCTTGATCTACTATGATCTCTTGGTTCCTTGGATAAGGCAACATCACTGTCGCTATCATAGAGAATCTCCTTGGGCTCCTTTATAGTTGGTACAACTCCAAGGTCTCCGATGAAGTTCTTCAGCCATATCGCCTCCTTCGATTCTTCACTCGCTGCTATATACTCTGATTCGCATGTTGAATCAGCTACAGTCTCCTGTTTGGAAATTTTCCAAGTTATTGCTCCTTTATTTAGGGTAAATATCCAGTCCGACTGAGAATGGAAATTATCTCTGTCGGTCTGAAAACTAGCATCACTATACCCTACCACTCTTAAGTCATCAATCCCACCAAGGGTGAGGATCCAGTCCTTAGTCCTTCGCAGGTACTTAAGAATGTTCTTTACCGCAGTCCAGTGAGCTTTACCAGGATTCCCTTGATATCTGCTAACCATGCTCAATGAAAAGGCTACATCAGGGCGAGTACAGGTCATAGCATACATGATCGAATCAACTACAGAAGCATATGGTATTCGACTCATTTATGCTATTTCAGCATCGGTACTCGGACTTTGAGTCTTACTCAATCTGGCATTGGTTTGGAAAGGTAATTCTCCTCTCTTGGAATATTGAATATTGTAACGCCCCGATTCTCAAGTATTGATTTCTTACATAAGATTTATTGATTTCAAGGTCTACTCGACGAGTTGGTTGTCCTACTCGTCGAGTAGCAGCGGGTTGGTCCACGCATTTTAGTGACCTACTCGCCGAGTCCGAGAAGGGACTCGACGAGTAGGAGCTGGCAGATGAAACCCTAAATTCCGGGGTATTGCACCGTATTTAAAGGATCATTGGCCTCCCCCAGCCTCCCCTTTACAGCTCCTTGACACTCTTAAACCCTAAATCATGTGTGTGTGTGTTTCCTTGGTGTGTTAAAGCTTGGAAGAGGGATCTTGGTGAGGAAACATTTGGGGAAAATAAGAAAATTGAAGCAAGAACTTGTGGGAATTAAAGATCATCTTCAGTTGGCACTCTCTTGAAGGTATTAGGCTGTTTCCTTGGCTCATTTCATCTTTAATCCCTTTTGGGTGGGTTTTAAGAAAGGTTTCTTGTGTTTGAGCCAAGATATGAAGTTGCAACTTCAGATCTGGACTCCCTTTGGCCTCTAGATCCATAAAGTTATCAGCTTTGGCAAGCATGAACCTTCCCTCAAGTGTGAGACTTCTTTACAAGCTTAGTTTTGTCATTTTAAGACTTTGGAGCTTTGCATGCATTTAAAGTTTGCAACTTTACAGAATAAACATGACATGGGAAGCTGGATCTACAATTTGGAGCCTTAGCATGGCTTAAAAAGCCTCTGTATGGATGAAGGACTGAAGGGACTTGCCGAGTCGCATGGTCGACTCGGCGAGTCCGATGAAGATTGTCGTGGGCTTGGCGAGTCAGATGAGTGACTCGGCGAGTCGGCTAGGGTTTTCCCAACCATTGGACACGTATGACCTCGGCGAGTTATAGGGGAAACTCGGCAAGTTGGCCAAGGAGTTTACGGCCACTGACACTAGGAACTCGACGTGTCACTCAAGTGACTCGGCGAGTTGGCGAGTTATGCAAGGAACTCGGCGAGTGGCTGGTTGTACTCGACAAATTAAGGTCAACATGGACAGTTGACTTTGACATTGACCAAGGGTTGACTATTAGACTTCTGGGACATTTTGGGAAATTGGAAATTTACAAGTATGGTTCTATGGTGAATATAGGTGGTGGAGTTCGTGACGGCGATCTGAGAGTTTGAGCTTATCTTTTTCGATTCGAGCTACTTGGGAGGTGAGTTCTCCTCACTATATCAACAGGGTCTACGGCACCAAGGCCGACCCTTTATGATTTACAACCTGGGTTAGGATAGTTGCTATGTTATTGATATGCTAGATTTCATCCTTGTTTTAGGATGGTTGCTATGCTAGTAATCTGTTAGATTGATATCCTGGTTGTAGGATGGTTGTTATATTAGAGATCGGTTAGATGTTATGGGATGGTTGCCATGAGTAGTGATCTGTTAGATCGGTATGATTATCTGATATTTCATGCTAGCGTATGATGTTCATGTTCACATGTTTATTGGTTTGGAGAAACGGTTGTGGCAGGTTCTGCTGTGTGCAGTAGGCCAAGACACCCTGGGCGGACCGGGTAGACTGCAGGCCCGGGCCGGGTAAATCTAGTCAGGCCGAAGGCCCAGCAAGCGGTCCGGATAGGCTGAAGGCCCCGAGGAGGGCGGTCCAAACGTGCCGAGGGCTCGGAGAGCGGTCCAGATAGACTGAGGACCGGGATTCGGTCCAGTCAGACTGATGGCTCATTATGGATGTTGTTTGCTTATATGTTTATATGATATGGTTATATCTGTATGGTGTTGGTATTTTGGGGGTAACTCACTAAGCCTTTGAGCTTACATTTATCGATTATTTTTTCAGGTACTTCTGATGATCGCGGGAAGGCGAAGGCATGATCGTACCGCTCCTCACACTTTATGATTTTATGTTTTGATTATGGGATACTGGGACTATATACTATTTTGAAAACAAGTTTTTGTAATAATCATAGGTTTTGAAATGTTTTAAAAAGTTTAAATTGGCATGATTTTTTTATGGATGTTACAAGTGTTGGATTAATGTCTAAGTCAATAACTATAATTGGTAAGATTTGACCCGACCCGGCATGGTCGATTTGGGTTGCATGGCATCATGCATTTGGATAGACTATAATGAGAGAAATAACACTTAAGGTTGGTTAATATATTATAAGTTCTAATATATTAATAAGGTTATTTAATTAGTATTGATCAAGAATTAATTTGGAATTAATTAAGTGATCAAAATGAGACTAATTAAATATATAGGTTGATTGTGTAAATCATTCATTCTTATATATGTGGGCTTGTGATCCAAGATTCCTTATGTTGGAGTAAGTCCATGGGGTGACCCATGGATACTCCATGGAGGTTAAAATCCATGGAGCATAAGGAATGGGTAAAGTTATGAGTTACATGGTGTAACCCTAATAGCCACCATATAAAAGAATCCCATGGCTCAAGAAATCGTGCACTAATGTGTGAGTGTGAGGGCTAGACGATTTCAAGGAGTGTTCAAGTTTCTCTCAAGTTATTCCAAGTGTATTTGGTGTTGTGTGAACCATTTGAGGTGTCACACTTGGGGCACTAGGCACTCAAGCTTCATGAAGACATTCTACATCAAAGAGGTATGTATTCTATCTTGTTATATTTATTATTTTGTATGATAGATTAGGATAATACCTTGGATGTTCATAATTGTATGTATAATAGAGAAAACATAGATCCAAGGTATTTAGGGTTGCATGTACACTTAGGAGTGTTAGAATGCTCATAACCCAACAGTGGTATCAGAGCCTAGGCTTGTTTTCTTGTTATACTTGCAAAAGTAGCTGAAAAATCGAGTTGGATGCATATATTTGATTGTTTTGGCTGGAATTGGACTAGGAACATTACCCTAAGATGTTTTTGGACTTATAAACTTGTTTTTTGATGTGGTAATGTTCATGCTAATCCAATTTCTAAGATAATTGTCATAATTTCAAGATTTGTATTAGTTTGTATGTTCATGCTAATTTCTTGAAGATTGATGATTTGAATTATCTTGTTCTTATGAGGTTCTTAGATTAATAGAAAAGTTGTGTGAAATAGTTGTTTTCAATCCATTTTAATCTAAGAGTTGATTCCAAAGTGTGTTTTTGTAACTTGTCCTCAAGATATATGAAAAGTCACATTTAAGAATCATAAAACTCATAAAAGTTGGCAAAGGTTACAAAATGAAGAGTCTAGTTCTAATTAAATGGTTTTATGACTCCATAACTTGTCCTCAAGTTATGGAGGTTCAAGAGTCTCTTCATTAAATTAAAAAAAAATGTAACCTTAATAAGTTCCATAAGTTACAATAAAAAAAAGTTATTTTTTTTATTAATTAGTTTAAAGTCTTCCATAACTTGTCCTCAAGTTATGGAACTTGAAGAGTTTTTTTTTAATTAAAACTACTTTAAACTCATAAGTTATGGAATTAATTAGTTTTGAATAGTTTCAAAACTTGCCCTCAAGTTTTGGAATTTGAAAAGTTTTCACTTATGAATACTTTAATTCCAAGTTAGCCCTTAGAATTTTAAAAAGTTAAAATTCAACCCTTATACTTTATAATATTATAAGTTAATAATATTTATATATATGTATAAGAGTAAAGTCAGTCTTACCATTAGTAGGCCTCATTCACGAAGCCGGTCTATAAGGAGGGTATAAGGTTACTGCCTATAAAATGGCAGTTTAATGGGTGTCCACTCTCACCCACCGCTTCCTTGACTGGTGGAGGGTCGTTAGCCGAACGGGTAGGACAAGGATTATAATTCTCCTTTCATTAAAAGTATTAATTATAAATACTAAGTAACTAAACTCTTATCAATACCCAATCTTAGTTACTTAGGAAAATGTGAATTTGGTGCTAACCCATGAAATTACACTTTGCACTTTGCTTAAGTCGTTAGTGGAGCGTGTGTGGTTAACCGGCACACTAACCTGGACTTAACAAGGTAGGCAAAGGGTAACTTAATATTTATCATAGTATCGGTGGAGCGTGTGTGGTTAACCGGCACACTGATTAAGGGGTAAATATTAAGGGTACCAAGTATATTTGCATGGTTATTCACACCTTGTTTTGTGATCCTCGGCATCCCAGTCACAAAACCTGAAGGGCACACTCGAGATTGAAACATGCCTTTGAACAGTTCAATGAATCTCAAAGATCTAGGACTTTCAAATCCAATTAAAACCTAATAAATTATTTCGTTTTTCATGGTGGAAATTGGTGAATCGTCATTCACCTACCTTCAAATATTTTATAGCTTGGATTACGACATCCCTCTTATAAGTTATAAAATAGTTTGTTGGGTCCTAGCCTTAATATTTCATATTGGGTGTCATATTAAGGACTTTAAATCAACTATCTTGAATATCTCCCAAAAAGATGTCTGGTCTAGACATTTATGATCTTCCCAAATCTCTTGAAACAAGCTTTCCTAAATGAAGATGATGTCCCATGGATATCATACTTCTTTCACCTCCTCCAATTATTCTCCCTAACCCACAAGTTCCTAAAAAGTTTAAGGTCACTCAAGCCCTATTGGCAAGGCAAGGTCTAGGTGTGATCACATCTTGGAGATGTAGTCACATATTGACAAGCCGGGAGAGTTGGGTGTCAAAGTCTTGAGAAAGTTGGTGGCTCAACTACTTTCTAAGTCACATAGTGAGTTCTTTTGGGAATCCTATGAAACAGACTAAGACAAGACCCTTAATGATCTTATCTATTTGCTAAGATCAACTTCCTAAAACGCTATGGACATTGACAATGATGACATTGGATATCCAGTAAAGCTCTCTCTTCCCAATGGAAAGGGATCGGCCATAGTCAACTCGGTTGACCCAATGGTAAAGAGAGAGGCGAAGTCTGAGATAGTCCCATTATCAAGGGTCCAAAGGTAACTATTGCCAAAGGAAGGGGCATTGGTTACGAAGCTGCCAAATTTACCTAAGGATGTTAAAGTCAATAAGTTTGGCTCTACTTCAGGTAAAGTCCATTGTCTAACTCTATTAAGTACATGCTAATTCTGATCGCGAAGATGGATTTCAATCGCATGGTTCGGTGATGAGAATTTTGGGTTATTACTTAAGAGTTATGATATTTATATTGCATAGGAATAGATAACAACAAGGTTTTCATATGGATTGTAAGGATAAGTTTTTCCGCAAAGTTTTAAAATAAAAGAAAAAGGTTTTGATTTTATTTATTTTAAGTATCCTTACAATGGCATTTGTGAAAAGTTGTTGCTTATAAGATTCCATTGATAGCAATATTGGAAAAATGAATTTGATTCTTTCGGTTGTGGTAGTGTCTAATATTACCAAATAAGGAAAGATTCTCATTACCCAAGGTTCAATTGGACCGAAACTTAGAATCATGCAAGTTGTATAGTATGATGAATGAGAACTTTGAGCTTGGAAAATTAAGACTAATTCCTTATGTGAATAAGGAAAGGACTAAGGGATCGAGTACACATTCTTGTGCACTGGTCAAGTCCACCACAAAAGATCAAGAAGACTATTCGTCATGATTTACTTAAGTTCGGTAAATATGGTTATACTTATAAGTTTAAGTATAAGTGTGTAGCATTGGAGAAGTTTCAATGTGAGACAGAACGAATAAGAAGAATCAAAGTATGGCAGAAAGATAAAAGTTTCTCAAATCTGAAAAGATGGGAGAGTACTTTAGTATCATGTTTATGATCATCTTAATGATTAAGATACCATATCACAATTGGTCCTCTAAAGTCATCTTAATGCATATCACAATCGTTCCAAAACAATTCTTAGAGTCATACTCCAAGATTGTAACTTGAGTGACATATCTTAAAGAGGGTTTGTTAACACTAGTCAAATGTAAGAGTAAAAGGTTATCTACTCTTGTACATTTGAAATTGGTAAGTTGTGATGTTTTGGATAAAACAGAGACCAACTTAGGCCAATTGTGTAAAGTGTTAGTCTTGATAAAGAATCCACACTATCTCTTGAATATTTGACCAAGGGAGTCTTATATGTCAAGAGGACAGTGGGAGTCTTAAAGCTCTTGAAAGTTTCAAGACTTAATCAAGAATTAAACCTAAAGTCCTTCACTAGCACACGACTTGAGGTTTATAATCTATCGTGTTGAAATTTTTGTGCCTATTTAAGTTGGCTTTGCATAGGAGTTCTGAGAGTTCTCAATTGGTTGCACAACTACTTGGAAGCAATGGCAGGCACCTGAGCTGCCAAATGGCAAGAATTTAAGATTGCACAAGTTTAATCAATATGAGTTTGGATTTGTCACTAACCTTGTCTTGTGATTATGGTTTTGACAAATTCACATGGATAAGAACACATACGCTATTAAATCTAAGTGTCATAAGGTTTCTCTCCGATTCATGAAAATGATGGTGAGGAAACACTTTCACTAAGTAGATTTTAGCTAGATAGCAATTGTGATATTTGCATTCTCAAAGTCGTTAGTGGAGCGTGTGTGGTTTACCGGCACACTAACATGGACTTGTGAGAAGTGGCAAAGGTCTAAACAATTGAGACTATGATTACGGCATCCCTTTTCATAGTTCTAAAATTGTTTAGACACACATGTGAGCTATCTAAGAGAGGTGTATGATTTTGATAAAGTTTTATCAAAACAATCTAGTATCAGAAATCTGAACTTTGGTAAGAAAGTCAGCTGATTTCTGAGTACATGTCAAAGCTAGTGGGAGCATAAGTGTTATGCTAATAATCATCATGTTAGTGGGAGCATGATAATTATGACAAAGGTTGCAAGTTAGCAATGTTAATTATAGAAAACAAAAGTTTCAATTTGTGAGGTTGCAGGGGTTGAAAAAGTTGTTTTGCTATAATTAAGGGAGAGGAAATTATACTTCATTTCAATTCTAAAAGCTTAGATTGAGATTTTAATCGTATTTAATCAAGGATATATATATGAATTTCATGTTGGAATGGCTCAACATAAGGAAATTCTATATATGGGTCCATTATAGAATAGCATGCTAGTACTAGGCTAGGGATCTTCAGGAATTGCAAGATAGAATTGCCTGATTATATGATGCCTGATAGCCTAGGGTTTTCCCTTATATGAAATTGACATCATTACTGTAGTTTCTTAGTGCATGCATCACGACCGTACATAATTAAGATCTTATAGCCTAAGAATGTTTGGTTTGGCCTTATTTCCTGTTCTTGTTTGATGAAGGGCTTAGGGTAGGATCAGGTATTCAAAAGTCCATAGGGTCCAGCGTTATGTATGGTTAGCATACACAAGGGCTGCAGGGTTGGTGGAAGTTTCATGGATGGGTAGGTTGTTGGGATGAGTCCGCCGATTATGAGATATTTAGCCTTCCTCTAGGAGTGAGGACTAGGCGCATGCCATGCTTATGTATAGTCTTAGGGCGTTGTGATGATACTTGAGACAAATATGGGTAGGTGTGGAAGGTAGTATGGGTCCGTACTACTGAAAGCACAGGACCCATACGCGTAGCAAGGAAGTCACAACCCCTAGGGTTTTGATTGGGAGTTGGTTCCCAGATTGTTTTGTGGAATATCTGATATCTTTTTGGTATGTTTTCAGCATGGTGGTTACACGACGATTCGTGACGGGATCCGGGTCAGGAGAGGGAGAGGGAGAGGGCGTACAGGGGGCGCCGACGGCGCCCGAGACTATCGCCAGATGAGGCCAGATGAGATGGATAACAGGATCCGGGAGATCCTGCATGATGAGGTTGCTGCTATGTTCCGGGCTCAAATGTCGGAGATGTTTGGGTCTATCAAGACCGCTATGGTGGAGTATTTTGATGATCGCTATGCAGCCCTCACTGAGGTGGCTGCCGCAGCAGCTACATCGGCGGCAGGGTTGGGAGCCGGTCGGGCTTTTCAGTACCGGGACTTCGACAACATGAAGCCCCCTAATTTTGATGGGACTCAGGACCCCATCAAATCCATGAGGTGGCTATCTGACGTGGAGGGATGTTTCTTCACGTGTTTATGTCCTACTGACCAAAAGGTCAGATGTGCCCTGAACTTACCGAGGTCTGGGGCAAAAGACTGGTGGAGACTGATGACTAGGTCGTATTCAGACGAGCAGAGAGTTGCGGTTACTTGGGAGTAGTTTAGGGATATGTTACACGCTCGCTACATTCCTCGAGTCGAGCGGGAACAGTTAGCTCAAGAGTTTCTGGAGTTCAGACAGGATCGGGAGACGGTGACGGAGATCACCCGTATGTTCACTGAGAGGGCGATGTTCTGCCCAGAGTTTGCTTCTGAGCAAGCTCAGATGACTCGTTATCTGAGCATGCTCAAGACATATATTCGACAGTTTATGGCGAACCAGCGTTGTGATACACTTTTGGATTTCCAGGAGGCCACCACGCGGCGGGAGCTTGAGATTGAGTTACAGCTGAGAGAGCAGGCTCGGGCCCCGGCACAAGCGCAGCCGGCGCCAAAGCGGTCTAAGACCGCTGATTCTCGGTTAAGGGGGCATCAGGGCCGCACTTGTGGGAAGTGCGGGAAGGGGCACTCGGGGGTTTGTAGGTCTGGTAGCGGATGCCGCAAATGCGGCCAGGAGGGGCATTTTGCGAGGAATTTTCGTCTGACGGCCCCGGTTCAGGATATGAGGATCTGCTACCACTGTCATCAGGTTGGTCACGTGAAGTCCAACAGTCCACAGCATGCAGCCAAGTCGGCGTAGGGTCCAGTGCCGGCTACATTGAGGATTACTGACGAGACTCAGGGTCGAGCAGTGCCCTCGAGGGCCCAGGGACGCGCTTTCCAACTTACAGCAGAGGAGGCCAGAGCAGCAACGGATGTGGTTGTGGGTATATTTCTAGCCCTTATCTTATTGATTATATATGTTTTATGCTTATATGTTGTACCTGTGATTAGGTACGTTTTTGGTGAACACCTTACCTGATCTGGTATTATTTGACTCGGGGGCGAGTCGGTCGTTTTTTTCTCAGACTTTTAGTAGGGACTTCGGGTTGCCGGTGGGAGAGTTAGAGTGTCCGTTACGAGTCTCCATCGCCAACGAACACGAGATTTCTGCTTCTTCGGTCTATCGGGGTTACATATTGGAGATTTTCGGGGTATCTTTTCCGATAGACCTAATTCCAATTCCCATGGGGGATGTATGTGTGATCGTGGGTATGGACTGGCTTAGTCGATTCGGTGCCATGATCAACTGCGAGGGTCAGCGAGTTGTAGTTCGAACCCCAAGTGGGGGAGAACTGATTGTTTATGGCGAGGCACCAGGTTGGGATCAGGGTTTTATTCAGCTGCCAGGGCTCGGCAGTACCCTCAGCACGGGTGTGCGGGTTATCTAGCGTACGTGGTAGATACGCGGGCCAGAGAGCAGGTTTAAGTTTCAGAGGTTCCGGTGGTCAGGGAGTTTGCAGATGTGTTCCCGGAGGAGTTACCTGGAGTACCTCCGGAGAGGCAGGTCGAGTTTAGGATCGACCTAGTGCCAGGTGCGGCCCCTATCGCCAAGGCGCCGTACCGGTTGGCACCACCAGAGATGCAGGAGTTGTCATCATAACTGCAGGAGCTGCTGGGAAAGCAGTCCATTCGTTCGAGCGGTTCCCCATGGGGAGCACCGATACTCTTCGTCAGGAAGAAGGATGGTTCGCACCAGATGTGAATTGATTACTGGGAATTGAACAAGTTAAATGTGAGAAACCGTTATCCACTCCCGAGGATAGATGATCTTTTCGATCAATTGCAGGGTGCGTCTTGGTTTTCCAAGATAGCCTTGAGGTCTAGGTATCATCAAGTCAGGTTCAGAGAGGAGGACGTGGAGAAGACCGCGTTCCGAACTCGTTATGGACATTACGAGTTCGTGGTGATGCCGTTTAGGCTCACCAACGCGCCAGCAGTATTCATGGACCTGATGAATCGGGTCTGCAGACCGATGCTCGATCGCTCGGTCATAGTGTTTATCGATGATATCTTGGTGTATTCCAACACCCGAGAGCAGCATGAGGAGCACCTGCGGGAGTTATTGGGAGTTCTGAGGCGAGAACGACTTTATGCCAAGTTCTCAAAATGCGAGTTTTGGTTACGAGAGGTCCAGTTCCCGAGACACCTCGTTAACCAGGAGGGGATTTTGGTCGACCCAACCAAAATCGAAGCAGTTATGCAGTGGGAGGTTCTGAAATCTCCCTCAGACATCTGGAGCTTTTTAGGATTAGCAGGGTACTACCGGAGATTCATACAGGATTTCTCCAAGATTTTAGTACCTCTCACTCGTCTGACGAGGAAGGGGGTGGATTTCTGGTGGGGCCCCGAGCAACAGAGGGCGTTTGAGACCTTCAGATAACGTATATGTGAGGCTCTAGTCTTGACTCTTCCGGAGGGAGTCGAGGATTTTGTGGTGTTCTGTGATGCGTCCATCACGGGACTAGTAGCGGTCCTCATGCAGAGGGGACGGGTGATAGCTTATGCATCGTGAAATTTGAAGCCGCATGAGACGAGATATCATACTCATGATCTAGAGTTGGGAGTGGTGGTTTTCGCTCTCAAGATTTGGAGACATGATCTCTTTGGGGTCCGCTGTACCATATATACGGATCACAAGAGCCTGAGACACATCATGGATCAACCAAACCTAAACATGAGGCAGCACAGGTGGCTGGATGTAGTCAAGGACTACGATTGCGAGATCCTTTACCACCCCGATAAAGCGAATCTGGTGGCGGACGCTCTAAGCCGCAAGTCAGCTGGGTTTTCCTACCCAGCAATGTGTATGAGAATAGCGGTGGATTATCCGCTTGTGGGCTTGATCAGGGAAGCCCAGGTTGAGGGTATGCGTCGGGAGAACTGGAAACTCGAGAGGATCATGGGTGAGAACAACTGGTTTGTGCAGGATAGTCGGGGATTATTGACCCGTTGCGGTCGGGTCTAGGTTCCACTGTCTGGCGGGGTCAGACAGACCATATTGGAGGAGGCACATTAGTCTCGCTTCTCTATTCACCCGGGGGCCACCAAGATGTTTCGGGACTTGCGATTGAGTTACTGGTGGCCATTCATGAAGCGAGAAATCGCTTGGTACGTCGAGAGGTGCTTGACCTGTAGGATGGTCAAGGCCGAGCATCAGAGGCCGCATGGCAAATTGCAGCCTCTGGAGATTCCTATGTGGAAATGGGAGCAGATCACGATGGACTTCATGACCAAGCTGCCGAGGACGACGAAGGGGTTCGACGCTATCTGGGTTATCGTGGATCGATTGATCAACAACCCTCATTTTCTGCCCATTCGGGAGAGTTCATCGGCCGAGAAGCTGACCGATGTGTATATACGCGAGATTGTCACTCGCCATGGGGTTCTGGTCTCTATCATCTCAGATCGTGATGTTCGGTTTACCTCCCGATTTTGGCAGAAGTTCCACGAGGAACTGGGCACACGACTACATTGCAAGTACACTATCCGAATCTGTTCACCACGGCAGACATCGAGGACGAAGTCTAGTTCAAGTGGGGGAGAATCTTAATGCCCCGATTCTCAGGTGTTGATTTCTTACATAAGATTTTCTTGATTTCAAGGTCTACTCGACGAGTTGGCTGCCCTACTCGTCGAGTAGCAGCGGGTTGGTCCACGCGTTTTAGTGACCTACTCGCCGAGTCCGAGAAGGGATTCGACGAGTAGGAGCTGGCAGATGAAACCCTAAATTCCGGGGTAGTGCACCCTATTTAAAGGATCATAGGCCTCCCCAGCCTCCCCTTTACAGCTCCTTGACACTCTTAAACCCTAAATCGCGTGTGTGTGTTTCTTTGGTGTGTTAAAGCTTGGAAGAGGGATCTTGGTGAGGAAACATTTGGAGAAAACAAGAAAGTTGAAGCAAGAACTTGTGGGAATCAAAGATCTACTTTACTTGGCACTCTCTTGAAGGTATTAGGTTGTTTCCTTGGCTCATTTCATCTTTAATCCCTTTTGGGTGGGTTTTAGGAAAGGATTCTTGTGTTTGAGCCAAGATCTGAAGTTGCAACTTCAGATCTGGACTCCCTTTGGCCTCTAGATCCATAAAGTTATCAGCTTTGGCAAGCATGAACCTTCCCTCAGGTGTGAGACTTCTTTACAAGCTTAGTTTTGTCATTTTAAGACTTTGGAGCTTTGCATGCACGTAAAGTTTGCAACTTTACGTGATAAACATGCCTTGGGAAGCTGGATCTACAATTTGGAGCCTTAGCATGGCTGAAAAAAGCCTCTGTATGGATGAAGGACTGAAGGGTCTCGACGAGTCGCATGGTCGACTCGGCGAGTCCGTGAAGATTGTCGTGGGCTCGGCGAGTCAGATGAGTGACTCGGCGAGTCGGCTAGGGTTTTCCCAACCATTGGACACGTATGACCTCGGCGAGTTATAAGGGAAAACTCGGCGAGTTGGCCAAGGAGTTTACAGCCACTGATACTAGGAACTCGACGAGTCACTCAAGTGACTCGGCGAGTTGGCGAATTATGCAAGGAACTCGGCGAGTGGCTGGTTGTACTCGACGAGTTAAGGTCAACATGGACAGTTGACTTTGACATTGACTAAGGGTTGACTATTGGACTTCTGGGACATTTTGGGAATTTCGAAATTTACAAGTATGGTTCTATGGTGAATATAGGTGGTGGAGTTAGTGACGGCGATCCGAGAGTTTGAGCTTATCTTTATCGATTTGAGCTACTTGGGAGGTGAGTTCTACTCACTATATCAACAGGGTCTAAGTCACCTAGGCCGGACCTTTATGATTAAAATCCTGGGTTAGGATGGTTGCTATGTTATTGATATGTTAGATTTCATCCTGGTTTTAGGATGGTTGCTATGCTAGTAATCTGTTAGATTGATATCCTGGTTGTAGGATGGTTGTTATATTAGAGATCGGTTAGATCAGTATCTTAGTTAAAGGATGGTTGCCATGAGTAGTGATCTGTTAGATCGGTATGATTATCTGATATTGCATGCTAGCGTATGATGTTCATCTGCACATGTTTATCAGTTTGGGGAAAGGGTTGAGGCAGGTCTTTCTGTGTGCAGTAGGCCAAGAAACCCTGGGCGGACCGGTAGACTGCAGGCCCAGGCCGGGAAAATTTAGTCAGGCCGAAGGGCCAGCGAGCAGTCTGGATAGGCTTAAGACCCCGAGGAGGGCGGTCCAGACGTGCCGAGGGCTCGGAGAGTGGTCCAGATAGACTGAGGACCGGGATTCGGTCCAGTCAGACTGATGGCTCATTATGCATGCTGTTTGCTTATATGTTTATATGATATGGTTATATCTGTATGGTGTTGGTATTTTTGGGGTAACTCACTAAGCCTTCGAGCTTACATTTATCGATTATTGTTTCAGGTACTTCTGATGATCGTGGGAAGGCGAAGGCATGATCGTACCGCTCCTCACACTTTATGATTTTATGTTTTGATTTTGGGATACTCGGACTATATACTATTTTGAAAACAAGTTTTTTGTAATAATCATGGGTTTTGAAATGTTTTAAAAAGTTTAAATTTGGCATGATTTTTTTTATGGATGTTACACATGTTGAAGCATTTCAACACCTTGTCCAAGTAGGTACTTTGACTAATTCCTATTAGTCTTTTACTCCTGTTTCTCAATATCCTTATCCTTAGAATATAAGCAGCTTCTCTGAGGTCCTTCATAGCGAAACACTTCCCAAGCCAGGACTTAACCTCCTGCAAGGTTGTGATGTCATTTCCTATGAGTAGTATGTCATCCAGATACAACACGAGAAAGCTAACTATACTCCCACTAGCTTTGACATATACACATGACTCATCATCGCTTCTTGAGAAACCAAACTATTTGACTCCTCGAAACAAAGATTCCATCTACGAGATGCTTGTTTCAATCCATAAATGGACTTCTCAAGCTTACACACTCTATTAGGGTACTTTGCATCGACAAAACCCTCTGGCTGATTCATGTAAACATCCTCAGCCAACTTCCCATTAAGGAAAGCGGTTTTGACATCCATCTGCCATATTTCATAATCATGAAATGCAGCTATGGCTAGCATTACCCTTATAGATTTAATCATCGCTACTGGTGAGAAGGTCTCGTCATAGTCAACTCCAGGAGTTTGAGTAAAGCCCTTTGCAACCAATCACGCCTTATATGTGTGTACTTTCCCATCCATGTCGGTCTTCCTCTTGAAGATCCATTTGCACCCGACTGTCTTACGGCCTGGTACATTGTCAACCAAGTTCCAAACTTGATTGCCATACATGGACTGAATTTCGCTATCCATCGCCTCTTTCCATTTAACAAACTTGGGGCCTGCCATGGCTTCCTTGTAGTCGTTAGGTTCATCCAAATTTACCAGTGTACTATCACTGATAAATGTATCACCTTCAGTAGTAATATGGAAACCATAAAACTCAGGTGCCTGTCTAACTCTACCGGAATGCCTCAGAGGTAAGGACTCGTCAACTGGTTCAACAGGAGTTTCCTCCTCGGGTTGAGCGCTAGTGTTTCAGGTTCCTTCATCAATTAACTCTTGAAGCTCTTCAAGGTCAATTTACCTCCCACTGTCCTCTTGGTATATGAGTTCTCTCTCGCGAAAGAATCCTCTCCTCACAAAGAAGACAAAATTGTCACTCGGTCTATAGAAGAGATATCCAAAGGATTTAGGTGGGTAGCTGATGAAAATATATCGCTCACTTCGAGGTTCGAGCTTGTCGTGAGTTTCTTTTCTCACAAAAGCCTCACAGCCCCAAACCTTGATGTGTCCTAACGACGGAACCTTCCCTGTCCACATCTCGTGAGGTGTTTTGGAAACCTTTTTAGTTGGGACTAGATTAAGGATATGGGTGGAAGTCTCTAAGGCATACCCACAAAATGAGATAGCTAATGAAGCTCGACTCATCATAGAATGAACCATGTCCATCAAGGTTCTATTGCGCCTCTCAGCCACACCATTAAGCTGTGGTGTCCTAGGTGGCGTCAATTGTGAAACAATTCCACATTCCTTAAGATAGTCATGGAACTCGATACTAAGATACTCTCCTCCTCGATTTGATCGGAGTATCTTTATCTTCCTGCCCAGCTGATTCTCCACTTCTTGTTTAAACTCTTTGAACTTTTCAAAGGTTTCTGACTTATACTTGATTAAGTAGACATATCCATATCTACTATAATCATCAGTAAAAGTCACATAGAAGCTGTTAGCATCCCTTGTGGCGATTCTGAAGGGTCCACACACATCTATGTGTATGACATCCAACAAACCCTCACCCCTTTCACATGAACTAGCGAAGGGTGACTTGGTCATCTTTTCAAGCAAACAAGATTCACAAGTGTCATCCGACTTTAAGTCAAATGACTCCAAGACTCCATCCTTTTAGAGTTGGGCTATCCGCTTCTTGTTAACATGTCCAAGACGACAATGCCATAAGCATGATTTATCGTAACTATTGGACGAATCGATATGCAACACATTATTTTCTAAGTTATCTACAACCATCACGGTTTCATATATACCATTACAAGGTAATGCTTCAAAATAAATGATAACATCTATTTTATACATATATTTATGATGTTTTCTTATTATTTTATACTATGTTTTTATGTTATATAGAACTAAAAGATACTTAATATGATTTTAAATATTCAATTACAGTTAAAATGGGAGCTGGAATGCAAAATGAAGAGAATGGAGCTGAAAAGATGCAAAAAGGATATTGTTGGTAGATTGACCCCTCCTTAGTGTTCCAGGTATATCTGATGACCCGTAATTCTAATTGATGAGATTCAAAATGTTCTGAAAAGTAGACAAATTTTCCTACGACTTATGTGAGAGGGCCTTTTTGCTAATTCGGCACTTATCTTATCCAAAATCGGCCTTGAAGATGAAGCATAAAAGCTGGACGAAAATTCCCTCCAAGTTACTTATTCCCCAAGCACCACTTACCTTATTTTTATTTGCTTAATCCCTAAGCCACCATTAGTTTCCTTATTCCTATCCAATTCTAATATTCCATAATAATTCCATCTCCATTCAACTATAAATACCCCATATCATTCACCCATTTTCATAATCTATGATATTCCACTTCGACTTGTGCGACAAGTAAGATATATTTAGCCGTTTTGAGGGTCTAGAAGGCGGCCGGAAGGCCGTTAAGCTGACAGGAGCGAAGATCTGAAGGATTAGAGAGCGGATTCGTGTCGGTAATCATGTGGTTTGTTATCGTGACCATGTTTAGCATTCCACTGTGATACTACTATGTTTTTACTTTCTGATTTTGGTGTCAAAACAATTTGCTTTGAGTTTATGATTAGATAAAACCATGACTTGTGGATTAATTACTATATTGGATTGTTTTATTCATGTTTAATTTATCTTGATAAGCTTGTTAAAAGATCCTTATGTGTTAATGACAATTATTTTTTGTTAACTAACCAGCATATTAAGTTGCATGAACATCTCTTAATTGCTAATCTCTTATGATTTTGATGACCATCAAGATTATATGCCTAGGAATAGCGAACGTGAAACTAGGGTTAACTAGGAAATAAGTAAGTTAATGTGTGAGCCTTGTGTGACGAACCATCAACAAGAGGTTAATTGAATTAGTAATTTGATTAACTATTATTACAAGTCTTGCTTTATACGAACTGAACAGTAGGAAACATGTTAGTTTAATCAATTGATCACTACTTGAATTGACTTGTTTGCTAAAGGATTAGTAATAGAGAACGTGAACCTAATCATTTTAGAAATCGGTGAACATGAATAAATAAATCTGTGTGTGAAATTGTCTATGATTTTAAGGTGCAATTTGTCTAAACCAAAGTACCTAAAGAGATTTGTCTTCCTATCAGTCTATCGAGATTTGTTTTTTAGTTATTCATTTGAGATTTAATAATACATTTCTTTATTCCTTTCGTGTGCTTTGTAACCTATAATCAAATATTTTAAATTAATTCACTACCCTTCCGCTTGTGTTCGACACCCTTGCTTATCAAAGCTATACTATACTCGATCGGGTTCACTACCTGTAAGGTGTGGTTTAGATGCGATAAATTAGGAATTATAAATAAAAAACTAGTGCATTAAATATTCACATCAAGTTTGTGGCGCCGTTGTCGGGGAACGGTTTTCAATTAATTAAGTTTGCTTGATTATTCGTTATTTGTTTTTAATTTTTAGTTTTATATTATGTTTATTTTTATTTTCATTGATATCATGTCACTTGTCGGGAAGGTTTTTGTTTTTATGTGCAAGAATTCGTGATCATATGCATTGCTTGGTTTTACTTTTTACATGGGTTTCAAGATTGCAAGCGATTAGGGAATTCTTGACTTGTTTAGTCTAGTACTTTGGTGATTTGTCCGACTCAATCCATGAGGCGTAGTATAGCAAGGCGTATCGTGGTGGTTAAGTGGAAGACCGAGCTCTTGCTGTTCTTGACTAGTTTGGTCAACTCTTGTTCTACTTATTAGTTAATGGTGTAAAGAAAACAAAGGAAATAGTCTAACAGGTCCCGAAAGTTTTTGTTTTCGCAAACCACCTCTTGCATGCAAAGGATTTAATCAACAATTGTTGCTTGATTTCGATGAAGACGAGTGATCGTAATATCCTTTTTAGTTATTTTAGTTTGCTATTTTTTTGTTATTTTAGTGAGTTTTTATTTTTATTTTTAGTTTTAGTTTGTTTAAGTTTTGTTTTCCATGTTGATGCTTTTGATGTTTCAGATCTTTGCAGAATTTTTACCCTTCGGATGCTTTCAGAAATTTCAACAATTGGGGTCGAATGCTGATTTGTCACGAGAGACAAAAGTCGTGCGAGAGTTTGAACTTTACAATCGAGAGTCACGACTTTTAATAAGTGTGGGGTGCGTGTCGATATTGTGAGAGTTTATTATATAAAAGAGTGGCATTTCTACCATACATTGATTCCTATAGCATGGATGAACTGTTCCCACACCATGGAGTTTTATTTTGACGCAAAGCAGAATTATTGTCCCGGCTGCCATGACATAGTTGACACTTTCATATGTCGTGGGGGAGTTTTTCATCGCGAAAGGAGGCTGCCATTCTCGATACCACGACGTGGCCACCAATTATCACATCGTGGCTATGCTATTATTCGTAATATATATTTTATTTCACTCGACGACACGACGTGGTCGTCACTTTCCGACGTCGTGGACACTACACATTGCATTAGTTTGCAATTCTTTGTACCACATTTCAGAAGTCGGTGTTCTTGATTTTATTTTCTGGCACATTCAGAAGCAGCAGTTCCAGTTTTCTATCTTCCAGTACATTTATGGAGCAACTTTTAGCAGCCCCAGTCGATCTCGCCACTACTACCTCAGGGGAGTCTGTTCCTTTTTCTTTTTTTTTACTATTTTTATGTGCTTAATTAGTTTTATGCATACAATAAGGGCATTGTATGAAATAAGTGTGGGATAAGGGTCGAAAAATGAATTTAAATTGGAAAATTAAAAATTGCTAGATTATGATAATTTAAAATTTTGAAAACTTGAAATAATAGTTTATTTAGGAAAATCTAGTAATAATTAATTATTATTATTTTTTTTTTTGCTAATATTGTGTGGGATGATCCGATGAGAACCCAAATGTTTACTTGAGCCAACACATGTTATAGTGTATTTGTGGCTTCCCACTTCCTAGTGAAAAGTCATGAGGTACGAAAGGTAATCTGATAGTTTATATGACATAATATGTTCTGCAGCCTAAACCTGAAATCTATCCAGGAGAGCGTATGTAGTCATTGCACTTAGACTAATACCTTAACTAATAAAGGTTGAAGTTAAGCTCCTTGCTTAAGCATGTAGGATATGAGTGAAAAAAGTGAGATATTAACAAAAAGAGAGAGAAATTACCAAAAAGTTGAAAGAATTTTGGAGCAATCAAGTATGAAATCAAAAGATCAAAATTCTGAAGAATCAAAAAGTTGAAGATACCAAAAATCAAATAAAAAGGTGGTGAATTCAAAGAAATCAAAGCAAATATCAAAGAAGATATGAATTCCAAGAGCTCCATTATGGTATCAAAGTGTAATTCTTTCTAGAGTTTATGTATGCTTGGTAGTTTAACCAAAAATACCTTGAGGTTAAGAAAGATTTATGAGGATTGATTCGGAGGGTTGCAAAAATGAATGTCGTATAAGCTAAGGGGTGAAGGTTCACAAAGATTGTGAGTATTTAGGAGTGGGAAGTTCTTAGGAATTGTAGACACAAATACATGCATTACGGTGTTGGGATAATGGATGGGTTGGAAATGGATTATTCTATGCGATATTGGTGAGATAATAAAATCAGTTTTTCTTGAGGGCAAGCAAAAGGCTAGTGTGGGGTAGTTTGATAACGTCTATTTTATGCATATATTTATGATGTTTTCTTATTATTTTATACTATGTTTTTATGTTATTTAGAACTAAAAGATACTTAATATGCTTTGAAATATATAATTACAGTTAAAATGGGAGTTGGAATGCAAAATAAAGAGAATGGAGCTGAACAGATGCAAAAAGGATATTGCTGGCAGATTGACCCCTCTACAGTGTTCCAGGTATATCTGATGACCCGTAAGTCCAATTGATGTGATTCAAAATTTTCTGAAAAGTAGACAAAATTTCCTACGAGTTATGTGATAGGGCCTTTTTGCTAATTCAGCAGTTATCTTATCCAAAATCGGCCTTGAAAATAAAGCATAAAAGCTGGACGAAAATTCCCTCCAAGTTACTTATTCCCCAAGCACCACTTACCTTATTTTTATTTGCTTAATCCCTAAGCCACCATTAGTTTCCTTATTCCTATCCAACTCTAATATTCAATAATAATTCCATCTCCATTCAACTATAAATACCCCATATCATTCACCCATTTTCATAATCTATGATATTCCACTTCGACTTGTGCGACAAGTAACATATATTTGGCCGTTTTGAGGGTCTAGAAGGCAGCCGGAAGGCCGTTAAGCTGACAGGAGCGAAGATCTGAAGGATTAGAGAGCGGATTCGTGTCGGTAATCATGTGGTTTGTTATCGTGACCATGTTTAGCATTCCACTGTGATACTACTATGTTTTTACTTTCTGATTTTTGTGTCAAAACCATTTGCTTTGAGTTTATGATTAGATAAAACCATGATTTGTGGATTAGTTGCTATATTGGATTGTTTTATTCATGTTTAATTTATCTTGATAAACTTGTTAAATGATCCTTATGTGTTAATGACAATTATTTTCTATTAACTAACCAGCATATTAAGTTGCATGAACATCTCTTAATTGCTAATCTCTTATGATTTTGATGACTATCAAGATTATATGCCTAGGAATAGCGAACGTGAAACTAGGGTTAACTAGGAAATAAGTAAGTTAATGTGTGAGCCTTGTGTGACGAACCATCAACAAGAGGTTAATTGAATTGGTAATTTGATTAACTATTATTACAAGTCTTGCTTTATACGAGCTGAACACTAGGAAACATGTTAGTTTAATCAATTGATCACTACTTGAATTGACTTGTTTGCTAAAGGATTAGTAATAGAGAACGTGAACCTAATCATTTTAGAAATCGGTGAACATGAATAAATAAATTTGTGTGTGAAATTGTCTATGATTTTAAGGTGCAATTTGTCTAAACCAAAGTATCTAAAGAGATTTGTCTTCCTATCAGTCTATCGAGATTTGTTTTTTAGTTATTCGTTTGAGATTTTATAATACATTTCTTTATTCCTTTCATGTGCTTTGTAACCTATAATCAAATATTTTAAATTAATTCACTACCGTTCCCCTTGTGTTCGACACCCTTGCTTATCAAAGCTATACTATACTCGATAGGGTTCACTACCTGTAAGGTGTGGTTTAGATGCGATAAATTAGGAATTATAAATAAAAAACTAGTGCATTAAATATTCACATCAATAAAATACACCATTATAATAAGCATTAATACTACCAAATTCATTAATAAAAGAAAAAGGTAAAACCTTGTTTATACAAACTATGAAAGGAAATAATATTTCTCACCATGTCAGACGAGTAGCAACAATTATTCAGTTCTAAATTTAACCCACTACTAAGCAATAAAGTGTAAACTCCAATCTTAGTGACATGTGACATTCCCCTATTCCCCATGATTAAGTTCAACTTCACGTGCTCCATATCCCTACTTCTTTTTAGACCCTACAAATCAGAACAAATGTGTAAACCACATCTTGTATCAAACACCCAATAATTAGCATGTGATGAGTTATTAGACAGAATAGTATAAATACCTGCGAAGGAGGGTTTGATTTTCCCATCCTTTATATCCTGCAAGTATTTGGGGCAGCTTCATCTCTAGTGCCATTTTTCATGGCAATGGAAGCAATCGACTTCCTTTGGATTGGAAGAGGGTGTGACAAAACCAACTTTGGTCCCACTAGAAGAGGATCCAACATTGGACTTTCCCTTGTGACTCTTGGAAGGAGTCTTCCTCTTCTTTCCCTTTCCATGTCCAATTTCCAAGACAGGGGCAGTAGCAGTAGGAGTAGGTACAACAGATTTGCCTTTCAAACTACTTTCAGCAGTTCTCAAGAGACCTTGAAGCTTGCTTAGAGTGACTTCCTCCTTGTTCATATGATAGGCCATACGAAACTGATCATAACATGGAGGCAAAGAGTGTAGAATGGTATCTGTGGCCAACTCTTCATCGAAGTTGACATTCAACTTCAGCAGCCGGTCCACAAATATTTGCATCTTCTGCAAGTGGGCCATGATAGACTCTACATCCTTTATTTTGGTCGTGATCATGGAGACAATGATCTCATACCTCTCCTTCCAAGCACTTTGATGGTACCTTTCCATCAAATACTGGTGCATTTCATAAGGCCAAAAGTCTTCATAGGACTTCTGAAGCTCAACAGTCATGGTAGCGATCATTATACACGACACTTTGGTCGCGTCCCTCTCATAAGTTTTGTACTCAGCAATCTGTTCGAGAGTAGCAGTTGATTCATCAATCTCCTTAAGCTATTTATCAAGGACATATTCTTTATCCTCATAATGAATAACCATTCGGATGTTTTGAATCCAATCATTGAAATTCGATCCATCGAAGATGACCCTCCCATATAAGTTCATGAGGGAGAAAGAGCCGGAAGGGATTGGGTTGGAAGCATTGTTTGAAGTAGACATCTAAAAAGAAAGACAAAGTTTAGATTAGATAAGGATCCTTAATATAACACCCAAAATGGAATATTAAGGCTAGGACCCAACACAATATTCTACAAGTCGAAAGTGGGATGCCGTAATCCAATTGTAAAATATTTCAAGGTAGGCAAATGACGATTTACCAATTTCCACCATGAAAAAACATAATTGAAGATTAGGTTTTAAATGAATTGAAATTCCTAGAATCTTTTGATATTCATTGAATTCTTCAATGGCATGTTTAAATCTCCATTATGCCCTTCAAGTTTGTGAGTGGGATACCGAGGATCACAAACAAGGTGTTAATAACCATGCAAATATGCTTGGTACTCTTAATGTTACATGTCACCCGATCAATGTGCTGGTTAACCACACACGCTCCATTGATCCATGATTAACATCAAGCTACCCTTTGCCACACTTTGCTAGTCCCAGATTATGTGTCGGTTAACCACACACGCTCCACTAATGACTTAACAAGGTGAAAAGTGCAATTTCATGAAGTAGCACCATTTTCACATTTTTCCTAAAGTAACTAAGATTGGGAATTTATAAAATTTCAATTACTTTAATAACTTTCATTATACTTATTAATGATAATTAGTGTCCTATCCTACCCGTTCGGCTAACGACCCTCCACCAGTCAAGGAAGCGGTGGGTGAGAGTGGACAACCATTAAACCACCATTTTATAGGCAGTAACCTTATACCCCCTTATAGACCGGCTTCGTGAATGAGGCCTCATAATAGTAAGACTTATATATATATATATATATATATATATATATATATATATATATATATATATATATATATATATATATATATATATATATGTATTAAACTTTAATATTATAATAGTATAAGGGTTGAATTTTAAACTTTTAAAATTATAGTGTTTGGAATTAAAGTTTCATTAATGTAACTTTTTCAAGTTCCAAAACTTGAGGGCAAGTTTTGTTTATTTGTCAAAACTTTTGAAATTCTAACTAATAGACTTTTATGTTCCATAAATGAGATTTTTCCAATTCCAAACTTATGTACATGTTATGAAACTTACATAAATAATGACTTTTCGTATTCCATAACTTGAGGAAAAATTATGGAACTTTTTCAAGAACACACATAGATCAAATTAACTAATCCAATTATGATATGATGATCATTTACCAATTTGACCTAATTTGATTCATAGTGCATGATAACTTCAAATTTTACAAATAACTAGTATATCACAAAAACAAGTAGTTATCTAAGAATTTGATAAACATCATGTTATTGGATGGGGATAGACATTACCATATCATTAAAATAGAATTTTATGAACCAAAACAGTTTGTGGTAATGTTCCTAATCCAAAACAGGGCACAAACTCGAAAATTCTGCCATCAGATGCATCAACTCGTCGAGTCCCATTATGGACTCGTCGAGTTTAAGGCAAAACTCATCCAACTCATCGAGTTCAATAACGGACTCGGCGAGTTGTCCCTGGCAGAATCCCGAAATGCAGTATTTTCAACTTTGAAAATCACACAATTACATCAATACAATAGAAAACACCCATGGCTCTGATACCACTGTTGGGTTTTATGTACTCTAGCATTCCTATGGTGCACATATAACCCTAATGCTTTGGATCTAAGTTTTCTCTAATTATACATGCAATAAACATTTTCCAAAGCATGAAGCCTAAACTAGCATGCAAGGTGATATTTGAATCATAAAAAACCAGTTAGAATACTAGCTTGTGTAGTAGCTTGAATAACTTGGCCTCAAGAAAGCTTAGCACCCCAAGTGTGATGCCTCAAATGGAATCACAAAACACCAAGAACAATTAGGATGAATATGGAGAGGTTATAGAGACTCAAGAATCGATCCTTACTCTTCAAAAACAAGTGGTCCCCGTTTTTGGACTTAGAGATACACATATATATGTGTAGAATTCCAAGGGTCATGTGTAACCCTAATCCACACCCATAAGCTTATGATCCACTCATTTTATTTGGATAACCACTTCATGGACTAGCCCATAAGCCCATCACAAATAAATCATGGATCATTAGCCCAATCCATATGTATCAATTTAATTAGTCTCTTTTGATCACTAAGTTAATCCTTAAATTAGTTCTTGATCAATACTAATTAAATAATATGATTCCTCAATTAATATATTTTACTTAAATTATATTAATAAATCATAATTAACCTCTTACTCAAATATCCTTCCTAACATATTGTTGTGATGAATGCAACCCAAATGGACCATGCTACTATCGGGTCAAGTACATACCAATTATAGTTATGGGCTTAGACACCTTTTCCAACAAATTGGTCTTCCCTTGACTACTTCTGCACATGTGTTAGTTATAGATAAAATATGACCGTTATAAATATTAATAATAATAATAACGTTAATTAACTGGGATCCTAATGCAGCTGAGGATCCTAGATATTTGAGGATCCTCAAAATTGTATGGATCTTGGCCCTAATAGCTATCACGGGAGAAAATTTCGAGATCTTGTGACTTGTTGGAGATGCTTCTGGTATGGGTTGGACCACCCCGGGTACGCTTGAGATCATCTGTCTCAACTACTGAAGTTCCTTAGCCATGTTTGGATTTATTCCTGCATCAACATTAGTAGAGTTAGTATTGATAGTATTATTGTTTAAGAAGCTACTAGAATCAAGGTTTCTAGGAGTATTGAAAGGCTCATTGAGATCATTGATCATAGATGCTTGTATGTCCATAGTTTCCCCCTAGGGTAACGCCACAGTGGCAGGAACTGCGTTCTTCTAGTGATTTCCTGAGGATCCTACATTATCGAAGTTCAGGATCCTTGGTTGTACAACTATGGGCGTTGTTTCCTGGGATATTTGAAATTCTGCCTTAATCCTTTCCACTTCTCTAAGCAGTGTTATATTCTCCTCTTGCTGTTGGGTGGCCTGTTGCGTCATTTTCCTCATCATAGCGAAGAGTTCTGCAGTAGTGACTGAAGCATTCGGATCCTGGGGTCTTGAAGATTTCAAACTTCCTTCGTTAGTGACCGGAGGGGTGTTTTTATTGGAAGTGTCAGGCTCTTTCCTCTGACTAGGGGGTCCACTCGGAGGAGGTGGTAGGTTTTTGGTTGGAATGGAAGGAGCGGAGGACGAAGAAAGGATCGGTTGTGTAGACATGATATTTCAAGGATTTTGAATACCACGGCCCCACGGTTGGCACAAAATTGTTTTAGTAAAAAATTACACAAGTATTGATCAACCAAATTGAATGAGAGGTTGTGATGTTCGAATTATGTAATATAGAAAGGTAAAGATAATGACACAATTGTTTACAAGGAAAGCCCTTGATCCTTGCTAGGATCTCCGACACAAAACCTTGCGAGGTGACAATGATCACATGCCTTGATGTCTTTATTAATAAAAAGTGATGATTACAGAGAGTATTTCAATAAGAACAAGTGAAAAAGTTTCTAGAGTAAGCAGAGTGTGTCGTGTGTGAGATATATGTGTCAATTAATAGTCTAAACTAGCTAAAAAATGTCCGATTTTCCTAGGATCCTCTATGACCAGTTTTGTGAACGTTGGTTTGACTTGGTATTCCGGGTCTTTAGCATAGTTGAAACGAAACTCTGTTGAGAATAAATCTGCTCTTGACTATTTCTGCACATGTGTTAGTTATGAACGAAATATAACCGTATAAATGTTAATAAATAATAATAACGGTAATAGTTGGGATCCTGATATAGTTGAGGATCCTGAATATTTGATGAGGTTTGAGGATCCTGAATGCTTTGAGGATCCTGGACCTAACAATACCCAATGTCGTTGAGGAACGTATGAAACTATTCAGACATTGGTTCTTGAACGGTAAAATCCTTTGGGGTTTTCTGGTATTCCTATCCCCTTGAGAAAGATTTTCTTCGATACTGGAATGATGCGATCTCCAGTGATCTTGGTTTCTAGCACTCCGTTTTCGATTTTGATCCTTTCAAATGCAGTATGAAGGAGCCTGAGAGGAATTTGTGGATTTGGGGTTTTTGTGAGTGGAATGGCGATGGGATGGCGAGAGACGAACTCAATCATTACTCTAATGGATTCATCATTATCTATTGGATCAAGGGAGAAGAGTCGAGTGGTTTCACGAAGGAATGGCTCTGTTGAAGAAGATGAAGCAGAGCCTTTGGAAGATTTCTTCTTTGGAACTAATTTGGAGATTTCAGGAGCATTCTGAGATGACGCCATTGTTACAGGTTTAAATCTTGAAGAACAAGTTTTTAGAGAAAAGTTTGGAGAGGATGATAAGAACATAAAAGAGAACAAATGAGTTTTGGAATCCTTATATAGTTTGGAAAATTGGGTCTGGTTGAGAAAAAAGTGTAATAATTAAACCCGATTTGCAAGTTGATCGCATTAAATGTGTTGCCAAAATTTGCATGTGTTTGACCTGCAATGACAAAAGAGGTGATGACAATAGGCGCGAAATGGAAATACGTCGTTTTAGTTGAAAAGATGTGCACTTTATCGAGACGTGTGCAGAAAGAGCGATAATTTAGGATTAAAGGATAATCATTAAAAATAATAACCGTTAATTCATTTAAGAAAACGTTTCAGAAACAAAATTTAATGAAAAACCTTTTGAACTTCTTTTGAAACGGGGGATCTTGGAGCAAGGAAGTTACGAGATGGATTGTCATAAGATGCTTCCGAGGAGAAACTGAAAACACTTGTACATGATATAGGGTTTGAGATTGCACAGACTCAAACTGAATATCAAAGGTAAAATGTAAGAAGATGTTAGAGGACATATTTAAACACATTTTGAGATTCCGAGACGTGAAGAGTCAAATCTCGGACAGAGGTAAGATGTGAATGCACATTACCATTTCAGACTTGAATTCCGATGTGAACATCAAAATACTTCATTTAAGATCGATTCGGAGGCAAGATCATGGAAAAATACCAATGTGACTATATTGGTCATGAGCTTCAAAAGATGAGGAAAGTTGTACAACTTAATACTAGAAGAATAGGTTAGACAAAAAGACACGTAAAATGATCCTATTTATTCCGAGAGAAAATGATTACAAGATGAAAAAGATTTGACTTCAAAATCAATTCACTTTCTGGAGTTTCCATCAGAGAGTACAAGCCTCTTGGAAGAATTGACGATCAGGCAACATCATATCCATTTTGTTGAGAAAACCATTGAATTTGGTTTCGTCTAATGCCTTATTAAATACATCAGCAATTTCATCGTCATATGGAACAAAAATAAGTTCAATGTTTCGTTTTAAAACATGATCTTTAATAAAATGGTACCGAATATCAATGTGCTTCGTCATGGAGTGCTGAACTGGATTGTGAGAAATCGTAATGGCACTTTGAGAATCATAGTAGATTGGAATTTGTTGAAATCGATAACCATAGTCCATCAGCTGAGATTTCATCCAAAGAACTTGAGAAGTGCAACTAGTTGCAGTAATATATTTGGCTTCAGCTGTTGAAAGAGCAATGCACTTTTGTTTCTTAGATGACCAGCTAACCAATCTACCACCCAAAAATTGACACTCACTAGAGGTGATTTTTCTATCCAATTGAACACCACCATAGTTTGAATTGGAATATGCTTGAAGGAGGAAACTCTCATTTGTTGGATACCAGATTCTGAGACTCTTTGTACCTTTGAGGTATCAGAATATTTGCTTAACAACCAAAAGATGAGATATCTTTGGATTGACTTCAAATCTGGCACACAAACATGTGGAGAGCATGATGTCCGGATGACTTGCTGTTAGGTAGAGTAGTGATCCAATCATTCCCCTATACTTCTTTTCATCGACAGCAACACCTGATGGGTCAGAGAATATCTTGTGTTCGAAACCCATAGGAACCTTTGCAGAGGCACAGATGTCCATCGAATATTTCTTGAGAAGCTCGGAAATGTATTTTTCTTGGTGAATAAAGATTCATATGTTGGTTTGTTTTACTTGGATATCGAGGAAGAAACTTAGTTCGCGATTCATGCTCATTTGGAATCGGCTAACGATTAACTTGGCAAAATCAGCAACCATTAATGAATCCGTTGATCCAAAAATGATATCGTCAACATAAATTTGGACCAACATGAGATTTTTTCCATTTGATCTTCGAAAGAGGGTAGGATCGAGAATTCCTCTTTGGAAACCGGAACGCTTGAAAAAGTCTGTGAGAGTCTCGTACCAGGAGCGAGGAGCTTGCTTGAGGCCGTAAACAGCTTTTCAGAGTTTTTAGCAATAGTTCGGATAAGAAAGATTGATAAAACTGGGAGGCTGTTGGAGATACACTTCAATATCAAGTTCACCATATAGAAAAGATTTCTTAACGTCCATTTGGTAAACTTTAAAGCCTTTATGAGCTGCATAAGCAAGAAAGATTCTGATAGCTTCAAGACGAGCAACAGGAGCAAAGGTATCATCATAATCGAGTTCTTCAATCTGAGTGAATCCTTTGGCCACCGATGTTGTTTTATTTCGGATGATAACTCCAGCATCTTCTAGTTTGTTTCGGAAAACCCATCTCGTACCAACGACAGGGTGATCCTGAGGTGGAGGGACGAGATTCCACACTTCATTTCTATCGAATTCTACTAACTCTTCTTGCATGGTTGTAATCCAATCAGCATGTTCTAATGCTTCCTTGATGGATTTTGGTTCAACCATTGAGATAAATGCTAAGAAATGACATTAGTTTTGGATGTTAGTAGCAGAACGCGTTTGAACACCAGCATTGAGATTTTCGATGACCTGGTTTGGAGGATGATACTTGGTCCAGAGATGTAATCTCGGAAGCTCTTGTGCAGCAGATGATCCGACATCAACATTGGGATTATGTTTCTCCCCCTGAACATTTTGAATTTGAGGATGATGCTCCCCTTGAACTTTTGAACCGGAGAGGTCTACGTCATCTTCGCTCGAAAAGTCAAAGAAGTTGGCATCTCCTTCTTTGTTAATCGAAATAGGATCAAAGTCTGTGAATTGATCTGTTGCATTTTGGAATCCTTCAACATTTGATTCAAAAGAGGGAAGACCATTCTCCCCCTCAACCTAAGAAGGTGGAATTGGATCATAATCAAATGGAGGAAAAGTAGGAGACGGACCAAAAACATTTTGTGAAATTGGAGTTACAGTTGATGAGGACTGTCTTGATCAAGATTCCGAATCAAGAGCTATTTATGATGGTCCGAACAGGTTTTCAAAATTAACTTCATGAATAATTTGAGGATTCGTACATCTTGGCGATGGAGCATCGGACTCCATGATGTGGGTTGTGACATGGGTTGTGCCAGAATTCCGAACATAGTTGTCAACGAAGGTGACATCAAAGCTTTCTTCAAGAACACGAGTCTGACGATTCAGAACTCGGTAAGCTTTCGATTTTGCTGAGTATCCTAGGAGAATTGCTTCATCGACTTTGGGTTGAAACTTCGTAAGTTGATCATGGTGTCATGTTGTTTTTGATAAACCACTGACGGCCACAGACATGTAGAAATGACATACTCGGCTTATGACCATTCATGGCTGCATACGGTGTCATGTTGAGGCGTCAATTGATGATGCTTCGATTTTGAGTGAAGCAGACAGTGGACACAACTTCAGCCCAGAGATAAAGTGGAAGATATGAAAAGTTAATCATCGATCGAGCAGCTTCAACAAGGGTTCTATTTCTTCGTTCAACCATACCATTTTGTTGAGGAGTGTAGGGAGCTGAGAAGTTATGGTCAATGCCTTTTTCGGAGAGGAATTTCTCAATTGTGACATTGGTTAATTTTGAGCCATTATCACTTCGGATTCGTCTCACAGGTAGTTTGACGAGAACTTCAATTCCTTTGATAAAGTTGATAAGTTCTGAGGCTGTCTCAGATTTCAGGATGAGGAAGAATACCCAGGTGAACCTCGTAAAATCATCCACAATCACAAGAATGTACTTCTTGTGGTGCAAAATTTCTACAGTGGAGGGTCCACAAAGATCAATATGCAGTAGTTCTAATGGTTCCGAAACTGATTTTTCAAGAATAACAGGATGACCTTTCTTGTATTCCTTCCCACATTCACATGCATTACACAAATGATCATTTTCGAACTAGAGGCAGACCTCTGACCATTTCACCGGAAACAAGAGCATTCATATATCGGAAGTTTAGATGAGCAAGCATCCTATGTCATAACCAACTGATGTCAGGTATGGATTTTGAGAGTAGAAAGAGTTGAGGCTTGTCAATGATCATGTTAATGTCTAAAGGATACATGTTCTTGTTACGATTCGATTTGATGAGACATTATCTCTGATCTTCTGTCATGACATGGCTGTGCTTTTTGCAGAACTCAACTTATCGCTTAGAGTCAGTAAGTTGAGCCCCACTAATAAAATTGTGCTTCAGGTCAGCTACGTATGCCACATTTGAGACAGAGTAATTGCCGTTGATGAGGATGCGTTAACCTCGGATCTGAGAGTTGGAGTTGTTGCCATACGTCACATCGCTAACATTTGGTGAGAGTTTGAGATCACGCAGAAAGTCTTTCTGGCCCGTCATGTGCATGGAACAAGCACTATCAATATACCATATTGTATCTTGTTCCGAAGCACAAAGTGCCTGCAAAATTAGTAAAGTTTGGAGTTCTTAGCCTTCGAGTTAGGTTTTGGGACTTTGGACTTAGGCTATGACTTTTGAGCAACCGATGTCTCAGAGGGTTGATTCCGAGATACTTTTGGAAAGAAGCAAAAAGCCATGGTCTTTTCATTGATCCATAAATCATATCCAACAACAGGTTGTTTAGGAATAACTTTTCTCGGACCAATTGTTTTAGAAGTTGTGGGAATCACCGTGTCACTTGAAGTTGCAGTTTCTTTTTCAATACTTTTAACTTTCCACTCAAATTTTTGTTTTGAATTATTTGAAAATTTTTGAGTAACAGTGTTCTTAGCAACTCATTCTTTGTTACTGCTTTTGATGGTACATTTGGTTTTGAAAGTTGTTGTGGTTTAAAAATCGTACCATCAGATTTAGCAATGAAAACAGAGGAAACAGTCTGAGGAGAGTTATTTTTTGTGGGACAAGTATCAACAATAGTCTTTTTCGGAAGGGGACTAACAACCTTGTTTTGAGCTACCGAACTAGGAGGAATGGATGGCCTTTTAAGAATCTTAACAGGCGCAAATGTGTTGTGGTTTCTAGTAGATGAGCTAACAGTCTGAGATACTTTCTTTTTGGAATTCCCAATGAACCTGGAGTCATGTCTTGACCTAATTTCCTTTTTAAGGGCATTTTTGTCTTTTGTCTTAGGATCGACGACATCTTCCTATTTAATGAGGGTTTCTTCCTGAAGTTAGATGACGACTTGGAAGTTTGGCCAGCAGATGGGTTGTTAAACTTAGGATTGATTGGCACTAAGGTTGCTTTTGAAATCACTTGAGAGTTAGAAATACATGAGCTAGACGAATCATATCTTCAAATTTCTTCAACTTCACAGTCTAGAGATGCCCAAACAAAATCTAAACTATTAGAGTCAGGTCCAGTTATCTCTGGAATTAATTCCTCAACAACACAATTGTTAGGAGGACCGAAGTTCGGAATTTGAACTCCAGCATGGGTGATGCTAGGGAATGACTCCGACGTCTGATTCAGGTCTAGGTGTATCAGAGGTGGAAGAGACGTGGAATCAGGACACTTGACAACTATTGGTTGAAATTCAGGAATCAGAGATGAAAACTGGTCCGAGGTCTTAGGAAGGGGTCACAACGGTGAGACAGGGGTATCCGAATGTTTGTTGTTCGGAATATCTCCCATAAAAGTTAGATTCTGTAACTCCTTCAAGGGACGAGCAATAGGTTTCAGAAACTCGCTTCCGAGATTAGGTGCTTTGGACCAAGGATGATGAAAATTATGTGTCATCCGTTCAGTGACTTCAAGAATATCTACGGCATGATCTAAAGCATCTATTTTGGCATTTAGACGTTTGTTATCAGAAATTAAAACATTCCTTTCATAATAAGTGATTTCACATTTGTCTTTAAGAACAATACATTCATCTTGTCACATTACAAGTTCTCATTCTAACGACTCAATCTTAAGCTTCCTATCCTCGAAACGTAAATTAAGACGACTCAATTAACATTCCATCTTCTCACTAGCTTCTATGGCAGACTCATAGGCTTCATAAATGATGTTCATATCTGATTGGATCTGGGTTAGATATGGTTCACAAAGAGATAAATCAAAATTATTATCAGTACTCATAGATTTTACCTGTTGAACGATGATTCGCCCTAGTGGATCGTTGGTCGCCATGTATCATAAATATGGTTCAGCATCTTCGTCTCCTTATGTTCCAGAAGACCAGTAGCCTTCATCACACTTGATTCTTTGTCTATCCATTAGACACATGTTTCTACCAGAACTCACATCATCTTCATCACCAGATGACCAATACCCTTCCACATCTCTTGACATAGTGATGACATATGCTTTTTCACTTCCAGCCATTTCTTGGGCTCGGCGGGCATAGTATGCAGAGTCCTTGATCTTTGGTTTCTGTGCGGATTCAGCCATACAGTCTTTGGCAAAGTGATTTCCATGACCACACTTGTGACAAATAACCTTTGGTTTGTCTGACTTCGGATTATCATGGGATTCCGATGGATGACTTGGTGTTGAGATGTTTGGCTTGTAGGCAGGAGGGTTCTCGGAGGGTTTAGGAAATGGTTGGGGATTACTTTGATGAGGAGCATGGAAACGGTTATGACATGGTTTGTGAGTAGGGTTCCATGGTAGCTTGTATTTCATGTACAACAAGGCGATATCTTGTTGAAAGCGAAGTTCGGAGTCCATTGCTTCAGGGTCAAGGTCTCCATCAAGCTGATAGTTGGAATTAGCAAGAATAGCTAAATATGGAGGAGAGGGTTGAACAGATGGAATGGATGGTGTAATAACTTTGAAAGGGTCTGAAACAGAAGGGTTCGAGATTTGAGGATCAAAAGAACTAACAAGAGCTAGAGGACCTCCTGAGAGTTCTCTTAAGGTTTGTGCGACATTTGATTCATGACCTTGAAGCTCGTCAAACAGCTGGTAAAGCTTCAACTTCTTCAGAGATCCGTTACTCTGAAGACACGATTTCACGTTTCCCCATCCTTTACCAAGACTATTGATGAACTTGAGATTGTATTCTAGTGGAGTTCAGACAATTCCATGAGCTGTCATGTTGTTGACGATGATTCGGTACCTGTTAGAGGCCGAAGCAACTGATTCACCGGGAGTAGTGGTGAAGGTATCAAACTCGTTTACGACCGACGTCAGACGCTTATCCTTCATGCTTTCGGATCCTTGGAACAGGTCTTGGAGAGTGTCCCAAATATCTTTAGTAGATTTACACAACTTAATGTGTTCAAAGAGAGAAGGAGGAACACCGAACACCATCTTGGAAAATGCAACTTGATCTGCATGTAGTTTCTCAATTTCGGAAGCAGTGAGAGGAGCCTGATGTTGTTCATCTTGGCCCAAGAGAGTTGCAGCAGCATCTCTTATGGTTTATCTGACCGGAACATGTGGACCTTCTTTCATGGATCTCCATATTTCTTCACCTTTTTGCTTACCAAGTAAGAACCTTTCCATTATGACTTTCCAGTAATCATACTCTTCAACAAAAAGCAGCGGGGCACGAGAAGGGAAACACATGCTATTTGCTATTTGCATTGAATACATTTGTTGAGAATTAGGAGCAACCATTGAAGTTAAGATATTAGAGCTGAAACAGTATATAGAAGAACTTTTATCCTGAACATAGAAATTATGGAAATACCAAGGTAATTTCAAATCAACTATAATCTGTTCTTATGGTTTCAAAGGACAACCACTCAAGATCTGATACCAATTGTGAGAACAAGAATCAATGCGCAAGGACAAGGTTTAAAAACTCAAACCTTGAGTTAATCTTTAAGATCTACGTCTGCTCTTAATGACGGTTCCAGTCGAATCGGGAAAACCAGTTAGGACATGAAGAAGACATTCAGCAAAGTGTTCAAGTAATAAATGAAGAAAACTTAGTGTAACGCCCCGATTCTTAGGTATTAATTAAATAAGAATTTATGGATGAAGCTCTACTCGACGAGTTGGTCGACCTACTCGTCGAGTAGCAGCGGGGTAGGAACGCGTGTTAAGTGACCTAATCGGCGAGTCCACTCTGGGACTCGGCGAGTAGGAGCTGGCCGATGAAACCCTAAATCCCGGGGTTTGCACCCCTATTTAAAGGAGCCTCAGCCTCCTTTGGCCTCCTTGCAGTCTTTGAGAGCCCTTAAAACCCTAATGCGTGTGTGTGTGTGTGCCCATTGTGTGATTGAATCTTGAAAAGAGGATCTTTGGAGGGAGAAGGCTTGGAGGAGAAGGAGATTGGAGCAAGTGGAGTGTGGGAATCAACTCTTATATCAGTCATCATCTTCTGGAGGTGGTGGAGCCTACGTCAAGTGATCCGAGAGCTGGAGGTTATCTTCCGAGTCGACATCTGAGAGGTGAGTTATCCTCACTATATCGATAGGGTCTACGGCACCAAGGCCGACCCTTTAGTTGTTATTGTTATGGTATGCTACATGGTTTGGTCTGCTAGATCCGAATCAGGATAGACAGTATGTTATGCCTTATGATCCCTAAGGATCGGTATGTTAGTGACCTGCTAGGTCGGTACTCTAGTTATGAGAGGATTCTATGGTTGATGATCAGTATGACAGATATGTTTGATGTTTGTACGTGCCAGTATATATGATAGTATGCGAATTCGGTTATTTGCTTATTGGTTGGGTTGAGGCGGTCCTGCTTTGTGCTGAAGGCCAACATACCCTATGAGCGGTCCGGGGAGACTGAAGGCCCACGAGGCGGACCAGTCATGCTGAAGGCTCGGGATAGATTCAGATAGACTGTAGGCCCAGTAGGGCGGACCAGTCAGGCCGATGGCCCAGTATGCATGATTGATTGATTGATTGTTACTGATATGGTATTGTCAGTATGGTATTGGTATTTTGGGGGTAGCTCACTAAGCCCTCGGGCTTACAGTTTTCAGTTTATTGTTTCAGGTACTTCAGGAGATCGTGGCAAGGCGAAGGCGTGACCGTACCGCTCCTCATCCTTATGTTAGGATTTTGGGATACTCTGATGGATATTGATTTGATTACATTTTGTAAACAATACTATTCGACTTTTATTAATGATTTAAAAAGTTTAAATTTGGCGTGAAATCTATGGATGTTACAAGTTGGTATCAGAGCCTTGGTTTGAGTGAATTGGAGGAACACTTGTGTGAATCCAGTCTCAAATCAAGGAGGTTTTTTTGGAAAGAAAGTTTTAAAAATGGTTTTCAAAATAAAGGATGGAGGATGCAGAGGGTACGATCAGCCGGAGCCTGTAAGTAAACCCCAAAATACCATACAGTTATTGATATTCAGATATGTTAGAACAGCATGCTAGTGCTAGGCTTGGGATCTTCAGTAATCGCATGATAGAATTGCCTGATTATATGATACCTATTAGCCTAGGGTTTCTTGTATATGGGATTGACATCATGACTGTAGATGTTTAGTGTATGTATCACGGCTGTGTATAGTTAAGATCTTATAGTCTGAGAATGTCTGATTCGACCTTAGGGTGGGATTGGATATTCGAAAGTCTATCGGGTCCAGCGTTATGTGCGGCTAGCATACACTAGCGCTGCAGGGGCTGATGGAAGTTCCATGGAGGTGTGAGTTGTGCAGAGCTGTGGGATCAGTTGTGAGATAGGCGATGTCCCCTAGTAGTGAGGGTTGAGCGCACATTATGTTGAGTATAGTATTAGGGAGTTGTGGTGATACTTGAGACAAATATGGGTAGGTGTGGAAGGTAGTATGGGCCCGTACTACTGGAAGCACAGGACCCATACGCGTAGCAAGGAAGTCACAACCCCTAGGAATTATGAGTTTTGGTCTCCCGATATTATGTTGTGTATCTGATGTCTTGAATGTATCTTTCAGTATGGTGGTGACGAGACGTTTTGCTGCTGGGTCCGGGTCAGGATCGGGATCCGGATCAGGGCCGGGACAGGGGGACGGAGGGCCAGAGGTGTCGGTAGCACCTGAGCCCGTGGTTCAGATGGGGACTGAGGAGTTGGATGCCAGAATCCAGGAGATTCTGCACAATGAGGTCGCTGCGGCTTTCCGAGCACAGCTACCAGAGATGTTTGGGTCGATCAAGACCGCGATGGTCGTGTATTTTGATGAGCGATATGCAGCTCTGGCAGAGACAGCAGCCGTTGCAGCCACTTCGGCTGTAACTGCGGCAGGGGTTGGAGTAGGAGTCGGCAGGGCTTTCCAGTACCGGGACTTCGATAATACGAAGCCCCCGACATTTGATGGTACTCAGGATGCGATCAGGGCTATGCGGTGGTTGTCTGACGTGGAGGGCTGTTTCTTCACGTGCTCATGTCCTGCTAACCAGAAGGTCAGGTGTGCTCTGAACCTGCTTAGGCTCGGGGCAAAGGACTGGTGGAGATTGACGACAGGTTCATATTCTGATGATCAGCGGGCTGCTGTTACTTGGGAGCAGTTCCGGGATATGTTTCGCACCCGCTACGTTCTGCGCGTGCAACGGGAGCGGCTTGCTCAGGTGTGTTTGACATTGAGACAGGATGGGGAGTCTGTGATGGAGATTACCTGGATGTTCACAGAGAGGGCTATGTTTTGCCCGGAGTTTGCGTCAGAGCAGTCTCAGATGACCCGTTATCTGAGTATGCTCAAGACGGATATACGGCAGTTTGTGGCTACACAGCGTTGTGAGACCCTCCTGGATCTACAGGAAGCCGCGAGGCGGCGTGACTTGGAGATAGAGCTGCAGCTACAGGAGCAGCGTCAGGCACTGGTACAGTCTCAGCCGGCGCCTAAGCGGTCTAAGACCGCTGATACTCGATCTGGGAGTCAGCCGAGCCGCACTTATGGAAAGTGTGGCAGGGGTCATTCGGGAGTTTGTCGAGCAGGAGGTGGGTGCCACAAATGTGGCAAGGAGGGGCACTATTCCAGGGACTGCTGACAGTCCGCCCCTCCAGCAGATATGAGGATTTGTTACCATTGTCATCAGGTTGGTCATGTGAAGACCAACTGTCCGCAGCTCGCTGCCAAGCCGGCGTCGGGTCCCGCGCCATCTACTGTGAGGATTGGAGATGGGAGGCCAGTCAGAGTGGAGCCTCCGAAGGCTCAGCGTCGCGCTTTCCAGCTCACGGTCGAGGAGGCCAAGGCAGCACCGGATGTGGTTGCTGGTACGTTTCTATTCTCTGTCTCAGTTATTGTATTGGGTTATGCTTATTGATTGTGTCTGTGGTTAGGTACATTTTTAGTGAATTCCTTGCCTGCTTTGGTATTATTTGACTCGGGGGTGAGTCGGTCGTTTGTATCTCAGACGTTCTCTGGAGGGTTCAGTGCGCCGATGGATGATCTTGAGTGTCCGTTGCGAGTTTCGATCGCCAACGAGCACAGAGTTTCTGCTTCTTCGGTCTACTGGGGATGTGTGTTGGAGATTTTCGGGGTGTCCTTCCCGATAGATTTGATTCCTATCCCCATGGGGGATGTGTGCGTGATTGTAGGGATGGATTGGCTTAGCCGTTTCGGCGCCATGATCGACTGCGAGGGGTAGCGGGTAGTGGTTCGAACCCCAAGTGGGGGAGAACTGGTAGTATATGGCGAGGGCACCAGGTTGGGATCAGGGTTTTGTTCGGCAGCCAGGGCTCGACAGTATATACAGCACGGGTGTGCCGGTTATTTGGTGTATGTGGTAGATACGCGGGTTAGGGAGCAGCTCTCAGTTTCATAGGTTCTGGTGGTTAGAGAGTTTGTTGATGTGTTTCCGGAGGAGTTACCCGGAGTGCCTCCGGAGAGGCAGGTAGAGTTTAGGATTGATCTAGTGCCGGGTGCGGCCCCTATCGCCAAGGCGTCGTACCGACTGGCACCGCCAGAGATGCAGGAGTTGTCATCTCAGTTGCAGGAGCTGCTGGGGAAGCAGTTTATTCGTCTGAGTAGCTCACCCTGGGGAGCACCGATCCTTTTCGTCAGGAAGAAGGACGGTTCGCACAGGATGTGCATTGACTATAGGGAGCTGAACAAGTTAACGGTGAAGAACCGTTATCCGCTTCCGAGGATAGACGATCTTTTCGATCAGCTGCAGGGTGCATCTTGGTTCTCCAAGATCGATTTGAGATCAGGATACCGCCACGTCAGGGTGAGGGAGGAAGACGTGGAGAAGACTGCGTTTCGGACTCGTTATGGTCATTACGAGTTCGTGGTGATGTCGTTTGGGCTCACCAACGCGCCAGCAGTGTTCATGGATCTGATGAACCGAGTCTGCAGACCGATGCTCGATCGCTCGGTCATTGTGTTTATAGATGATATCTTGGTATATTCCAAGACCCGAGAGCAGCATGAGGAGCATCTCAGGGAGCTATTGGAGGTACTACGATGGGAACGACTATATGTCAAGTTCTCGAAGTGTGAGTTTTGGTTGCGAGAGGTTCAGTTCCTCGGACATCTCGTTAACCAGGATGCGATTTTGGTCGATCCGGCCAAGGTGGAGGCGGTTATGCAGTGGGAGACTCCGAGATCTCCCTCAGACATCAGGAGTTTCTTGGGTTTAGCAGGGTATTATCGGAGATTCATTCGTGATTTCTCCAAGGTTGTCGTACCCCTTACTCGTCTAACGAGGAAGGGAGTGGATTTCCGGTGGGGCGCTGAGCAGCAGAGGGCGTTTGAGACCCTCCGGCAGCGGTTATGCGAGGCGCCAGTGCTGACACTCCCCGAGGGAGTGGAGGATTTTGTGGTATTTTGTGATGCGTCCATCACAGGCTTAGGGGCAGTCCTCATGTAGAGGGGACGGGTGATAGCCTATGCATCTCGGCAGCTGAAGCCGCATGAGACAAGATACCCTACGCACGATCTTGAGTTGGGAGCGGTGGTTTTCGCTCTCAAGATTTGGAGACACTATCTGTACGGGGTCCGTTGTACTATATATACGGATCACAAGAGTTTGAGGCACATCATGGATCAGCCGAACCTGAACATGAGGCAGCGCAGGTGGCTGGATGTGGTCAAGGACTCTGATAGTGAGATCCTTTACCATCCTGGTAAAGCGAACGTGGTTGCGGATGCTCTGAGTCGCAAGTCAGCTGGGTCCTCGACCCCAGCTAGATGTATGAGGATAGCGGTGGATTCCCCGCTAGTGGGTTTGGTTAGGGATGCTCAGATTGAGGGTATGAGGCCAGAGAACTGGAAGTTAGAGAAGATTAAGGGCGAAAGCGCCCGGTTTGTTCAGGATAGCCACGGATTGTTGACCTGTTATGGTCGGGTTTGGGTTCTGATGACCGGAGGGGTCCGGCAGACAGTGATGGAGGAGGCTCATAAGTCTCGCTTCACTATTCATCCGGGAGCCACCAAGATGTACCGCGATCTGAGTTCGATTTATTGGTGGCCGGGCATGAAGCGAAATATCGCTTGGTTTGTTGAGAGGTGCTTGACCTGTAGGATGGTCAAGGCCAAGCACCAGAGGCCGCATGGTAAGTTGCATCCCCTGGAGATTCCCATGTGGAGATGGGAACGGATCACGATGGATTTCATCACGAAGTTGCCAAAGACGGCAAAGGGTTTCGATGCTATATGGGTCATCGTGGATCGATTAACCAAGAGTGCACACTTCCTAGCTATACGGGAGAGTTCGTCAGCGGAGAAGTTGGCCGACCTGTACGTCCGCGAGATTGTCTCTCGCTATGGGGTTCCAGTTTCCATAGTTTCCGACCGGGATGTCCGATTTACTTCCCGTTTTTGGCAGAAGTTCTACGAGGAACTAGGTACGAGGTTGCATTTTAGTACAGCATTCCATCCGCACACCGATGGGCAGAGTGAGCGGACCATACAGACCCTCGAGGATATGTTGAGGGTGTGTGTCATTGACTTCGGTGGGAGTTGGGATTCTCACCTACCGCTAGTAGAATTCGCCTACAACAACAGCTATCATTCCAGTATTGGCGCCCCGCCTTTCGAGCTGTTGTATGGGCGGAAGTGTAGGACCCCAGTCTGCTGGGGCGAGATTGGGCACAGGGTGATGGGTCGTACTGAGGTAGTTCTGCAAACTACCAAGATGATACAGCAGATTAGACAGCGATTGCAGACCGCCCAGAGTCGGCAGAAAAGTTATGCTGACCGACACCGATCTGAGCTGGAATTTCAGGTGGGTGACATGGTTCTCCTGAAGGTCTCACCCTCGAAGGGAGTGATCTGCTTCAGTAAGAGGGGAAAATTGGGTCCCCGTTACATTGGGCCGTTCAGGGTTGTTTCCAGGGTTGGCAGGGTGGCTTATAGGCTAGAGCTTCCGGAGGAGCTTAGCCGGATCCACAACACATTTCATATTTCGCAATTGCGAAAATGCGTTATGGACCAGGAGGCAGTGGTATCGTTGGATGACATTCAGGTCGATGAGCGCCTGAACTATGTGGAGAGGCCTGTGGCTATCTTGGAAAGGAAGAAGAAGATTTTGCGCAACAAGGAAATACCTTTAGTAAAGGTATAGTGGGAACATCGGAGGGGATCCGAGTGGACATGGGAGCCGGAAACGGAGATCCGCGAGCAATACCCGGCATTGTTTGTTCCAACGGACTTCGAGGGCGAAGTCTAGTTCAAGTGGGGGAGAGTTGTAATGCCCCGATTCTCAGGTATTAATTAAATAAGAATTTCTGGATGAAGCTCTACTCGACGAGTTGGTCGACCTACTCGTCGAGTAGCAGAGGGGTGGGAACGCGTGTTAAGTGACCTACTCGGTGAGTCCACTCTAGGACTCGGCGAGTAGGAGCTGGCAGATGAAACCCTAAATCTCGGGGTTTGCACCCCTATTTAAAGGATCCTCAGCCTCCTTTGGCCTCCTTGCAGTCTTTGAGAGCCCTTAAAACCCTAATGCGTGTGCGTGTGTGCCCATTGTGTGATTGAAGCTTGAAAAGAGGATCTTTGGAGGGAGAAGGCTTGGAGGAGAAGGAGATTGGAGCTAGTGGAGTGTGGGAATCAACTCTTATATCAGTCATCATCTTCTGGAGGTGGTGGAGCCTGCGTCAAGTGATCCGAGAGCTGGAGGTTATCTTCTGAGTCGACATCTGAGAGGTGAGTTATCCTCACTATATCGATAGGGTCTACGGCACCAAGGCCGGCCCTTTAGTTGTTATTGTTATGGTATGCTACATGGTTTGGTCTGCTAGATCGGAATCAGGATAGATAGTATGTTATGCCTTATGATCCGTAAGGATCGGTATGTTAGTGACCTGCTAGGTCGGTACTCTAGTTATGAGAGGATTCTATGGTTGATGATCAGTATGACAGATATGTTTGATGTTTGTATGTTCCAGTATATGATAGTATGTGAAGTCGGTTATTTGCTTATTGGTTGGGTTGAGGCGGTCCTGCTTTGTGCTGAAGGCCAACATACCCTATGAGCGGTCCGGGGAGACTGCAGGCCCACGAGGCGGACCAGTCATGCCGAAGGCTCGGGATAGATTCAGATAGACTATAGGCCCAGTAGGGCGGACCAGTCAGGCCGATGGCCCAATATGCATGATTGATTGATTGATTGTTACTGATATGGTATTGTCAGTGTGTTATTGGTATTTTGGGGGTAGCTCACTAAGCCCTCGGGCTTACAGTTTTCAGTTTATTGTTTCAGGTACTTCAGGAGATCGTGGCAAGGCGAAGGCGTGACCGTACCGCTCCTCATCCTTATGTTATGATTTTGGGATACTCTGATCGATATTGATTTGAAAACATTTTGTAAACAATACTATTTGACTTTTATTAATGATTTAAAAAGTTTGAATTTGGCGTGAAATTTATGGATGTTACACTTAGACTATAATCAATGCAAACATATTTAAGGAACAAGAAGCATGTTATGAAAGAACTTGGATTTGAAGGAAAAGTGAAAGTGATATAAAGAGAATAATTGCTATCTTTGGAGTAAAACGTGAGTTGTTCACTTGTCTATTTAATGAAGAAACAATCACTCCTTTTATAGTGCAAGGAGGAACATAGTACAAACTGAGATACATTCCTAGGACTGGATAATAATCAGTGTTTGAAAAACTGATATCTTCATCTCAGAACTTCAACTCATCTCAGATTCAGTTGACATCAAAACTGATTGCTTGTGATTTCTAGAGGTTCACTTTTCATGATTCAACACTTGTAACTCATTTGTCTCACTTTTATTACCATTTGATACTTACATTACACTAACACCACATCCTCTCATAGAATTTGGTCGAATTACACTTGATTAATTTTTAACCAAAACAATTATGTTATAAATAGGGATCCTCCCTAGCTGCATTTGAAGTTGGGATTATCCTCAGTTAATTCCTAAAGAGGGATCCTCCTCGATTTTCTAAGTGAAAGCTCAACAAGGATCTTTCATGATGTATCCCGAAAGTAAGGATCCTTCCATACGCAAAATCACAGAGTATGCCTAAATCAAGGGATTGTGGACCCTAAGGAGCACCAGGTTATATCTATCCTTTAAAATCATATTTTCTACGTAATATTTGAAGGTTTATTATCTTAAAAAGATATTAAATATTTTAATATCTCAACTTAATGACTAACTATTTTCAGGTTATTCAAAGTTCTTATAAGATACAAACTTTCTAGAATCTTGATTACACAAGGATCCCTAGAAATCCTGTTGCTACTATCACATAAGACAACTATGCAAGAAAAGAAGTATAAAACAACCATAGACTTAAAAAGGGTTATCCGCCAGCCCCATAAAAAATAAAATATTGTCTTACATGCCCAAATTATTAAAGTTAATTTTAAGTAAACAAAAACTAAGTTGCAGACTGATCACCACCACCCGGAGCCACCTCTGTCTTCTCTATTCCTTCCTTTGGCTGCAATGCAGGATCCCGACTGGCTCCAACAGGCTCATCGGTTAATTTGCCATGGGCCTCTCGCCATCCGGTCACATTCTAGGATCCTGCATTCTCAAGATCCTCTACAACCTTAATCTTCGCCTCCCAGACAGCAACAAGAACACCCGCCTTTGCTTCCACAATGACCTCTTCCGTCTCAGCCACATGCTCCTCTTCCTTCTCAGCTTTTTCCTTAGTCAACTTCTCCATCCTTCGCAGGATATCCTTGTTGATTCCCTCCTATTCCTTCAGAGAATGCTCTGTTTGAGCAAGATAGGCCTTAAGTTACTCGCAGAAGTGCGAGACATGATCAACAACCTAAGAGGAACAACGATAAGTAGAAAATAAAACTAAGTGGAAAAGACGACAGGAATTCTCACAAATTGGGAGAAAGAGATCGGCTTCTTTAACGACTCGTCAGTTCCAAGACTCTCAATATCCCAGGCATCGGCAGTTTCCTCTTGTGAGATTTCGGGGTCTTCACAGTAAGATCAAGATGTGTCTTCTTAGGAGGAAGAGAAAGAGGGATCTTTTCCTTTTTCACCACAAGTAGACCGCTAGACATGTCATCTTCAAGCTCGGATAAGACAAATCGAGCACTAGTGCAAGTTTTATTGGATCCTACATATTGAGAAGTATCCCTATAAGTTCATGATCCTAATGTCGAAATAGATAAATACACTAAGAAGGATCCTTACCAGTAGCCACTGAAGTTGTGGTGGATGAACCTTCTTGAAGGCTCAGAAACTGAAACTTAAATGATTTGACGTCTGCAGATAAAGCAAGAAAACTCATGATCTTGTCTTCGATATCCTCAGCGATAGTAAAATCTTCTCTAAACTTGAAACTTGTATCAAAATACACAGAATAAGAAGGGTAAATCCTTGGATCCTCAAGATTAACAAATAGATCCTACCCTTTTCAACCCAAGCTTTGGGAAAGAGATCCCCGTCGTCAATAGAATCATGCCTCACAAAAAAGTATTTTTCCTTCCATGCTCCATCGTTATGTTTTTTTTTCATAATAAGAGGAGGTTTGTGGGTCTTGACCTTAAAGCAGAAAATGTGAATTCCCAAAATTAGAAAGTTCATAAATATAAACCAACGCGGCAAGGCCTATGTCCAAACTGTGAGAACGGTTCACTTGATCGATCCAATATAAAATCCTCCATATGATGGGCATTGATTGAATATATGAAATATTGGTGGCTTGAAGGAAATCGGAAACGATGCCTGAAAAAGGGTATTTGAGACCCAAAGAAAAGGGATATTCAGAGAAGCATACTCGGGAAGGAGAAACGAAATCAGGCTGAATAGAAGTTTCAAAGGACCTGAAGATTACATCAGAGGGTAAAGCTCCATTGGATTTGAGAGACTGCATGTCATTGTCATCGAAGGAGTAGACCTCATCATAGCCCAGGATCCCCTGATGAATGAAGTCATTTACGGGAGGGGCAGTAATGCTAGCACGATAACGGGTTGCCTTCTTGACCATGATCGGAAAAAAAGAGAAAACGAAAGGAGAAGAGAGAAAAAGAAGTTACCTTTTGAGGTGACCATAAATGATCGGAAGAGATATTGAATAAGGTAAAAGGAATCGACATGTTTACCCTATTTAACCTAGTGACAGAGGAGACGGTGTATGATTTGACTGTGTGATGATTACTATTGAACGGATAGACCCTATCCAATTAGGGTTTTAAATTCAAATCTCTTATATCTTTTATTCATTATTTTTTTAATTATACCTCTAAATATCCGGAAACTAACATTAATATTTCGCAAGTATAATTTGGGGGAAATTGTTAGGGGAAGAATCCCAAAATCGTATTCAGGATCCTTAATATTTATGACGCCTCAGGATCCTTAAACATATCCCAGGATCCTGACTATTACCACTAATAGTTCCTAACACTTATAACGGCTATATTCTTCTTTATTTTTCTCACATGTGCAAAATTAGTCAACACAAGACTCATTCTCAGCGGAGAGTCACTTCAACCAAGCTTAAGACCTGGGGATACCAAGTCAAACAACATGAGAATAATTGTTCAAAGAGGATCCCAGAAATCTCGGACTTTTATTGATTACCTTAGATTATAAACAACAGTTGTAAATCGCACACAACACACATAATTAGCTCTACCATTACATTTGTACTCATATTACCTTCATCATCTTTGTAAACTCAGATTTAAACCAATAAACCACATCAAGGAAGGTGATCATTATCACCTCCCAAGGTTTTTATGTTGGAGATCCTACAAAGGATCAAGGGATTTCCTTATAACTCACTTGTATCACTTTAATTATTATTCTATACTTATATTGCACTAACACCACAACCTCTCATACAACTTGGTTGAATTATACTTAATCGATTTTTGAACAAAACAGTATTGATAGAGTACATGTATGCTAGTTGACCAAGATAACTCCTTGTTATGTATGTGTAGTATGGGACACTTGGTGTCATGGTATGCTAGACTGGTAGGATCTTTCCATTTAATTATATAATGATGTTAGATGTTATGGTTGGTTAGGGTAATGATAGTATTTGTTAATCACTGAATGGATACCTTAGGGTTGTATGTAGTTTAACTTGGATAGCCTTAGAAATCTTGGTCTAAAGCCTTATTGCATTTTTCTTGCTTGATTTGTTTCTCTTGGGTAAGATCATATATTTGACTGTCTATCTAACTCCTGACAACATATAACTATGCATTCATGAGGAGGTTGTTAGTTTTACCATTGGATCCGATATGGATATGGATAGGAACATAATTAATGACCAAGATGTAGCCACTGGCAATACATGTAGTTCCAAGAGTGCCATTGGACGATATGTATGATGATTATGTATGTTGTCTGCATGTTGAAAGGATAGTTGGCAGATCGGCGCTAGAGTAGAGAACTTTATTTGTATGTATTGCATGTATGATGGCTTATGTGGTATACTGGGAAAATCATTAAGCTTTACACTTACATTTGTCTATTAAATGTTTTGTAGGTTGTTCATGTGAAGAGATCGGCAGGACTGTACACTTGCATCGAAGATATTTGTTTCCGTTGTTTTGAAAATAACTTTGTTAATCTTATGGTTTTCAAAAAAATAAATGCCACTTAATGATTCTAAGTAAAGGGTTTTATTGGTTAATCTATTTTAAAATGAAAAATCTATGTTGTAATTTTTGGGATGTTACAAGTTGGTGTCAAAGTCTTAGTTTGAGGGATTTGGGCGCGCCTTACGAACTGTTTGAACTTAAACTGAGGACTGAGAGATGTTTTGACTATGTTTATGAAAGAGAATGTTTTTATTCAAAGAAACTTAAGAACATAGCAACCAGAAACATGAGCTTGATCTTTTGACATGCTCTTATTTGATTGTTGGATTAACATCGTGAACATGGTTTCCTGATTTAACTTCAATATATAAAGAAGGATGTGATGCGTACAGTCAGTCGGCGGTCAGGAAGTAAGTGATTCGCAATCTACCCATATGGTTATGTATTTGTGTTATGGATTGTATGCATGCTAGATTGTATGCTAAGGATATGTTTAGGAATTGCATGATTTGTATAAATGCCCCGTATGCCTTATATTTGCTAATTGTAGAATGTGTTTTGGAATCTTTTTTTGATATTGTTGAACTGTTAATAGAATGACATAAGAGTTGTTCATAACTAGAATCTCATAGCCTTAGAATTTATGTTTTGACCTTTTTACTTGTTCGGCTAATGGGTTTGTAGGATATGAAGAATCCTAAAGAGAGACTAGGAAGTGTAGTATTATGCATACGACTAGACATACGCATGCATGCCAAGAGTTAAGAGGAGTGATATGATGTGACTTGGGAGTCCTGGAGCAATCCTTGGAATAGGTATGGATAGGTTTAGAAGGTAGTATTGGGCCCGTACTACTAAAAGCATATGATCAATACTTAGGTCAAGGAAGTGTTACAGGAATACCAAGGAACTTGTAGGTGGGTATGCATAGTGTGGGTTAGCATCGTGCATTGATTTTGGTTGTTCTTGTCATTTTCAGATTCAGGGTGGTGAGCTTTCGTGTTGGAGATCCAGTTATGAGTGAGTGGGATGTCTGCGACATCATCGCTGTAGAGGATTTGATGTCTAATAGAGTATTTTCCTAGTATGATCAGTTCAGTTAAGGATTAGTTGATTTCAGTTTTCGACGAGCACCTTAGGATTCTACGGGCCAAGTTGGAGGCCGGTCTGCCATGGGCCCATGAGGTTACCTTCAATGAGGTTGATGCTTGTGGAGCTCCTCGTTTCTTAGAGTGGAGGGAGCCTATCATCAGTATGCACTGGATCACTGATGTGGAGTGTGCCTTTCTCGCCAGCAGTTGCTCAACGGAGGCCAAGGTCAGGTTTGCAGCATGCTTACTGATATTGCTAAAAACTAGTCATATATTCTAAGCAATATTTTCATATATTTATCTATGTTTTGGTTATTTATTAAGATATTTGGTGCTTATTATGTTAACAATCCATTTTGTAGCTAAAAAGATATTTTCAAAGGAAAATGAGATAATTTGATAAGTTGGAGACTTGGAGGTTAGAAGCATAAATCAGGAGGAAGAAAAGAGAAAATTTGTGTAAAAAGTATATGTCTCATCGTGGTCATACCAATGCCATGACGCGGTGACTTGTCAAAGCATGGAATCTTCTCGATGAATCTGCATGGAAGCGTGGAGGATACGACGTAAAATATCTCCCACATCGCGGAGATCATTGTGTCATGACGTGGCGACGTATTATGCAAACTTATAAATATGATTTTTAGGTTAAATTTTGAGATATATTTTTAGGTGATTTTAGATGCTTTTAGATGCTTTGGAGTGTTTTAGAAGGCTTCTGTTATCTGCAACCAATAGTAGGTCATGAATTGATTAAATACTAGGAAATGGGAACAAGATCACTAGTAACTTTATAATTTGGTAACCACATAAATAATCCATATTATTAGAAATAGGAAAAGGTGGGATTCGAAACTAGACAAAAGTACTCTTTAATACTGAATTAAAATCGTTTTATGTTTGTTTGCTTAGTTAAAAGTAATTTAGTTAATTGTTTATTTGACATTTAAATTTTCTGAACTTAGAAAATCATATAAAAACCCCTAATTCATAGTTTATCTCCTTTAGTTCAATTAGAAGCAACTATTTTCTTGTTAGAAATTTCGTTTCGTGTGTTCGACTCCTTACTTAATATACTATAGTACTACACGAGTAGATACACTGCCTATTTGTATTTTAGTTGGTAAAATTAGATAGAATTATAACTTACTGCATAAATAAAACACATCACCTTTTTCATGACGAAGTTAGGGATTGGTGGCACGACGTTGTTCAGGACCTCAAACCAGGTGCGGTTGAGTCTATGACCTGGGAGGATTTTATTAGCATATTCAAGAGAGAATTTGTGCTGGTGATTGAGGTTCATTACTTGGCTCGAAAGTATTTGGTACTTGAGCAGACTACCGAGACGGTGGCTAAGATCACCGCCAAGTTCAGAAAGAGAGTGTTGTTTTTCCCTCAGTATGTGTGACAAACCCAATTTTTACCGACCGGAAAGGCTTTTTCTTTATGATTATTTTGAACAGAGTATACTTTATAAATGTGAAATTTGTCCCATAATAATAATAAAAGCATTCCTGAAGAAACCTTTTTCAACCCACAATAATTAGATTCTTTAATTATATTTTTCACAGCAAACAATTAACCCGGTTGCCCATTCCCATTATTCTCACTCTCTGATCCTAAAACGATGATCTCAAGGGACCTATTATAAAGGTTCTTTGTAAGTGAAGAATAGACAATACAACTTTGGGAATTCCGTAGCAATACATGTCCACAAGGCAACCATGAGGGGGATAGAGTACCCGAATGAACATTCTTTCATTTTCCCTAAAAAGCATGATCTTTAACACCTACCGGTGGCGAGCCTACTAGTTTTCCACCAGACTGTCTAGAATCACTGATAAATCCTATTAATAGATTCATAATAATGACTATGAATATAAATATAAGTTACTTGAAGCACGGTAAATGTAGCTTAACATACAGATATTTCTTAGTGAAAACCTGAAAGTTCGCAGGCAGAACTCCAACTTGAAAGCTTCTATTTTTCGGGCTTTCTGATGCCCTAGAGCTTTTCTAAAATACCCTAAATACTAGATAATTTTAGAGCTAAGAAGTGTAAATTTTAAGACAAAGTGTACTAAGGTGTGAGGAGAAGTGAGGGACTTGAAGCTTCTATTTATAGTTGAAATCATGGCAAGGCATGTCGCCCCCTATGACGACATTGCTACCACAGGAATCTGACGTGTGTCGAAAAACTGGTCGTCCACGGCCCAACATCTAGAAGCGCTCACCACACCTACTTACTTGAGTTTTGCGCTTTTGAAAAACTTCAAAAAGAATCCTCTCTTTCACATACAAGCTCCATTTTCGACGTTCTTTACATCCACGCGTACCTATCGATGAGTACTACAACTTCCATTTGGGCATTGTTGACTAATTCTCAATTTATTTTGAATTTTATATTTTTAAAGGGCTTAGACTGCTAAAAACCGATATATAAATCATAACTCTTTCATATGAATTCCGTTCTCGACTATATTTATATCGAAGGAATCATATTCACCACATCTTAAACTTTCATGAAGGCTATTTATTCTAATTAATATTTTATTTTTGAAGCTTATTTTAGCCCTATTTATTTACTTTTAAAATACGTTTTACACAAATATTATATACATAACACACACACACCCATATATATATATATATATATATATATATATATATATATATATATATATATATATATATATATATATATATATATATATATATATATATACACACACACACACAGAGACAAATAATTCTCTGATGCATAGAAGTTTACAATTGTTGACCGACGTAAATACATATTGTTTCTAGCTGGAAATGCGGACGTTACATTTATCTCCCCCTAAGGATGATTCCATTGTGAAATCATGCATTGACAATCAGATGTGCATAGCAACTCCTCATGTCACTCTCTGTTTCCCAGGTGAGGTTTAGCTCTGTCGTATGTTTCCATCGTACTAACACTAATTCGACCATCTTACATCGTAACTTCTTCACTTTCCGAACATGAAAGGTGTTATGAATACCCTCCAGTTCCTCTGGCTACTCCAGCTTGTAAGCTTGATTTCCAATTCTCTAAAGCACTTTGAACGATCCAATGAACCTTGGCTCATCTTCCCCTGCTTTCCAAATCTGATGAGTTCCTTCCATGGAGAGACTTTGACTAACACTTATTCTCCAACTTTAAAAGTAATTGGTTGTCGTTTCTTATATGCACAACTCTTTTGACGATTCTAAGCTGCTAGCATCCTTTCTATGATTACTTTCAATTTCTTAGCGGTCTGATGGACAATTTCAGGCCCCATAAATTGCTTCTCTCCAGCTTCAAGCCAACAATATGGCATATGATACTTCTTTCCGTACAACGCATGATAAGATGCCATCTTAAAGCTCGAGTGGTAAATGTTGTAAGAAAATTCGACCAATGGTAGATACTAATCCCAGTTACCCATAAACTCCAAAGTAAAAGCTCTTAACATATCCTCTAGTGTTTGAATTGTTCTTTCATTTTGACCATCTATCTTTGGATGGTAGGTTTTACTCAAACATAATTTTGTACCCATCTATTCATGTAAACTCTTCCAAAATCGATAAGTAAAACGACTGTCACAGGCTGACACAATTATCAAGGGAACACCGTGAGCTGTCACTATCTATTTCACATAAACTTTGGTGAGCTTTTTCATAGATCATTTCTTGTTGGGTGCTATGAAATACACATTCTTTGTAAATCAGTCCATAATCACCCAAATCATGGCATGACCTCCCTTCGTTCTGGGCAACTTGGTTACAAAATCCATGGTGATGTCCTCCTATTTTCCCATTGGTACCGTTAAAGGTTCCAAATTCCCATATGGTTTCTAATGTTGAGCTTTGACTCTTGCGCTTGTCACACACTCAACCACATACTTAGCAACATCGAGCATCATTTTTGGCCACCAGTAATATGGTTTTAGGTCCATATACATCTTGGTGCTTCCTGTATGAGTAGAGTACATGGTTTTGTGAGACTCTTCCATTAAAAGATCCATTATACCTCCCATCTTTGGCACCCAAATTCTATTTTGGTTGGTTGTTCATCCCAAACACTCATGTTTTTCCTAGACGTTCTTACTTTCGTTCATCTCCCTCTAAAGTGTCATTTTGAGCTTTTTTTGATACTTTATACAATCGTCAAGACAATCTCAATTCTTCACGCTCTTGGCCTTTTCCTTTCCAAGTTTATTTTTCTACTCAAAGCATATGCGATGACATTCACTTTACCAGGGTGGTAATGTATCTCGCGATCATAATCCTTGAGTAATTCTAGCCAGTGTCTTTGTTGCATGTTGAACTCCTTCCGATCAAAGAGATACTAAAGACTCTTATGGTCGGTGAAAATTTTACACTTCGCCCAATAAAGATAATGTCTCCATATTTTAAACACAAAAACCACTGCTGTCAACTCTAAATCATGAGTAGGGTAGTTTTGTTTGTGAATTTTCAGTTTTCGGTATCCATATGCTATCACTTTATCTCTCTAGGTCAGAACACAACCTAACCTAACTCTAGATGCATCACTGTAAACTGTGAACTCTTCAACTCCATCGGGTAAAGCAAAAATCGGTGCTTTACACAATCGCTTCTTCAATTTCTTAAAAGCGTCTTCATGCTTCCCACTTCATGTATAAGTAGCCCCTTTGTGGGTCAAGTCTTTCAATGGGGGCAACTATCAAAGAAAATCCTTGGATAAACCCTCAGTAATATCCATCTAATCCCATAAAACTACGAATCTCATTAGGGCTTTTTGTTCGTTCCCACTTCATCACTACTTTGATATTTGATGGATCAACGATTATACCTTCTTGATTAACCATATAACCCAAGAATTGCACCTCTCGGGTCCAAAAATCACATTTGGAGAACTTTACATACAACTTCTACTTTTTCAAAACTTCTAATACTTCTTGCAAGTGCTTGCCATGTTCCTGATGGCTCTTCAAGTAAATATGAATATCGTCGATGAACACTATTACAGATTTATCGAGGAAAGGTTTACAAACCCGATTTATCAGATCCATAAATGTTAGTAGAGCATTGGTTAGTCCAAATGAGATAACCAAAAACTTTTAGTGTCAATATCATGTTCTAAAAGCTGTCTTTTCAGTGTCTTGTTCTCTCACCTTCAACTGATGATACCCTGACCCAAGATCAATCTTCGAGAAGTAGCTTGCGCCTTCTAGTTGATCAAACAGGTCATCAATCCTAGGTAATTGGTATTTATTTTTCATCATTTTTTTATTCACCTCTTTGTAATCGATTCATATTCTCATACTTCCATGTGTCTTCTTCACAAATAACACCAGGAGTCTCTTGGGTGAAGAACTAGATCTAATGAAACCTTTGTCTAACAACTCCTAACGTTGCTTCATGAGCTCTTTCATCTCCGCCAGTGCTAATCGGTATGGTTCATTTCCGATTGGCGTTATTCCTCGAAACAAGTCTATTTGAAACTCTATTTGTCTATCAGGGGGAAATCCAGGAATATCTTCAGGAAATACTTTCGAAAAGTGGCATGCCACTAGTATTCTTTGCACCTCTTTTTTCTCATTCTTTTCATTGATCAAAAATGCCATATATGATGTACATAATTTGTCCAAACACTTCTTGGATTTCATCATAGAGATGATTCCAGAATTCACTCGGCGTTTGTCCCTATACACCATAAATGGTTCTCTTCTAGGAGGATTTACTCTCACCGTCTTCTTTCTACATAGTATCTCTACATCGTTCATACTAAGACAATACATTCCTAATACTATGTCAAAATGGTTTAAGTCAATGGGAAATAATTCCTCGTGGAACTTATTCCCACTCAATTCAACGATGATGTTCTTCATACAATCGCTAACAGGTACAAACCTGCTACTAGTAAGCCATTATCTAGTCTATCTACAGGCAATGCTAGTCTTCAACCAAATTTATGAGAAATTAAGGAGTAGTTTTCTCTAGAATCAAACAAACTATTGGCAGGCAAATAATTTACGCGGAATATACATAAAGAGATATCGGCTTTATCCCTTGCTGCTTCCAGGGTTATTTGGAATGATCTTGCCTTTGGCTTTGGCGGCACATTCAGTTTCATAGCTTCCTTCTTCTCTGGGAAGTCCTTCTGGAAATGCCCTTCTTCTTTGCTCTTGATGCATACTTTCTGATTGGATGTACATTTGCTAGCGTACTGACCAGTCTTTCCACACCTATAGCTGGTCACATCTTCTACTCATTTGCCCAACATGTTTCACCTTTCACACCAATTTTCCTCCTTCCTACCTACAAAATTCATGTTGTTAGGGTTATACTTTGAAAATCTATCCTTCTTATTGGATTTTGAATGTCCTTCAAATTTCCTCTTCTCGCCAACTTCATCTCTCTCGGGAGTTCTCCCTTTGATCATGTCTTCCACAGATTTGGCAACCCAGATGGCTACCTCGAGGGTAGGTGCCTGACGTACTGGCACATAGTACTCCCATGGTTGTCCCTTTGCATACTTATTGACTTTTGTTAGCTCTTCGAGAACAAGGCGCAAATCGAACTCCATCTTGTCTGTGAAGGCATTGGTATAATCATTAATCGATAAGTTGCCCTTCTTCAGTGTCAGAAACTTGTTTTCCAGCTCTAGCATGTTTTGGGTCGAGCATAACTTGTGTTTAAAGTGTACCAAGAACTCTGACCATGTCAATTGTAGTGGCTCGTTAGGGATTATGGTCTTTCCTAAAGTGTTCCACCAACGAATAGCCCCACCTCTAAACTAACGCACAACATAGTTGGTATATAACTTGCCTTTGCAACCACATGTTATGAAAGCTAACTCCACCTTTGAAATCCAATCCATGACTCCAATCAGATCTTCTTTCCCATTAAAATTTAATGGTTTTCAAGTCGTAAAGTCCTTTTACTTGCATCCGTTCCTTTCAATTCCTTCATCAGGGTTGTTCCTTCTAACCCTTCAAGGTTCATCTTGATCAACGGTGCTATTGTAGCTACCCTCTTTGGATTGTCCCTGATTCAACACCGGTTCAACAACTGGTATAGTAGGTTCGTCCCTATTCTCTCGTAGTAGTCATCTTGTTTCCTCCATTTTCAATCTAGCATGGCTTGCATCATTGCATGCACTTTTTCCATTGTGATAGGTGTGGGTGTAGGTGCTACGACCGACGCACACTCGACTATGCGAGGCTCATGTTGCTAATCTTCGTTACCATTTGCTAATCCGCTACGTGTTCTTACCATGACAATTTATACACTAAAGTAGGTGTTCGGTGTAGCAAGACTCGAGTTTATTATGGTAGGGAAAGTTTTATTTATATTTAGATGCATAATTGTCCTTATCACTCTGAAAAGTTATATGCCAGTTCTAATACATTATTTATATGTTTAGAATCCTTAACACATAAAGTTTCCAAATCAAGGTTGGCAATAGACCTTAGATCTAATCAAGTAAGAACAAGGTAGGCAACCTAAAGCATGTTATAATACAAATCGTTTAGCACATAACAACATATTACGCAATTATCGTAAGTAAGCTAATGCTTGTGTCAATTCAGGTATACTACCTACAATATTTTTGGAGACACATCTCACAATCATCACTTAGAATTCTAAGTTTAAGTATAGAAATCCCCAAAAATTCCTAGTTCGCTTAAACTAATGCTCTGATACCAACTGTGACATCCCCAATTTTTAGTGGCCCGAAAAAGGCTTTTTCTTTATGCTTATTTTAAACAGAGTATACTTTATATATGCAAAATTTGTCCCATAACAATAATACAAGCATTTCTGAAGAAACATTTTTCATTAATAATTTAATGACTTTGGGATGACATAACTGATACAAGAAACATAAGGATAAACATAGTCATTACATGCCTTACAACAACTTATTGTACAAATGGCCTAAACACCTCGAATCTCTCAGTGGATTTAAACATCACTATCCTTGTACCTTCGTACCGCTACTTGTGATACAAAGAACTAAGTGGGCCAGGCTAGGGAGCCTGGTGAGTACATAGGGTTTTCAACCTACAATAATAAAATTCTTTAATTATATTTTTCATTGCAAACAATTAACTTGGTTTCCCATTCCCAGTGTTCTCATTCTCTGATCCTGAAATGATTATCTCAACGGACCTATTCTAATGGATCTCTATAAGCATCGAATAAACAATATTACTTCGGGGATTACATATCAATATATGTCAACAAGGAAACCATGAGGGGGATAGCGTACCCGAATGAACATTCTTTCATTTTCCCTGAAAAGCATGATCATTAACACCTATAGGTGCCGAGCGTCCTAGTGTTCCACCAGACTGTCTATAATAGTCGGTGGTTATCATCTCTACTATGTTAGATGACTAGTCCGAATAGTACAATAGTACAATGCTTGACCTCTCACTATTATTTTATTTTCCCAAAACCCTTCACTACCCAATTTAGTTTAAATATGATAAAATACATATACCTGTAAAATCATATCATATTATTTCATCTAGCATAGATATCAAGAACACAGATAATATGCACATATAGCATTTTAATTATCTAAATAGTTCATATCTATGTGTAAGATGAAAGGGACCATGCTCTCACTTGTTAAAGTAGATGACTGGTGATTTGGGCAACGTTTCGCCTACCTCCTTAGCTTTTCCTTTGATATGACCTACGTATATGAAAGATCTAGTATGCTCAAGAGTCATATTAAAGTGATAAATAACATATGATACTAATGGGTCACACTAACAACAACTTGATACAATTGATTATTTATTAGAAATTGATTTTAATAAATATTCAATAAAACTCTTTTAATTAAATTGGAAATTATTTGTTTCATGGAAATAATAATTTTCATTAGCAAGTAACATTATATTATTTCATATGGTATGAATTAATAAGTCATGCACAACTTTTTTGGACTAGTTGAAAACCTTTTGTCTTTTACTCAAAAGACAAAGTTTATATTTTATAAACCTTGAGTTTATAAAATTTAAACTAACTTTCCTCTCCTTTATGCAATTTTCGAGATTTGCATAAAAAGAAGAAGTGTATGACTTGTTTAATAATGCTTTAAAGGCATGGGAGGCATGCTTATGACAATGGGGACAAGTTTGCTTAAAGTGCTAAGGACTAATGGTTAATACCTTAACTTTTTGCATATAAATAAGAGGCTTGCATTCTTGAAAGAGTGATCATTCCTTCCTTGAGGCATATGGCCGAAACCTCTTATCTCCCTCTCTTTCTCTCTAGTTTTGGTTAGAAAACTTGAATAACACTTGCATCTTCAAGCCTTCTTTAAGTTCATATTGGTTATGAACTTAAAGCTTAAGGGTTTAAGAGTTTTGGACTAGCACCTACATCAAGTTGAGTGATTGTTGGCGTCTCAATGGTTCCACATTTTTCATCAACTTCCAAGCCTCCCAAGAGGACCCAAAGAACTACAAAGGTTGTTATTTATTTACCCTTCCTTTGGTTGGTGTTTAAATCTTTCTATAACTTGCAAGTAGATCCTTAGTGGGTATAAAATGTTTATGTTACTTCAAAAAATTAAAGTCTTCCGTTGCCATATTTTTCTAATTGATGAAACTACTTTTGAACTAAAACACAATAATTGGTATCAGAGCCATCTTGCAAGTTTGGTTAGATTTTTTGATTTTTGGAAATCTTAGTTTTTGAGAATATGGATAACTTGTTTTTGTATAAAAATAAGTTCATACATATTTTCTATGACAACTATAATTGTTATTTTTTTATGTGACAAACTTTCATGCATCTTTTGTCATTTAAAATTGTCTTAGGAAAACAAAGGTTGTTTGATGTGTATATTGATGTATATGATGTGCATAAACTAGGCAAGGACCAATGTGTTGTTATGTTGTTGTGTTGGTTATTTTTGTTATAAAATGGTTGTAATAATTTATTTATTCATATGGTATGTAATAATTAAATATATTAGATTTTCTTGGTTATTTTTGTAAAGTAATAGATTAGTTTTTAGAATTAATTTATTTGTACAAAAATGTAACAAGAAATCAAGTTGGAACCATTTTTTGAAGACAAAAGAGCAATTTTCTAGTCTAAAGGGTGTGCAGGATTTTCAGTGACATTTTCTGAAAAGTGTCGCTAATGCTTTTCACAAAGGGTTGTTGGCTTTTAGCGACAGTTGCTGAATTTTAGCCTTCAAGAAGTTTTTCCAATCTTTTGCAAGCAATGGGTGCTTACTCAAGTGGGAGCTTCTTCAACAACATTACAAGAATATTTTTGGTCCCCTTAAATGTCCCTTTAGAAATGGACTTGGCATTGTTGTGTTGGCTCACAAAAATGTCAATAGTTTGTTATGTTTATGCACATATCTTTTTATGCATGTTTGTGTTGTTTATTTTATGCAATTATTATGTGTGGTTGATCAATTAGTTTTTCAGATGCTAAAATAATTTTGGACAATATAAACATCACATGGAGTTTTGGTTTTTCAAAATTGGACATAAGATGTAACAAGTTGTTACTTTAAATAAAACCCTGTTTTATAAAATCGTTAATAACGACAAATTTTGAAATACTACATTATAAGTTTTAAAATTATGATTTTTGTAACTTATACAAACTCCAAATATATAAGTAATAAAATTAACTTTTATTAAAGATATAAAAGGTTCAAATGCATTCAAACTTAATAACGGTTATTAAAATTGAATTGCATCAAATTATATAAAAACTAGCTTTTTATATAGAATCTTTAAAAGTAATTTTCTTTTGAAAATTGATACCATGGTTTATTATATGCATGTAATAACCATGATAGCATATGTTTTTAAACTAGAATTATAAAACATATAAAGACCCTTTTTACAAACCTCAAATCTATGCAATCCTTTTGAAAAACACTCGGACATCTCTTGTATGCACTAGTGGGATAAAGGATACCTAACCACTTAGTGTTGCCTTTTGATGGTCGGGGTGTCTTCGCGATTTCTATAACCAAGTTATAGGCCGATTACACATGTTTTTCAAATTGGACGATTTGATCGGAAATCTTTTGTGATAAAGGATACCTAAGCAAGAGAGTTTTGAGGCATAGATGAGATCAAACATGTCTAATAAATTTTTTTATTAGCAATCCCATAAATCTAGGAATTATATAGTAAGATATAATTGATAATCGATATCTACCGAGTTGAATTCAAATGGATGGGATAAAGAATACCTAACCATTTATTTGTTTTGCAAGTTGGATCCTAGACTTTGATAATTAATGTTTTTAGAAACTAAAAGGGTATTAATTATTGAAGATTAAATATTGAAAATACTAAATGAATTTTGTTAAAATTTTGTAGTTTTATTATCCATTCTCATAATCATTAATTGTCATTTTCTTTAATGACTTAATGAAACAATAACATTCACTATATCCAACTTCAATGAATGATTTCATGTCTTAAGAGACAATCTCATAAGAGATATGAAATTGTATACATTTAAAGGTCCTAGTCCTAAACTATTTGCTTTGAGCAATAAACCTGAGAAATGATGCCAAGTAAAGGCATCACTGTGATGCTTAAGATGCTTCTAACATCAAGCTAGGAATAGTTATTCATGACTTCTACGAGGTCTTGGATAATTTAAACATATATCTGATGATATAACAGGTCAATATTCCAATAAATATAGTGATATTTTATTTAAAGCTAGTTTAAACATTGGAATAATACAAGGCTAAAGAGTCACCTAGTGTGATCTAAGAGGCCCATGTGTTATGGACTGAACACCTATAAGCCCAAGAAATCTACTAAAGCCCACATGGATGGATCTTGTTTCTTTTGAGAAGAAACTGGACACTGGAAGAAGATTTACTCCTCTTATTTGGAAAGAAAGTCTGGAAGAGACTCCTACTTCTTGTATCTACTAGATAGAACTCACACTTTTCATATAACACTTAGGTACTTGGTACTAAAATGTTAATCTAATATTTGTAAATGGATTGTAAATATTTCTTGAAGAGTAACCAAGCTGAGCACAATCAAGTTGGAACTACACTCTAGGAGTTTAGTTTATTATTTATTCTTAGAACATAAATTACATGTAATGTAAAACAATATTTGTTTTGGAACAAAATATGTTTTAATTTAGCATGTCTAAATTTATGTCTTAATTGTTTTATTCAAATGTTTGATCATTTACTTAATCGTTTGTCATAACGATAATATTCATATTATTAAATGATTAACTTGTATTTATGAGACTAGATCTCTTAATAGAATTATGAAGTAAATTTCAACTTCAAGTTCTATATACAAGCACTTTTGACTTAGACTTGTTTTAAATCAAACTTATCTTTGACATTGTTATCTTTATTATATAAATGACATTCACATATTCCAACATCAAGAAAGGGATCTTTGATGGCAAATAATGTAGTTTCTTTGACATATATGAACTTTATTTATATGAAAAGGATTCCTAATGATATTTTCACTAAGGTGTAGAGAAAATAATTAAGGAACTATACAATTTAGTGTATGACTTCCTTTCTAATGAATGTCTGAGATTAAGCACAAGATACCAAATCAACTTTATTAACAACTATAGTAGTTTTAATTATATTTTACGTGGTAAAGCATAATTGTGAAATCTTTGTTGAAGGTTTTAAAAGTTGAGATGCAAACCGGTAAGAACCATCTAAGGCCTTAATGATAATAAAGGATGAATTAAATCTTACTTGGTATGATTTACTTTCTAATCGGTAGAAATATCCTCCTTTAATCTTTTTGGGATAATACTTCAATCACTATTAATTGTATCTTGAATACAAATGTCAAATAATAAGTAGATTAAACACTTTATAAGATTTAGTACGGAAAGGCTCCATCCTCATCTTACTTAACGTTTTATGGATATGAAGCTGATGTTGGACTAAAACTTCTAAACCCAAAATCTACTAAATACATATGTGTATAATACTCTAAATGTCGCTTAGATTATTATATGCAAACCCGCCAAGAATAAGTCCTCTTATTCTTGTGAAAGCTAAGTTAGTAGAAAGCAAGCTTCTAATGACAAAGCAAATGGGAGGTACATGGAACTTGAAGCAGATCAAGAACCATAACCTTATGTAGTAATAGTTGGCACTAGTTTTAACAAGGATTGTTAAACTTGAATAATAGTTATTCACAAACACAAATTGTTCGCATTAATGGTAGAAATCATCTATGACTTGAGAAATGTGGAATCTCTCATTGATGAGCTTTTATTGATGGTTTCTAGAAAATCCATCAAATACCAAGATGCTATGTCAGATCTCGAATCTGATAAATGACTTAGAGTCATGAACATGAGATGTAATCCATGTATGAGAATCAAGTATGGGCTTGATTAAAATTTATCCCTATAGCAAGGCTAGAAGGAGTAAATAATTCTTCTAGAAAGAATGAATTACATGGATAACCATACACATTTAAGGCAAGACTTGTTATAAAAGGATTTTCTCATACTCATGTCATTGACTATGGTCCTCATCATACTCATGACATTGACTGTGATCAAACCTTTTTCACAAGTAGCTATGACTAGATCAATAAGGATATTGTTTACTATAAATTCATATTCTTAATATGAGATATAGTAAATAGATTTTTAGAAAGATCGCTTTTTCTTAATAGACATCTACTAGAAGATATCTATATAGATTAGCCTGGAGGCTTTCTTAACCTAAACAAAATGTGTGGAGCTTAAGATCCACTTGTAGATATAAAGCAAACATCTAAATGTTATAATCATCATTTTATGTAAAACCACAAGGTGTGTTTTTTATATCAAAATTAATAGAACATGTGTGTTTACTAAGAACTAGTGGGAGCATAGTGAAATTCCTAATCTTGTATGAATGAGACATACTTGATCATTTGAAATCACATTCTGACTAAGCAAGGTCGTTTTCACCATGACTCGGAAAGTGTTTCTAGAAAGACTTAGGAAAGAGAAGATACATTCTTGGAATGTAAAATCTATAAGGGATAGATAAAATGAATGTTAAAAGTTTCATGTCCTTGTACATATATTGTCAATATTTTGAAAGGGATCAAGACACAAGATTCTTTTGGAGAATTCTTGGCATTGTCTTATAGCACCATTTTGAGCTAGCCTCAAAAGTACATAGTTCATAGGTTTGAACTAGATGAAATGATTTATATTTTATTTTCTTGGCAAATGATCATTTACGCCATATTATGCATAGGACATGGTATTTGATCATGTGGTAAGCATGTTATAGGATGCTAATTGAATACATGGTTAAATCACTGGATGACTAAGAGAGCATCCTAAGAGTACTTTAGAAGAACTAAGAGAATGTATATGAGACAATCAGTTTAGAAATGATCTTTTTGAAAGAGCTACACAAGATGTTCATTTCTAAACATATATAAATAATTATGAATTTAATTGGATTTGACTTCATTATGGAATGAAGGGTAAGTTTTGTTGGAATGAGGTCCAAGCAAAACATAATGACATAATCTACTACAAAATAAGAATACACTACTTTATAAGTTAAATTCAAATATGATTGGATGAACGGAATCATTGAAAAACTATGTTGATTTCTGCCATTCAAGGATCACATAGAAATCTTTGTGACTTCGAGAGTATACTTAATCAAGCTAAGAGACTCTATGTTACGAAAGAACACCAATCATATTCTCCAAGATATTTAACTATACTTATAGTAAAGTTAAGTATGGAGATTATAGTATTCACAGAATTCACACAAATTAAATTTTGTCAGATCCATTATAAAATCATTCTTTTGAGTTAAGTATGAATGGTTACACTTTAGCTACAAGACTTTATTATTCTAGAAATGGGTTTTTGATTTGGATTTAGTATTTGGATATTGGAGCATTATAACAACAACTATTAGATAATGTTATGATATATTGGGATATAGTCATCATATTAATACTTTTTGTGTTCTATATTAACATGTTTAATCCATAAAGAAAGTTATTATTCTAAAGGTTCAAAGTCGGTTATAATTGTGGTAGCAATTATAAAGTAAGACTAATATGAATTGGATTGGTTGACTCTCACTAGTTGAAAGTAGGCAAGTGGTTGTAACCAAATTTCATAGGTACTTTTCAGAGAACTACTATTGAACTAACCCGCATCAAGATCATCTCATGGATCGCTATCGTGATTGATACTTGATTAAAAGGTACTATATTTGTATCCTTAACACCCAAGATACATATTGGGACTTAAGTGTAGGGAGTACTATGCTTTGTTGTTCCTTAACCGGGCAGTTATAAAAGCCTTTTTCAGGTATGGTGTGAACTATGCAACAGGATTATGTAGTCAAGGTGGGATTTGTTCCTCTTATGTGTTGAGAGTTAGACATCTAAGGCGCCTTACCAAAAGTTGAAAGACTAATGAGATTGATCGCAATCCAAATCTCATGTTCAACATGATGTCTGTAGCAAAGGGATAACTGATAAACTTACCTTATACACCAATTGTAGCTTTGAGCTTTTTGGGAATTGGGCGTTGATAGAATGGAACAAACATTTGTATAGTCTTAGGGGCAGTGAAATGTTGCTAGACGTTCACCACTGTCTATATCAGTCTAATATGAGTCTTGCGCAAGTGGGAGATTGAAAGATATAGTATGCTCAAGAGTCATATTAAAGTGATATTGCTAAATAACATATGATACTAATGGGTCACACTAACAACAACTTGATACAATTGATTATTTATTAGAAATTGATTTTAATAAATATTCAATAAAACCCTTATAACTAAATTGGAAATTATTTGTTTCATGAAAATAATAATTTTCATTAGCAAGTAACATTATATTATTTCATATGGTATGAATTAATAAGTAATGCACAACTTTTTTGGACTAGTTGAAAACCTTTTGTATTTTACTAAAAAGACAAAGTTTATATTTTATAAACCTTGAGTTTATAAAATTTAAACTAACTTTCCTCTCCTTTATGCAATTTTTGAGATTTGCATAAAAAGAAGAAGTGTATGACTTGTTTAATAATGCTTTAAAGGCATGGGAGACATGCTTATGACAACGGGGATAATTTTGCTTAAAGTGCTAAGGACTAATGGTTAATACCTTCACTTTTTCATATAAATAAGAGGCTTGCATTCTTGAAAAAGTGCTCAGTCCTTCCTTGAGGCATATGGTCGAAATATCTTATCTCCCTCTCTTTCTCTCTAGTTTTGGTTAGAAAACTTGAAGAACACTTGCATCTTCAAGCCTTCTTTAAGTTCATATTGGTTACGAACTTAAAGCTTAAGGGTTTAAGAGTTTTGGACTAGCATCTATATCAAGTTGAGTCATTGTTGGTGTCCCAAGAGGACCCAAAGAACTACAAAGGTTGTTATTTCTTTACCTTTCCTTTGGTTGGTGTTTAAATCTTTCTATAACTTGCAAGAAGATCCTTGGTGGGTATAAAATGTTTATGTTACTTCAAAAAATTAAAGTCTTCCGTTGCCATATTTTTCTAGTTTATGAAACTATTTTTAAGCTAAAACACAATAGTATACACATTACTAAGTCTTAGTTTTACATTCCTCGTGACTACAATAATGATGGTCTAGATTCCTCAATAATCCTATTGTCTACTGATCTATAGATGATAAGAAGCAACTAGGTAAGATCATATCGGAGGTAGGGTTTGTTTAGTATATAGAGTATACCGTTTGAAAAGCCCATTTTAAACACCTCACAAAAATCTAGCTTAGTCATCACCCTCGTAAGTAGATCAATCAATATTATGACACATAATCATTGATAAATCTTATTTATAGATTCATAATAATGACTATGAATATAAATATAAGTTACACTTGAAGCATGATAAATGTAGCTTAACTTATAGAGATTTCTTAGCGAAAACCGGAAAGTTCGCAGGCAAAACTCCGACCCAAAAGCTTCTATTTTCGGGGCTTTTTGATGCTCTAGATATTCTCTAAAATACCCTAAATACTGTTGGGTTTTAGTATACTACAACATCCTATGGTGCACATACAACCCTAAAAGCTTTGGATCTATGTTTTCTCTAATTATACATGCAATATTGTTTCCAAAGCTTTAAGCCTACAGCTAGCATACAAATGATATAAATAACATAAAATACTAGTTAGGAGTTTACGTCTTTATGTAGCTTGTAGAACTTGTTGTATTTGGCCTTTAAGAACTTAGAACCAATAGTATGAATGCCTCAAATGGTTCACAACCCATCTAGGACAATGGATGACATTTTGAGAGATAATCTTGAACCCAAAATCGTCCATGAACTCCAAGAACTAGTAGTCTCCGATATTGGCTATTGAGTCACATATTTATATGTAGGATTCCAAAGGTCATGGGTTAACCCTAATCCATACCCATGGGTTTATGATCCATGGTTCATGTGGCCTAATTCTTTATGTATCCATACATAAACTTAGTCCAACATGGATCATAAGCCCAACATATAAATATAACTAATTTACACAATTAGTCCCCATTGATTTAATTAGTCTCTTTTGATCACTAAATTAATTCCAAACTAATTCTTGATCAATACTAATTAAATTATATGATTTCATATTAATATATTAGAACTTATAATATATTAATAAACCATAAATAACCTCTTCTCAAAAGTCTATCCTAACAAATTGTCCTGATGATATGCTACTCAGATGGACCATGCTACTCTCGGGTCAAGTACATACCAATTATAGTTATGGGCTTAGACACCTAGTCCAACAGTCTCCCACTTGGATAAGTCTAATAACTATTATTGCAAGTACGACTCCAAAATCCCGACTAGCAATCGTAGCTCTTAAAAGCCGTTGTCGAACTCTGACCTAGTCAATGACGCGTCCATTAGATAAGGGATCATATATTCCTCCATTCTAGATATCATATGGACGGATACATGGATTATAATCATTCTCTCTGTCCATTTATTGTTTCCCGACTTCCAAAGTATGATCGACTGTGGATGGTTTGAATAACCTGGTTATTCGGGAAGTCAAAACATGCAAAGTGAAACACAAGAATAATACTAATACTATATGGCCCCAAAACTTTGAGTGCCATATTGATTACTCATTCATTGTTTAATGTTTCGAATAATCAACTTAATACTTGAATTAAAACAATAGTTGTCCCATGCTCCAAGCATGCACACTATGTTTGTCTATGGTCCTTACTTTGTGAAATAGATCAATTGACAACACTTTAATGATGCTCATTTCACAATCCCAAATCCTTACCGTAAACATAAGAATATCAAATTCTTGCCATTTACTGTAATCTGTTAGATTCTAAACTTATATGCAATGATCCTTTTGTAATGACTTGGCAACAAACATTATAAAGTATTCCAGTGGAGAGCAACTCCATGGAAATGAAGTCTTACATTCAAAGTACATTCCTTTGAACATCCTTCTTGTATTAAGTTTTCTAATCTTACACAGATTTAAAGAATGACTTCTACTTATGGAAACATTTTCATATTCCCATTTTGACTATCACTTCTAAACAAGAGTTGACTCTTTTCAGAATATGTCAATATGGTTATTTCCAAAATTTACACCATACTTCCAAGTGTCCATGAGCAACCAATCTTTGGTAAACCTCAGATTGTCCTCGACAATTGCTTAATCATTTTAGTCATATCTAGTTCTAGTCCTTTTCCCTCTTAATGCCCTAGGCATTTGGAAAATTTAGAATGGATTAATATTACAGCACATATAATCGATCCTATATCCGAAACATATGGGACACGATTCATGATGTCTCACATAAAGACATGATACTAGACCAGTCTTTTGCTATAATATTTCTATTTCTATTTGCCATGTTCTCATAATTCGTATTATAAAAAGGGATGTCGTAATCATAATCGAATTTTAGAACGCAAATAATATTTCCATATATAGAACTTCCAACATAACATTCATATATATACTTGACTAAATTTGATTAAAATATCAATCTAAGCTTTTAGAATTGCAATGAAGTATGAATTCCTCTCCCTTAATTATAGTAAAACAACTTTTCAAACCCTGCAACTTGGCGAATTGAAACCTTTGTTTTTCTATAATTAACATTGCTAACTTGCAACACTTGCCATAATTGATTATGCTTCCACTAGAATAATAATTAATTTACTAGCATAACACTTATGCTCCCACTAGCTTTGACATGTACCCAGAAATTAGCTGGACTTCTAGAAATCATCACTTTATTGGATTTTTTACCAAAGTTCAGATTTCTGATACGAGATTCTTTGATAAGACTTTATCAAAATAATACACCTTTCCTTTGATAGCTCACATGTGTGTCTAAACAATTATGAAGAGGGATGCCGTGATTTAGACCTTTTGCCCCTTCTCACAATTCGAATTATGAAGAGGGATGTCGTAATCATAATCGAATTTGAGAATGCAAATCCCACAATTGCTATCTCTTTAAAATCTATTTAGTGAAAGCGTTTCCTCACAATCATTTTCATGAATTGGAGAGAAACCTTATGACACTTAGATTTTATGGTGTGTATGTTCCTATCCATGGGAATTTGTCAAACCATAATCATAAGACAAGGTTAATGACAAATCCAAACTCATATGGACTGAACTTGTTCAATCTCAATTTCTTGCCACCTGGTAGCACAAGGGCCTACAATATCTCCCAAGTTGTTATGCAAACATTTGAGAACTCATATAACTCACATGCATAGTCAACTTTTAACTGGAATGAGCACATAAATAAGAATATGTCAACACGATAGGTTACAAACCTCAAGTCGTGTGCTAGTGATTAACAAGAGGTTTTATTCTTGATTAGTTCTTGATAGCCGTTTCAAGATCATTAAGACTCCCACTGACTCCATGACATATGAGATTCTCTTGTCAAGAAACATTCCTTGACAAACAAATATTCAAGAGTTAGTGCGGATTCTTATCAAGAAAAACACTTCACACTATTGGTCTTAGTTGGTCTTTGTTTTATCCAAAACATCACAACTTACCATTTTCAAATGTACAAGAGTAGAAAGCATTTTACTCTACATTTGACAAGTGTTATAAACCTTTCTTAAGATTATGTCACTCGAGTTACAATCTTGGAGTATAACTCTAAGACTTGTTTTGGAACGAAGTATGACTCATCTTCTTGATTTAACCATTTCAACAATTCATGATTCCTCTTCTTAGCCAAACAAATGCACCAAGATGTCCTTAGAGGATCAATTGTGATATAGCTTTCCATAATCTTTAAGATAATCATAAAACATGATACTGAAGTACTCTCCCATCTTTTCAGATTGGAGAAACTTTTATCTTTCTGCCTAATTTGATTCTTCTCATTCGTCCTGCCATATATTGAATCTTTCCAATGTTTCCAAATTACATTTAAACTTGTAAGCATAACCATATTTACTAAACTTTAGTAAATCATGACGAATAGTCTTATCGATCTTTGTGGTGGACTTGACCAGTGCACAACCAAGTGTACCCGATCCCCTAGTCATTCACTTGACTCACATATACATGTGAACAAGGAATTAGTCTTAATTTCCCAAAGATGAAATATTCCCATTCATCACACAAGTTGCATGATTCCAAGTTTCTATCCAACCGAAACTTAGGTGATGAGAATTTTTCCTTATTCGGAAAATTCTCGACACTACCACAAACGAAAGAATCAAATCCATTATCAAATATTGCTATCAATGGAATCATATAAAAAACAATTTTCACAAATCCCATTGTAAGGATACTTAAAATAAATAAAATCAAAAATTTTCTTTTTTATTTTAAAATTGCGGAAAAACTTATCCTTACAATGCAAATACATATGAAAACTATGTTGTTATCCATTCCTAAGCAATCTATCATAACTCTTAGCAGCAACTCAAAATTATGATCTTCAGATCATGCAATTGAAATCCATATCTTTATGATCATAATTAGCTTATTCTTCCTTTAAGCTTCCTTTCTTTTCTTCGATTCTACAAAACATCAAAATGAGACCTAGTCACATCATGTAATAAGAATCTCCAAATAGGAACTTAATAGAGTTAGATATTGGACTTTACCTGAAGTATAGTCAAATTTTTTGACTTTTACCATCCTAGTGAACTTTCAGGTAAATAGGGCAGCTTCGCAACCAATGCCTCTTCTTTTGGCAATAGAAACACATGAAATCTTTAGTAATGGTACATGGGACTATCTCAGACGTAGCCTTTCTCTTTACCATTTGGTCAACCGGGTTGACTATGGCCGATCCCTTTCCATTGGGAAGAGAAGACTTTTCTGGACTTCCAATGTTTCCATTGTCAATGTCTATGTAAGTTTAGGAAGTAGATCTTCTAGTCATATTTCCTTTACCAGTGCTCCAAATCATTGTTGATTCAGCAGCAACAAGCAAATAGGTAAGATCATTAAGGGTCATGTCGTGGTATGTCACATAGTAGTCCTTAATGAACTCACCATATCACTCGGAAAGTGATTGAAGAACGCAGTCAACAGTCAACTTCCTTGAGACTTCGACACCTAACTCTCCCATTCTGTCAATATGTGACTTCATCTCCAAGACGTGAGTGCACACAGACTATCCATCTTTGTGTTTGCTTGCCAAAAGGGCTTGAGTTACCTTGAACTTTTTCAAGTCTTTGAACTTGTGGGTTAAGGAGAATAATTGGAGGAGATAGAGGAAGTGAAGTATGATTTCGAGTCCCATTAATGCACGAAAAGGGATTAATCTTTCACCTTGATCTCCATGCGGGATATCATCTTCATTAGAAAAGCTTTATCCAAAAGGATAAGGAAGACCATAGTTGTCATAACTAGACATCTATAAGGGAGAAATTCAAGTTTAGTTGATTTATATCCTTAATATAACACCCAATTTGAAATATTAAGGCTAGAACCCAACACAATATTTAACAAATTGGAAGAGGGATGTCGTAATCCAATTTGCAAAATATTTGAAGGTAGGTAAATGACGATTTACCAATTTCCACACGAAAAACGAAAAAGAATTTTAGGTATTAAGTGAACTAAAACTCCTAGATCCTTTGAGATTCATTGAACTTTTCAATGGCATGTTTAATCTCAATTGTGCCCTTCAAGTTTGTGACTAGGATGCCGAGGATCACAAACAAGGTGTGAATAATCATGCAAATTAGCTTGGTACACCCAATGTTACAACCACCTAATCAATGTGTCGGTTAACCACACACGCTCCATTGATCTATGATTAACATCAAGCTACCCTTTGCCACGCATTGTCAGTCCCAGATTAGTGTGCCCTTTAACCACACACGCTCCACTAATGACTTAACAAGGTGCAAAGTGCAATTTCATGGGTTAACACCATAATCACATTTTTCCTAAAGTAACTAAGATTGGGAATTTAGTAAAAGTTTAGTTACTTTATATTTATCATTATACTTTTAATGAAGGGAGAGTTAGTGTCCTATCCTACCTGTTCGGCTAACGACCCTCCACCAGTAAAGGAAGCGGTGGGTGAGAGTGGACACCCATTAAACTGTCATTTTATAGGCAGTAACCTTATACCCCCCCCCCTTATAGACCTTCATCAACTTAAATGAGGCCTACTAACGGTAAGACTGACTTACTCTTATATATATATATATATATATATATATATATATATATATATATATATATATATATATATATATATATATTAACTTTTAATATTATAATAGTATAAGGGTTGAATTTTAACTTTTAAAATTATAAGGTTTGGAATTAAAGTATTCATGGGGGTGACTTTACAAATTCCAAAACTTGAGGGCAAGTTTTGAACTTTTCAAAATCTTTTGGATTCCATAACTTATGAGTTTAATAAGGTTTTTATTGAAAACTTTTCAAGTTCCATAACTTGAGGACAAGTTATGGAAGACATTAACACCATTAAAAATGAGACTCTTCCATTTTTCATAACCTATGAGTTTTAATGACTCTTTTAAAAGGAAAAACTCTTCATTTTCCATAACTTGAGGACAAGTTATGGAGTTCATAAAAACCATAAAGATCAAATATTCTAATTAACACAATAATCAAATAATTTTCTATGATCTAGATTAAACTCATAAGTAAAGATAATTCACATCAACAATTTTCAAGAAATTAGCTAATCATATAAACTAATACAAATCTTGAAACTTTGACAATAATCTTGTTTTTGGATGAGGATAATCATTACCATAGCATCAAAATCATATTTATGAACAAAAACATTTTGTGGTAATGATCCTAATCCAAAACAGGCCAAAAAAACTCGAAAATTTGCTGTCAGGGGCACTAACTCGTCAAGTGCATGAACTGACTCAGCGAGTGGGTTGAATTATAAGGTGAAATCGGCGATTCCACTGTACAAACAGCACAAAAAACGATTTTTTCACTTTGAAACCAATAATAATGTAACAACATAAATTTTTTCAAGCCAAAATTTTCATTTCAAACATAAAAATTAGATGTCATATTTCCCAAAAATCTCAAGTGTCAAAATTAATACAAATTATTTATCAAAAGTTGTTTATCACATAAACCAGGATCCTCCAAAATATATCTCCAAAGCAAGTGTGTGTACAATCAAGTCGGGGCCTTCCCGCGATGATCAGAAGTACCTGAAACACATAACACATAACACGGTAAGCATGAAGCTTAGTGAGTTCCCCAAAATACCGCATACAACACATTAGCCACTCGAGGCTATAACTCTGTAAGACCCTCCGGTCAATGTGTCTCAGTGGGACCCTCCAGTCCCACAACTCTGATGGACCCTCCGGTCCTAACTCTGTAAACTATGAATAACACATAGCATAGATCACACAGACATAATGCAGTAATATCACAGTACTCAAATAAACACATAAGACCCTCTGGTCACACATAGATACCTCTCTAGGTAAAGTATAGTGAGAAGACTCACCTCGAAGCTAGCAAGCAAAATTCTTGTGCTCGGAATCCTCGATCTAGCCTCTGCCTATCACAAGGATAATAACTCTAATTAATACTCTCCTCACACTCTAATACACCATTCAATGATCTCTCTTACACTCTTACCCCTAGAAATTGGTAAAAGACCAATTTACCCCTCCCTGGCCTCCATTACTTAATTTTGACCAGTCCTAAAGTCAACATAAGTCAATTCTAGTCAACAGCCCCAAATTGACCAGACTCGCCGAGTGCACTCGTGCGACTCGTGGAGTCCCATCGATTCTCGACAATCTTATGAAGGTCCAGCCCGTCGAGTTAACCCCTAACTCGCCGAGTTTTCACCTAATCCAGCTAATCGGGACAACCCTAATCTACTTGCCGAGTCGGCTCATCAACTCGGCGAGTCCATTCAGACTCAACTTGCATTTAGACGACTTTAAGGCAGGATACTTTCCCAAACTCCAGATCCATACTCTCAGGGCTCATTTATCACGTAAAGTCATAGACTTTACGTCCATGCATGGCATTTTGGGCATGAAATGCCAAGAACACGATCTAAATGGGTTTTTCACTCATAAATTTCCATCAAGGCTGAATAAAGCAGGAACCTTTAGATGTTAGGGACCTTCTAAGGTCCAGATCTGGAGTTCAAGCGTCCTCAGGAACCCCAATTCCTCAAAGTCCCAAAATATAAGGAAAAGAAGCCCTAATATTCAAAATGAGATATCTAATCAAACAAAAGAGAAAGGTTCGAACTTGATACCTCTAACAGAAGCTCTTGGACGTATAAGCAGCAGATCTAACAGCCTCTTCACAATCCTTGCTTGGAATCCTCCTTTCCTCTACCAAAATGCACCCACAAATATCAAGTAAGGCTCAAAACTCTCTCAACACCTCTAGGGGGCGATTAGGGTTTCTTCTCAGTGAGGTGTGGCCGCAAATGAGGCTATAAGTGCCTTTAAATAGGTCCCAAACCCGGGAATCTAGGGTTTCAACTCACAGCGCCTACTCGGCGAGTCTACTCTCGGACTCGTCGAGTAGATCATTAAACTCACGTGGCCACACCCGCTTGTACTCGGCGAGTTATAGCACCAACTCGTCTAGTAGATCAATGAACCTCAAAAATACATAATTAAAATAATATACCTGGGAATCCGGATGTTACAAATAACATCAAGTATAATAGAAAACAACCCATGGCTTTGATACCACTGTTGGGTTTTAGTATACTACAACATCCTATGGTACACATACAACCCTAAAAGCTTTGGATCTATGTTTTCTCTAATTATACATGCAATATTGTTTCCAAAGCTTTAAGCCTATAACTAGAATACAAATGATATAAGCAACATAAAATACTAGTTAGGAGTTTACCTCTTTATGTAGCTTGTAGAACTTGTTGTATTTGGCCCTTAATAACACAGTACCAATAGTATGAATGCCTCAAATGGTTCACAACACATCTAGGACAAAGGATGACATTTTGAGAGAGAATCTTGAACCCAAAATCGTCCATGAACTCCAAGAACTAGTAGTCTCCGATTTTGGCCATGGAGTCACATATTTATATGTAGGATTCCAAAGGTCATGGGTTAGCCCAAATCCATACCCATGGGTTTATGATCCATGGTTCATGTGGCCCAACTCTTTATGTATCCATACATAAACTTAGTCCAACATGGATCATAAGCCCAACATATAAATATAACTAATTTACATAATTAGTCCTTATTGATTTAATTAGTCTCTTTTGATCACTAAATTAATTCCAAACTAATTCTTGATCAATACTAATTAAATCATATGATTTCATATTAATATATTAGAACTTATAATATATTAATAAACCGTAAATAACCTCTTTTCAAAAGTCCATCCTAACAAATTGTCCTGATGATATGCAACCCAGATGGACCATGCTACTCTCGGGTCAAGTACATACCAATTATAGTTATGGGCTTAGACACCTAATCCAACAAATACTAGAGAATTTTGGTACTAAGAAGTTGAAATTTTCATACAAAGTGTTCTGAGGTGTAAGGAGAAGTAAGGGGCTTGAAGAGTCTATTTATAGTTGAAATTTGGGCAAGGCGTGCCACACCCTATGGCGATGTCGTTACCAAAGGCAGCTGACACGTGTCGAAAAAGTGGTGGTCCACGCGCCACCTTCTAGAAGCGTGCGCTACGCCTACCTACCTACGCGTTGTGTTTTTCAAAAAAAAAACTTCAAAAAATCGTATTTTTATCCTACGAGCTCCGTTTTCGACATTCTTTATATCTACATGTAGCTATCCACGAGTACTACAACGTTCATTTAGACTCCGTTAGCTAATTCTCAATTTATTTTTAATTTTATATTTTTAAAGGGCTTAGACATCTAAAACCTGTATAAAAATCATAACTCTTTCATATGAATTCCGTTTTCGACTGTCTTTAAATTGATGAAATCTTATTCACGAGATCTTCAAATCTTGTTTAGATTGTTTTGGCTAATAGTCAACCGGTCTTAATTTCGATTTTTGTGTCCGCACCATTGTGTTCAAACTTCGAAAAATCATAATTTCCTCATATAAAGTCATATTTGGACGTTCTCTATATGCACGCTCTCGCTTTTATGATTACTACAACTTTCTTTTAGGTTACTTAGGCTAATAACAAACCCATGTCTGATTCACTATTCACGGAACACTTTGACGTATATGGTTGAACGCTAAACTTCGAATGATCATAACTTCTTTATACGAAGTCAGATTTAGATGTTCTTTATATGCACGTAATCACCATCATGACTACTTCAACTGTCATCAAGGTTATTTATCGTAATTAATATTTTTATTTTGATGCTTATTTTTGCACTATTTATTTAGTTTTAAAATACGTTTTTACACAAATATTATATACATAAGACACACACACACACACACACACACATATATATATATATATATATATATATATATATATATATATATATATATATATATATATATATATATATATATATATATATATATATATATATAATTCCCTTTCATTGATTCATAAAAGCTTACAATTGTTGACCGACGTAAATACATATTATGCCTAGCGAAAAACACGAACATTACAGTATGCGACGACAGAGGGTATGAGGATGTTTGCTACCATGATATGTTGAGGACAAAGATCTAGGAGTTCGTGAACATTTCCAGTTGTGAGACTCTTTCCGAATTAATGGAGGCAGTCAGGACAGGAGAGCTGGAGTTGGAGACCCAGCAACGGAAGGGAAGGAGAGTTGTAATTTAAGTTGGATAGCCTGAGAACTCTTGGTCTTAAGCCTTATTGCATGGTTCTTTTGATTTATTTCTCTCGGGCAGGATCATTTGTTCAACTGTCTATCTAACTCACGACTACATATGATTATGTATTAATGAGGCGGTTGTCAGTATTAGCACCGGTCCCCATATGGATATGGATAGGAACGGAATGAAAGACCAGGATGTAGCCCATGACAATATGTGTAGTGACAAGAGTGACGATGGACAACACGTATGATGATTATGTGTGTTATATGCATGTTGAAATGAGAATTGGCATATCGGCGCTAGAGCCGAGATCTTTGTTTATATGCATTTCATGTATGGTGGATTATGTGGTATAGTGGGGAACTCACTAAACTTTACGCGTATAGTTGTGGAATATATGTTTTGAAGGTTGTTCATGTGAAGTGTTCGGCGGTACTTTACACTCTCATCGAAGATATTGGTTTCCGTTGTTTTGAAAATATACTTTGTTAATCTTATGGTTTTCAAACAAATAAATGTCACCTAATGATTCTAAGTAAATGATTTTATGGTTAATCTATTAAAATGAAAAATCTCTATTGCAATTTTTCGGACGTCACAGAAATCCTTGATTTTTGATGATGTGGTAGATAGAGCGTTTTTTAGATTTTTAATAGGTATAGCAAAACAAAGTGGGGATGGGTTTCTTGGCTCTATAATCTAGCTTTAGCTTCTATTTTACTGTAATGGGTCTTTTCTAACATCTTGCTACTTTTTATAATAAAATTCATTCGTTCCAAAAAAGAAAATAATGTTGCAATGTGTGATATAGGTATCAAATATTTTAAATTGAATTTTGTATTCTAATGAATGGTATTATTTTTAATAGATCTATAAAATTTTGTTATAGGTATTATTTGTTTATCTATTTGTTTAGAATTTTGTATTATTATTTTGGTGTTGAGTTGGTTGTGTATATTTATTAATTTTTTAAAAATTACAAAATCAACTAATAATTATCAAAATTACATCATAAAACAGATTCTACATAATGAAATGATAAATCTCTAAATTATACTAAAATTACATCTTAGAACATACTTTATAAAGAGAAGTAATACATCTAAATTACTTGTATGTATGATATTATTTGAAAACACAAGTCACTCCATTATTTACATATGCTAGAATCTAAAAAATAAAGTGCTAAATAAAAATGATAAATTTTAATAATAATAATCTCAGGAAAATGACTCATGAGGGAACCAACGGTTGATTTTGTTCCGAATTGATTTTTTTTTCTGTACGCAATATATATCTAACTTATTGTTTGAGTTCACCATAACCCTTTTGACCGGCTATCACATTTCATAGCCGGTCAAAAAGGTTATGGTGAACACAAACAACAAGTTAGATAATATACTGCGTACAAAAAAAAAAGACCAAATATGAACAAAATCAACAATCGATTATCCTCCTAAATCATTTTCCTTTTTTAGATTCATTTCACTGACTCTAACCATTTTTAGGGGTGACATCTCGACCTAGCTTGTTCACCTTCCTCGATAATGATTCAAAATACATCTAATGACCAATGATTCTTAATTTGTATAGCCTTTAGTTGTTATCCTAAAACTTTAGTGTCTTCCCTTAATTACTAGAATCTCTACCTATTTTTTTTATATTGGATTTAATTAAATTCATTCATGTATTTTTATTAATGAGAAATGGATTTTGAGTTGAAAAACCGGAATTCGTATATATTGTTGCTCCATTCTAATACTTTCCTAATCTTCATTGGTAGTCTTCATGCACCCCAACCAAACATGTAATAAAAATCTCGGATATAAAAACCTGACGCATATGTTCTTTAATTTGTATATTATAGAATTTTTTAAGAGCAAGGGGAAAAGTAATGTAAGGGTTTAACAATGTACGTGTTGTATTATTCTTTTATTGTACGATGTGAGAGAATTGTATTGGTGAAAGGTGGTTGTGGGTAAAGAGGTGGTGCCATAAGGCGGATGAGGGTGGATAGGAGATGTTGGTGAGGTGAAATAAGGCCCCGTTTGTTTGCATCTTAATACCACTTAATAAATGGTAGGTCTGAATCGGTAAGATTCAGACCGTTTGTTTACCTCTTATTTTGTGGTCTTAATCTGAATTTTATCACTTACCGAATCAGACTTGGAAGACCATCTGAAAAGAAAAAAAAAGAACGCCTCTTCCTATTTTACCCTGGTAATCGACTCGTTTCCCCCTTCTCTTTATTTCACAAACGCCGACCCATCCTTCCTGGCATCTTCGATCGTGCGAACTCTGTTATCCCGTCCGACATCAGCCAGCCACAGCCTCTACTTGCGCCGCTATCTCCGACGACATCAGACCTTTCTCATTCTCTCACCCTTTCTATTCCTATTTCACACGACACCTCCTTGCTCCCTCCCACTGCATCTCCGATCTGCAACACTCCGTCAGCCCCTTCACTACCAGCCGCCCACCGCCTCCTCCTGCGACGCCGCCTCCGTGAACGCCGTTGGGACCGCCGCCCTCTAGCTCCCTCAAATTCATCAATAACAGCTCTTGGTAACGTTTTTTCTCCTTCTAATCCCAATGGAATGTGTTAACAAAATCACATATTGTCATGAATCTCATAGAGAACAAACTGGGTTTGTGATTTACTGATTCTATTCCCGTAAGCATTTTCTCCTTCTTGAGAGACATTCAATTTCGTTTCTGATGTATGAGAATTTTGGTTGAGATCCCAGGAATAAGAATTTTGGATCACTTTTAAAATGATTGCAAATTCATGAGATTGAATACAGACAGAAAAATGGGAATTAGGAAAAATGGGAATTGGTGCTTGATATCTCTATTTTCAGTTTAATCAAATTGATTCCAGTAAAGGTCAGCACACCAAAGAAAGTTTTTTATGCCTTTGCTTGCATAAACTTTTAAGGTATGACTTGTGGAATGTTGAACAGATATACAACAAATTGGGTGGATTATAGATACTTAATTCGGTTAGATATTTTTCTTTTTCTATGTTTCTTGTATGACATATGTTTTTGCTTGATGAAATATGAATATTAGCATGTTATGGATTCACTAAATGAAAGTACAATGTTATATATTGAACAGGTGGTGTCTATTAGTGGAGGATATTTCATACCCACAAGCTTAGGGAGTTCATTAACATTAGATATGTTATGGATGGATGTTCTAAAAGATTTCACAAAGCAACGAAAGCATGAGCTTTGGGTATAATCAAGAAATGATAGTGTTATGTTTGATTTGGATTTATGTTTAATCTGGATTTTATATGGTGTTTGTAAATTTTTTATAATTATTCAAGAAGTTGATTCCGTTATTTTATAAAAATGTTAAATTTAACAAAAATAACATAGAAGGGTAAAATGGTCATTTTTATAATTCAGCACTGCAATTCAGAAGTTCCAACCAAACGGCATTTGAAAATTCAGATCTTAAAAATTCAGACCCCCTTAGAAATTCAGACCTCTTAAAAATTCAGCTCTTATAAATTCAGATCCTGCCAAACAGCCCCTAAGATAGCTACTTTAGAGAAAAGGTGGACCCTCTCATTTTTTGATGAAAATAAGTTGACACAGCTAGTCTTACTATAATTTTCCAAAACCATAAAGAAAAACCACACTCAAAATTAAAAGGGAAAATGACTCACAGGGGTAACAAATTGTAGATTTTGTTCACATTTTGTCCATTTTTTTTGTACGTAAGTTGTTATTTGTGTTCACCATAACCCCTTTAACCAACAAAAAATTATGGTGAATAAAAACAAATGAATATCTACAGAAAAGTCCCAAAATTTTGGAAAAAGTTTCAAAAAAGTCATAAATTTTTTTTGAACATAAAAGTCTCATTATTTTGAAAAAAAAATCATATAATTTATCATTTGTTGTTCAAATATAAAAAAAATTCGTTAGTTTAGGCAAAATGTTAAATAATTGAGATTTTTCTGTTAAAAAAAAACTTTTAGGAATTTATTGAAACTTTTCCCAAAATTTTGGGACTTTTCTGTAGATATCACTACAAACAACAAGTTAGATGGTATATTGAGTTTTAAAAAAAAAAACTGCAATAAAGTCCTTACATATTGGCTTCATAATCGCTTTAGTCATTATATCTTTTTTTTATTCAATTAGGTCCCAAAAACCGGTAATCATATTCAATTTAACTGTTTTACCCGGTCAACATATCAACCAACTTTCAAAAATTACATTTTTGGCCCAGAATTCAAAATTTATTACAAATTTGTTCCAAAATTTACACTTTTGGCCCAGATTTTAAATTTTATTACAAATTTGGTCCAAAATTTACTCTTTTGGCCCAAATTTTAAATTTTTTTAATGGATTCATCCTAAATTTAGTTGTTTTTATAACTTTTTTGTCTCAAAATTTTATTTTGAATATGTTTTTTTATAAAATAATATTTATAAAAAAATATTTTCACATAAAAAATCTTATATTTTCTATATTAAAACTTTTTTTAAAAAACGTTTTTGTATACGAAATATTTATTTATGAAATAGGTATTTATTAAGTACATAAATATATACAAATCTTTTTTATAAAAAAATGTATACAAAAATGTAAAAAACACCTATTTCATAGTAAACGTGTGTGTGTGTGTGTGTATATATATATATATATATATATATATATATATATATATATATATATATATATATATATATATTAGCCGTCTACCCGCACAATGCGAAGGGCGACGAATAGTTTATTTCGGGAATTAATTCTATTCGAAAACGTATTATATTTCAAGGAGCACAAATCAAATACATATTTCTATTGGTCGAACTTTGATTGGTTTCAGTTTGACAATTAGTATGTTGATGTTTTAGATTAAAAACAAGTATGTTGATGTTTTAGCTAAACAAATTATTTTCTTTTTTTAGCTAATCAAATTTGTGTTGATTCTTTTTATGCGTAAAACAATGAGCACAAACCCCATATAATTTCTTCACGTTTGTATTTTTAGTTGGTTCACTTTTAACCATCGAATACAATACGCGCTTGATAAATATTTGTACTTGACGACGTCCATATAACATCAAATGCATGATTTTCTTCATGGAGTAAGTTTACTTGAACACTTATGTAAAAGATAGTAAAGTAATGCGATTAACCAACCTTCTTGTACAAAAATATGTTGTACTCATGACATTTCAAAAACTTTTGTGGCTCCTTCGTCTTAGTCCTTTTAGTATCACAAAAAAAAAAAAAATACTTGTGAACTTATAATAAGGAAATCACAGTTTAGTGTTGTAAAATTAATATATTAGTTTGTTCATTTCATGTATAACATTTGAAGTTGATAATCACCTTATCAATTCCGTATACAAAAAAGTTTTTTAAAAAAAAAAGTTTTATAGAAAATATAAGATTTTTTATGTGAAAAATGTTTTTTTTCTTTTTTTGTATAAATGATTTTATAAAGAAAAACATATTCGAAACAAATTTTTGAGAAAAAAAAAAATTGTAAAAAAACTAAAGTTATGATGAATTCATAACAAAATTCTAAAATTTGGGCCAAAAGGGTAAATTTAGGACCAATTTTGTAATAAATTTTAAAATTTGGGCAGAAAGTGTAAATTTTGGACCAAATTTGTAATAAATTTTGATATCTGGGCCAAAATTGTAATTTTTGAAAGTTGAATGACCTGTTGACCGGGTAAAAGGGTTAAATTGAATACGATTACCAGTTTTTGAGACTTAATTGAATAAAAAAAGATATAAGGACTAAATCGATTATGAGGGCAATAGATAAAGACTTTATTGTAGTTTTCTCTAAAAAACAAATGAACATGTGAAACAAAATCAATAGCTGGTTACCCTCCTGAGTATTTTCCCTAATAATCTCAATGCATGTTAGCCTTAACATTACTTTTGTAGACAAAAAACAACTTCTGTATTTCGAGAAGCTATTTCCAAGAATTTTTCTTGTTTTATTTGTGATTAAAAGGTAAGGTAGCTAGGTACGGACTAGTTGCCACCCATTATTAATGCTTAATGGCGTGGTAACGGGGTGAACACACCCCCCCCCCCCCTTGTCGTTATGTGGTGTCCCGAGGTGATGGTAACGAGCTGCCACCCATTATTAATGCTTAATGGCGTTGTAACGGGGTGAATACACCCCCCCCCCCTTTGTCGTCATGTGGTGTCCCGAGGTGATCGTACGAGCTGCAACACATTACTTTTTTTTTTTACTTTTCCAAATTCGACCGTAGAATGGTCAGATTTCATAATTCTTTATTTATTTATTTATAAATACATACTACTACCTTATTTTTAATCACATTTTTTTTTCTTTCCATACATTTTAAAATTTCAATACTTCACAATTAAAAAAATGGATCCATTCGACCCACCTAACGCTGATGTTGTTGATGATGAAATGTTCATCTCTTTGATGTACGAGTATTGTACGAACGTACTACTACAACCAGATCCAACTCTTCTAGTAACCAGACTGTGGTGTTAAACAAAAATTGCGAAGGACATCGACGTCTAGTTCATGATTATTTTGCCGATAATTGTGTCTACCGGGAAAACGATTTCAAAAGAAGGTTACGTTTGAAAAAAATATATGTGTACGGATAGCCACAGCCATGGCAAGCAGGTATCGTTTCTTTCAATTTTTGTAATTTATAAATGTAGCTTTTAGATAAAATAAATACACTTTTTTACCTATTAAATATATGTTTAGGTATGAAATTTTCCATTTGAGATATGATGCTAGAGGTAAGCAATGATTCACAGGGTTGCAGAAATGTGTTGCGACTATTAAGCTTATGGCTATGGGGGAGTCACTTGATTGTATTGATGATTATATGTGAATGTCTGAGAGAACTGCAAGCGAAAGTTTGTATAGATTGGCGAGAGCTGTTATCGAAACCTTCGGTGACATTTATTTGTGCAAACCTTCGTTGAATGATATGCAACAACTATATGCGACACATGAAGAAAAGCATGGTTTTCCAGGTATGTTTGGAAGCATTGATTACACACACTGGAACTAGAGAAATTGTCTCATGGGGTGGAAATGCGAGTATGCTAGTGTCATCATGGAACGCCTTCATTGGTATTAGAGGTTGTTGCTTCCCAAAATGTATGGATTTGTCATGCTTTTTTCGGAGTTACGAGTTCTAACAACGACGTTACCGTTCTTGATTAGTCACTAATATTCAACGATGTTTTGGGAATGCATTGGATGCTCCCTTCACAGTGAATGGAAATGAACATAATTCTTGCTATTACCTTAAGGATGGAATATATCGACCATATTCTATTTTCATGAAGGCATTTCGACACCCAGTAGAACCAAGAGACAATTTTTTCAAGAGAAGATAAGAAGGAGCACGTAATGATGTGAAACGTGCTTTTGGAGTTCTAAAGACGAAATGACACATAGTTCAACATGCGGCACGACCATATCAGTTAAAAGCTGTACGAGATATTATTTATGCATGTATCATAATGCATAACATGGTGATTGGAGATAAATGACGAAATATTGCAAAGTATTTGGCTACGGAGCTCAGACAAGTGCAATTTCAACCAGAGACAGCGGGATATTTACATAGAGTCGTTGATATTCAAGATGCACGAAAACACAAACAACTTCGAGAAGACTTGACAGATTATATATATATATATATATATATATATATATATATATATATATATATATATGATGGTAACCAAGATGAATAATTAGGGTAAAAATGATTTTTTTAAATGTTATTTGTTTTTAGTTTTAAAATCAGGACTATCGTATTTTTTTCTCGTGTAATGTTGGTTTTAGTTTTTGAATGTTATATTTTTTTTTAGGATTTATTTAAATAGCAGGTATTATTATATTATATTTATTTTTATAATTATTAAAAAAAAATCACAAACAAAATCTTAAAAAATAAAAAAATAAAAAATAAAAAAGAAATGATGACATGAAAAATAATGGATGTTATAACATATTATTAAATTTCTCAATTTCCTCGATTGATGTTATAACATCATGGATAACATGAAAAGTAAGATGACATATTTTTGATGGCATACCACCCCTTAACATATTGTCGATATTCAGTAGCATAAAGAACAATATCATAATGATACGTGGCTCCACGGTGGTTTTAATGAATAACTCTATAAAACAAACACAACCTAAATTTAAATCTTATTTTATAACATAATCGTAAGTCGTTGAATATATTAAAGTCTTAAACAAAGGACAAAAAGATAAAAATTAAAAAGTATTCATACCGACAAACAAAATATTCACGTGTGATCCAAGATCCATTAAGGGTCCCTTCTATTCGAGGAGCTTGACATATCATGGAGGCGTAAGGATAAGAGAAATCATCCTATGTACTCGGTCGCACTCATCTATGACCGTGCACTTCCCTTGGACCACGATTACATTCAGTTATTCTATACATTTTATTTTGAGTATATTACAATTTTGGTCTTCGTAGTTTACATATATATGCAGTTTCGTCTGATTTTAGTATTTTTGATATGATTCGGCCTTAAATTTTCCAAAAGTTGAACACATGGTTACTGAGGCTGTTAGTCTACGACGCTCCGTTAAATGCTAATAAAAGTATTGTTATATCTTTTTTTCTTAATTTTTTTACTTATCTATTTTATTGATATTTTTAAATAATGTAGGGACCATTTCTATAAAAAACGAAAGAAAACCACTAAAAGCTATCAACCCCATTCATCCCATTTTTGTTGTGGTAAGTTCAACACCATGAACATTTTTGTTGATGATTTCATCTCTGCTTGTTTGTATCGGTGAGCCACCACCACAACCATTGTCTGTGTTGATAAGATTATCAGTAGAATGATTGGAGTTTTTAAATACACATTTACGCACGTTTACAACTTCTTCAAGAAGCTTATGGGTTGCCTTCAAGTATTTAGAATTAAAGAGTGCACTCTACATACTATTCACTATGTTTAAAGCCCCACATGCTAACAGTGTCAATCCACCACCAACATCGTCAATGCTACCACCTCCACCACCATCACACCAACACCGTCACCGGGAATTCTTTTTCCATCAAATGCATCAAAACCAGCTGCAACCCATTCCCCCTTGAATTTCCAAATTCCACCATAATAGCTCGCCATTGATCTCTATTTATCTTATTTATATCAATTAAATTCTTCACCACCACCAAAAGTGGTAGTGATAGGGTGGTATGTCTTGGTATTTGTGGTGTAATGGTGATTCTTAAATTTGATAATTAAAACAAATAAAAATGTAATTTCGTCATTTCACAATATGGAAAAGGGAAATAATCAATAGTCAATTATTAAAGTTTGTGAGGTTCAATAATCAATAGTCAATTATTCTATATTTATAATATACTATAATTACAAGGTTTGAATGGGTTGGGTTTCATAACATCCTATGTTCCTATTGATTATTGTGCATATATTTGGAAGCAAAATAAAAAATGTATGCAATTAATTATGTAGTGTAGACTTACATATGTTGACATTTAATTTTGTGAGACACTTGTAGCATATAAAAACAAAATGACTACGGTTGCCAAGTTAAAACATTAATGAATGTCTTTAGATAGAGTTTGTGTTTATTTGATATTGTTAACTTTTTGAGTATATTATTTTGATATAGGGAGATGATACTTCCATGTATCTTTTGAATAGAGGTGTTCAAAATTTCCGAAAAATTGAACCTAAAAACCATACCGATGTTCAGCTTAACCGAACCGATATTTTTGACTTTTTCGGTTTGGTTAACCGAATCGGTAAAATCTTCGGTTTTTTGTTCGGTTACGGTTCATGCTTTTTTCTACAGACGATTAACCGAAAAACTGAAATTTTATTTTCTATATTTTAAATTATTATTTATTTTTAGATGTTTAAGTTAATATCAAATTATTTCTTAGAAATTTTCAATTACAATTAATAATTATTATATTATTTACATTTGTGATTTTAAACCAATAATTGTCATCATTAACATTTGTTATAAATATACATAAGTTGATATAAATTAAAATTGTCATTTGCGTTTCATCAACATTTCACATAAATAACTAAATACTTGACTATCTTTTATATATTAATTAAAAATATATTTTTATATTAGTCGATATTATTTTCCATATTCCACGGATATTTAATAAGTCATCCAATATTTATTATTAATAGAAGCAATAATATAATAAACAAATTATAGGCATTATGCATTGCAATTCATTCTTTTTTAGGAAGTTTCTTATGGGGTTCGATAATCCTAACATATTTTTATTAATTTGTAACGACCGTCATTTGAGGTAATTAATTATTAAATATTTCTTAGATTATCGTTGGGTTAATTATGGATAAAAGGACTATTGGAGTGGACTTAAGCAAGAGGGCCGAGAAATTGGGCCGCCCATAAGACGTACGCTGGGCGTGGCCTTGGTGTACGCGGGGCGTAGAGGCACATGGGATGGCGGGGACGCGCGCACGTACGCGCAGCGTACCAGGAGTATGCGCAGCGTACGTGGCCAGATGCCAAAACCCTAATTTTTAGGGTTTAAGACATATAAATACTCCATTATAGCCACCCCCTGGCCTCCTTACTAGCCCCTCACCCTCAGAAACCCTAAATACCCTCTCTTACTCCATTTTTGTGAGTGTTTGGCATTTTGGAGCTTAGTTTGGTGACGAAAAGCTTGGAAGAAGAGAAGAGACGTTGGAGAAGAAGAACTTGAGTATATTGAGCTCAAGGATCTGGGATTATCTCATCTTTTGGCACTCAAAGGAGGTATAAAGCTTCCAACTTTCCTCATAGAAGCTTTGATCTAGGTTTATGGAGCTTTGGACCTTTTTAGGTCCAAAGGTTGGATTTTTATGATGCAACTTCGTTTTTAAGCTTGGGGTTGCCACCCTCAGAGCTAAATGCATTCCTTTAGCAATAAAGTTTCAATCTTTAAGGTCTATTTGTGACCATGCATGAGATCTAGCCATTTCCATGGAAGTATGTTGCTATTTCCCAAGTTTGGGCTCATTTGGTGGGTTGCAAGCCACCAAGTAACCAACTTTATGGATTAGTACGTTGAAGAGGACTTGGATATGTGATTGTAGCCTTTAGAGTAGAGTATTAAGCGCTTAATGGGGAAAGGTGGCTTAACAGGGTAGTACGCTGGGCGTAACAGCCAGTACACGCTGCGTATAAAGGAGTACGCCCTGCGTACTCAACAGTGTTGGGCTTTTCATCTTTTGGGCCTCGGTTTGAGCCAACTTTTGGACTTGTCAGCTATTGGGCCTTAATGGGCCATTAGGAGTCAGATTTTGGACTAAGGACATGTTTGGGCTTAGGGAAGGCTCATTTGAGAAGTTGGGCCCAATTTAGAAAATTGGGCCATTAGTGGGCCTTTAGTGGGCCATTAGTGGACTTAGAAAGATTAGTTGGAATCGGGCCTTGGATATGGTCCAAAACTAGAGCAGGGGTAAAATGGTCATTTTACCCTAAGAAGGATTATCAGATTTTGATTAAGTGTTATTATGGAATTGATAGCCAGAGAGTCGTCGGAGCAGCAGTCAGGGATTCCTCACTCGAGTTTTCAGCAGTCAGCCTTGCGAGGTGAGTTTCCTTCAGTAGGAACGGGTCTACGACACCAAGGCCGACCCGTAGTATGATATGTTAGTAGCTGAGTGTGGGCGAGGCTCGTATCTCATAGTAGCCGAGTGTGGGCGGGGCCCGTATCTCATAGCTTAGTTTGATTATGGATATATACATGATTGATAGATTTAGTTATACTTGCTGTCTGTGTGATACTTGTATGTATGTTTATTAGCTGAGTGTGGGCGGGGCCCGTATTTCATAGTAGCTGAGTGAGGGTGGGGCCCGTATCTCATAGTAGCCGAGTGTGGGCGGGGCCCGTATCTCGTAATAGCTGAGTGTGGGCGGGGCCCGTATCTCTTAGTTGCATGTTATATGTGTATGGTATGTGGTAGTTTGGGGAGACTCATTAAGCTTCGTGCTTATAGTTTTCAATTTTGGTTTCAGGTACTTCCACTAGCATAGGGAAGGGCTCGGGATGATCGCATGGCACACACCACAATTTCAACCTGGGATTGTTTTAGACTCTGATATTTTCTCATATGATTTTCATACAATGTTTGACATGATGTTTTTGAGATACATGGTTCTTGATTTTCTTGATGATGATGGTTGGTTTATGGTTTTATTATAAGTTTTAAAATGAAATTTTTGGACTGTGTTTGTGGGATGTTTCAAGTTGGTATCAGAGCCTTGGTTTGAGGGATTCAGACACACTCTCGGGTGTGTCTGAACTCAAACTAAGGACATGGTATGAAAATTTTCAAAAGAAAATCGTTTTTATAAAAGAAGTTTTAAAAAGAGAAAAGAACTTTGAAAAGAGAAAAAGGGTGTGGTGCATGCAATCAGCCGAGCTCAAGTAATTACTCCCAAATTACCCATACAAGTTTATGTTATGATATGTTTATGAGAATTGCATGCTAGTTTAGGACTAAGGATCTAGGAAGGATGCCTTATGTGCCTATTATATGTGTATCAGCTTTATGAGAATTACATGCTAGTTTAGGACTAAGGATCTAGGAAGGATGCCTTATGTGCCTGTTATGTGTATCTCAGCTTTATGAACCACATGCTAGTACAGATTAGTTACTGATGGCCTGAATGTAATATGCTTTATTATTTGTACTCGATGCTCGAATGCTGCTTGCTTTGTGCTTTTAGGTGTTCTAGTTATCTCTTACTAACTAGTAAATGAATATGTTACGTTACATATTGTGAGGACTAAATATTTTCAGAAGGTTAGGTCTAGCTCTATTGCGCAGCTCTTGTTTGAGTCCAACCGTTGTAGGGTAGGATCTTTCATTCGAAGAATTATCTAGTCTTAGTGATATGTAATAGTATTCACGAGGTAGTTAGGGGGAGGTAGCAGTGACTTCTTATGCAGCTGATGGCGGAGAGTGGGTTGGTGATTACCCTTGGGCAAGCCTAGGATGAGTTTAGCATGAGATCAGCAATAGTAGTAGAAGGGACTTGGTGGAGTCGAGGCAGTTCTTGAGGAAAGTACGGATATATGTAGAAGGTAGTATGGACCCGTACTACTGAAAGCAGAGGATCCGTACTCGAATCAAGGGAGGTTGAGATGAATCCAGGGAACTTGTAGTATGTTAGATCCCTTAAGATATGATGAGTATACTGATGTTTCTTATGGTGTATTTGATGGGTTTTGAGCATTCTAACACTTCCTAAGTGTACATGCAACCCAAATAACCTTGAATCTATGTTTTCTCTATATACATGCAAATTTCTTTTTCAAGGTTATTTCTTAACTAGCATGGCATGGGGATTACATAAAACATAAAAACTAGTAGAAATACATACCTTGTTGTTGCTTGGATTCCTTCAAGACTTTGTGAGCCTAGCACCCCAAATGTTGTGCCTCAAATGCTTCACACAACACCACAAGACTTGGAATAACTTGAGAGAATACTTCTAGCACTCAAAATTGGTTATGCCCTCTCTAGTAACACTAGGTCCACTAGCTCTCCATTTTGCTAGCCATAGGGTTCCTTTTATAGTGTTGTCACAATTAGGGTTTACACATGAATGCCCTTAATTGTCATGACTCTTGATTTCCCATGACCCATGGATTTGTAACTCCCATGGACTATCCATGGAGCTCTATTTGGTTACATCCATAACCCATAAACCATGGATCATTAATCCACCATAAAAGAATTGATGATTGTCATAATCAACCCTATATATTTAATTAGTCTCACTTTGATCACCAAATTAATCCTAGATTAATACTTGATCAATACTAATTAAATAATACTATTATTAATATATTAGAACTTATAATATATTAATAATCATAAGTGCCTTATTCTCTCATTTAGTCTATCCAAGTATTGCAATGCCATGCAACCCAAATGGACCATGCTGGGTCGGGTCAAGTACATACCAAATAAAGTTATGGACTTAGAGACTATATCCAACAGTCTCCCACTTGGATAAGTCTAATAACTATATTTGCAAATATGACTTCAAAATCCGACTAGCAATCGTAGCTCTTTCAAAGTCTCTCGGAACTGAGATGATGATGATACGCCATTTAAGATAAGTGATCATACAATCCTCTATTCTCATGATATCAGCCGGACAAACACATGGAACATGGTCTTACTTATTGTCCAGCATTTGTTTCTCGATCTCTGATTTGTTTCGACATAGAACTAAATTGAACACATCAATTAGGTTCTGACCGGGCCCGGTACATAGGTCAAAACCAAATCATCGAGGGGCCCAAATATCGCTTCTATTTCTAGAAGGAACAGATAAACTTCGACTGATATGCTTGTACTAACTACTTGTTGAATTATTCACAATGGCACGTTTTATGACATCGAGTTACCAATGCGTTTTCGTGCAATCAATGAATAACCAACTCATAGTCAACAACTCATATCTCTAGGTTTGAAGATTTATATGATATTACCGTCTCACGATCACTCGAGATAAATTCCATGAAGTGATGCAAGTGAGCGTGGGTTGAATCCAATACTCAGCCCTTATGAGTACTCATAAATGTTGTAGCAACCATTGCATTGTCTAAAGCACTTTAGACAAATCATACAAGCCAAATTCATGACAGTCTTGATTCATATCTACTTCCAACATATGACTGACTGTGGATGGTTTGAATAATATAATATATACCATAACATAATTATTCTGGAAGTCAAAACATGCAAAGTGAAACACAAGAATAATACTAATCTTATATGGCCCCAACACTTTGAGTGTAAATAAAACACCTTTTATTTAAGCACTGTATTGATTACTCATTATTTATGTTTCGATTAATCAACTTTATGCTTGAATTAAAACATTAGTTGTCCCATGCTCCAAGCATGTACACTATGTTTTTCCAAACAACAATTATGCCATACTCCAAGTATGCATACTATGTTTACACATGGTCCTCTCTTTGTGAAATAGATCAATTGACAATATTCCAATGATGCTCATTTCACAATTCCAATCCTTGTTGTAAATGAAAGAATACCAAACTCTTGCCATTTACTGTAATCTGTTAGATTCTAAACTTATATGCAATGATCCCCTTGTAATGACTATGCACATAAGTCATAAAGACTTGGCAACAGAAATTACAAAGTATTCCAATGGAAAACAATTCCATGGAAATGAAGTCTCAAATTCAAAGTACATTCCTTTGAACATCCTTCTTAGCATTAAGTTCTTTAATCTTACACAGATTCAAAGAATAACTTCCACCTATGGAGACAATTCCATATTACCATTTTGACCATCACTTCTGAACAAGAGTTGCCTCTTTTCAAAATATGTCAATATGGTCCTTACTTTATACTTCTAATTGTCCATGAGCGACCAATCTTTGGTAAACCTCAGATTGTCCTCGACAACTTTGCTTAATCATTTTAGTCATTTCCAGTTCTATTCCTTTTTCCATCTTAATGCCCTAGGCATTTGGAAAATTTAGAATGGATGAATATTATAGCACATGTAATCAAACCTATGCCCAAAGCATATGGGACATGATTTATGCTATAAAATTTTTATTTGCCATGTTTTCATAATTCGAACTATGAAGAGGGATGCCGTAATCATAATCGAATTTTGAGAACGCAACATATATAGAATTTCCTTATGTTAAACCATTCCAACATAACATTCATATATATTCTTGACTAAAGTAGATTAAATTCTCAATCTAAGCTTGTAGAATTGGAGTGAAGTATAAAATCCTCTCCCTTAATTATAGCAAAACAACTTTTTCAAGGCGAATTGAAACTTTTGTTTTCTATAATTAACATTGCTAACCTGCAATATTTAACATAATCGTCATGCTCCCACTAGCATAATGATTACCAGCATAACACTTTATGCTCCCACTAGCTTTGACATGTACTCAGAAATCAACTGGACTTCTAGAAATCAATACTTTATTGACTTTCTTACCAAAGTTCATATTTCTGATAGTAGATTGCTTTGATAAGACTTTATCAAAAACATACACCTTTCCTTAGATAGCTCACATGTTTGTCTAGACCTTTTGCAATTCTCACTAGTTAGTGTGCCGGTTAACCACACACGCTCCACTAACTATATGAGAATGCAAATATCACAACCGCTATCTACTTAAAATCTTCTTAGTGGAAGCGTTTCCTCACCATCATTTTCATGAATCGAAGAGAAACCTTATGACACTTAGATTTTATGGTGTATGTGTTCCTATCCATGTGAATTTGTCATAACCATAATCACAGGACTAGGTTAGTGACACTTCCAAATTCATAGGGACTGAACTTGTGCAATCTTAATTTCTTGCCACCTGGTAGCACAATGCCCACCATTGCTTCCGGGTTGTTATGCAAACAATTGAGAACTCATAGAACTCACAAGCATAATCAACTTTCAACTGGAATAGACACAGAAACAAGAATATGTCAACACGATAGGTTACAAACCTCAAGTCGTGGGCTAGTGATTAACAAAACTATTGCTTTAGTTCTTGAAACTATTTCAGAATCATTTAGACTCCCACTATCCTCTTGACATATAAGACTTCTCTTTGTCAAGAACCATTCCTTGACAAAACAAATATTCAAGATCTAGTGCGGATTCTTATCAAGTTAAACACTTCTCACTATTGGTCTTAGCTGGTCTTTGTTTTATCCAAAAAATCACAACTTACCAATCTCAAATGTACAAGAATAGGAAACATCTTACTCTACATTTGACAAGTGTTATGAACTTTCTAAAGACTATGTCACTCAAGTTACAATCTTGGAGTATAACTCCAGGATTTGTTTTTGGCATGAAGTATGAATTATCTTTTAATTTAACCATTTCAACAATTCACGATTCCTCTCCTCAGGCAACAAACACACTAAGGTGTCCTTAGAGGATCAATTGTGATATGGTTCCATAATCACTAAGATAATCATAAAACAAAATACACAAGTACTCTCCCATCTCTTCAGATTGGAGAAAATTTTATCTTTCTGCCTTATTTGATTCTTCTTATTCATTCTGCCATACATTGAAACTTTTCCAATGTTTCAGAATTACACTTAAACTCGTAAGCATAACCATATTTACTAAACTTTAGTAAATCATAACGAATAATCTTATCTATCTTTGTGGTGGACCTGACCAGCACACAACCAAGTGTACCCAATCTTTTAGTCCTTCACTTGACTCACATGTACATGTGAACAAGGAATTAGTCTTAATTTCCCAAAGACGAAAACTTCTCATTCATCATACAATACAAGTTGCATGATTCCAAGTTTCTATCTAACTGAAACTTGGGCGATGAGAATCTTTCCTTATTTGGTAAATTATGATACTACCACAAATGAAAGAATCAAATCCATTTTCAAATATTGCTATTAATGGAAACATATAATCAACAATTTTTCACAAATGCCATTGTAAGGATACTTAAAATAAATAAAATCAAAACTTTTCTTTATTTTAAAACTTTGCGGAAAACTTATCCTTACAACCCATATGAAAACCTTGTTGTTATCTATTCCTAAGCAATATGTCTCAACTCTTAAGTAATAGCTCAAAATTCTGATCACCGAACCATGCGATCAAAATCCCTCTTCGCGATCAGAATCAACATATACTTCCTTTAAGTTTCTTCACTTTTCTTTGATTCTTAAAACATCAACATGTGACCCAGTCACATCATGCAATAAGAATCTCAGAATAGAAACTTAATAGAGTTAGACAATGGACTTTACCTGAAGTAGAGTCAAACATTTGACTTTACTATCCTTATGGACTTTTAGGTAAATTTGGCAGCTTCGCAACCAATGCCCTTCCTTTGGCAACAGAAACATATGGACTCTTTGGAAACGGTACACGGGACTATCACAGACTTAGCCTTTCTCTTTACCATTTGGTCAACCAAGTTGACTATGGCCAATCCCTTTCAATTGGGAAGAGAAAGTTTTTCTGGACTTCCAATGTTACCATTGTCAATGTCCATGGAAGTTTGGGAAGTTGATCTTCCAATCAAATTTTTCTTTACCAATGCTCCAAATCATTGCTGATTCAACATCATCAAGCAAATAGGTAAGATCATTAAGGGTCATGTTGTGATCTGTTATCAGGGAGTGACCAAGTCAACAGCCAGCTACCTTGAGACTTCGACACCCTACTCTCCCGGCTTGTCAATATGTGACTTAATCTCCAAGACCTAAGCACATATAGACTTTGTTTGCCAATAGGGATTGAGTGACTTAGAACTTATCATGTCTTGAAACTTGTGGGATAAGGAGATTTATTGGAGGAGGTGGAGGAAGTGAAGTATGATTTCCAGTCCCACTAATGCACAACAAAGGGATTGATCTTTCACCTTGGTTGCCATTTGGGATATCATCTTCATTAGGAAGCTTGTTCCTAAAGATTTGGGAAGACCATAGCTGTCTAAACTAGACATCTATAATGGGAGAAATTCAAGTTAGTTGATTTAAAGTCCTTAATATAACACCCAATATGAAATATCAAGGCTAGGACCCAATAACCTATTTATAACTGGAAGAGGGATGCCGTAATCCAAATTATAAAATAGTTAAAGGTAGGTAAATGACGATTTACCAATTTCCACCATGAAAAACGAAATATAATTAAGTTTTAATTGGATTTGAAACTCCTAGATCTTTTGAGATACATTCAACTTTCAATGGCATGTTTGAATCTCGATTGTGCCCTCTCAAGTTTGTGACTGGGATGCCGAGGATCACAAACAAGGTGTGAATAACCATACAAATTGACTTGGTACCCTCAACAATATTACCTAATCGATGTGTCGGTTAACCACACACGCTCCACCGATCTATAATAAAGTCAAGTTACCCTTTGCCACTCTTACTAGTCCATGTTAGTGTGCCGGTTAACCACACACGCTCCACTAACGACTTGGTAAGGTACAAAGTGTAATTTTATGGGCTAGCACCAATTTCACATTTTCCTAAAGTAACTAAGATTGGGAATTTATAATGTATAGTTACTTTATAATTCATTATACTTTTAACGAGTATTTAAAGTCGTATCCTACCCGTTCGGCTAACGACCCTCCGCCGATCAAGGAAGCGGTGGGTGAGAGTGGACACCCATTAAGTCACCATTTTATAGGCAACAACCTTATACCCCCCTTATAGACCGGCTTCGTGAATGAGGCCTACTAACGGTAAGAATGACATATTCTTATACATATCTATATAATTAAAATTATAATAATAGTATAAGGGTGTATTTTAAACATTTAAAATACTTGGTGGTTTAATCTATTAATTAAACTATACTTAATTTAATTAAACTTAAACCATGTCTTTATGGAATTATTAACTCTTTTAATTAAACACTTTAATTAATTTAATGAAGTCCATAAAGCTTGAATTTTACCTTTAAAAAATTCTAAGAGTTCAATTTGGAATTAAAGTGTAAGGCTTTTCAAATTCCAAAACTTGAGGGCAAGAATTGAAACTATTCCAAGTCTCTTCAATTTGTAACTTATGAGTTTTAATGGTTCATAAAATGAAAACTCTTCATTTTATGAAACCTCTTTAGTTCTTTAATCATAATTAAAAGAAGTGACTTTTGGTTATCCATAACTTGAGGACAAGTTATGGACACCATCATTAGCATTAAGATCATGAATTAAACAAGCATGTAAGCTACACAAAATTCCTATGATCTTCTAAAAACTCATAAGAACAAATATTCATATCAAACAATTTCAAGAAAATCATATAAACATATACAATACTTGAAAATTGATAAAAGTCATGTAAAATGGGTTAACATAATCATTATCATTTTGAAAAACAGATTTTACAAGTCCAAAACAGATTGGGATAATGATCTTAATCCATTTCCAGCAACAAAACTCGAAAAAACTGCCCAGCACGCTCCTACTCGCCGAGTGCATTATTCTACTCGGCGAGTAGAATGAATTTGTTCATGGACTCGGCGAGTCCTCCCCATGGACTCGGCGAGTCCAGTCGTCAGAATGCAGAATTTTCGATTTTTAACCAGTTTTGCATCAAGTATACAGAAAACAATCCTAGGCTCTGATACCACTGATGGGTTTTGAGCATTCTAACACTTCCTAAGTGTACATGCAACCCTAATAACCTTGAATCTATGTTTTCTCTATATACATGCAAATTTATTTTTCAAGGTTATTTCCTAACTAGCATGGCATGGGGATTACATAAAACATAAAAACTAGTAGAAATACATACCTTGTTGTTGCTTGGATTCCTTCAAGACTTTGTGAGCCTAGCACCCCAAATGTTGTGCCTCAAATGCTTCACACAACACCACAAGACTTGGAATAACTTGAGTGAATACTTCTAGCACTCAAAATCGGTTATGCCCTCTCTAGTAACACTAGGTCCACTAGCTCTACTAGGTCACCATTTTGCTAGCCATAGGGTTCCTTTTATAGTGTTGTCACAATTAGGGTTTACACATGAATGCCCTTAATTGTCATGACTCTTGATTTCCCATGACCCATGGATTTGTAACTCCCATGGACTATCCATGGAGCTCCATTTGGTTACATCCATAACCCATAAACCATGGATCATTAATCCACCATAAAAGAATTGATGATTGTCATAATCAACCCTATATATTTAATTAGTCTCACTTTGATCACCAAATTAATCCTAGATTAATACTTGATCAATACTAATTAAATAATAATATTATTAATATATTAGAACTTATAATATATTAATAATCATAAGTGCCTTATTCTCTCATTTAGTCTATCCAAGTATTGCAATGCCATGCAACCCAAATGGACCATGCCGGGTCGGGTCAAGTACATACCAAATAAAGTTATGGACTTAGACACTATATCCAACAGTATTTTCAGTATGGTGACGTTACGCCCTAGGCCGACTGGCACTTCAGGCACTGGTGAGGGATCAGGCTCGGGCTCTAGATCCGAGCAGATGGATGAGCAGACGAGGGAGTTTATTTCATTTGAGATCACGCGCAACATACTATATCAGACTCCTGTGATATTTGGATCGGTCAAGGAGGGTATTTTAGAGCTTTTGAATGAGAATCTAAGCGCTTTCCGTACTGAGATGGCGGCCATGGTGGGGTCGCGCACACTGACTATCAGGGAGTTCAGGGCTTGTGGAGCTCCTGATTACCATGGGGCTCGGGACCCCATTACGAGTACTAGATGGTTGGCTGATGTCGCCTACGCGTTCCGCACCAGCAGATGTCCCGAGGGGGACAAGGTTAGACTTGCGTCCTGTCTTCTAAAGGACAGGGCACGTGACTGGTTGGAGGAGGTCGGACATGGTATTGGGGATGATACCGCGTTGGACACGATGACATGGGGTGACTTCTCGGCCAGGTTCGAGGCCGAGTTTGCACCAATTATTGAGGTGCAACAGTTAGCACGGGAGTTTCAGGACCTCTAGTAGAATACAAAGACAGTGGCAGAGATCACCGCCAAGTTCAGAGAGAGAGCCCTTCTGGTTCCGCAGTATGTGGCGAACGAGGAGGTGAAGAAGGCTCGGTACCACGAGATGCTGAGGAGTGACATTAGACAGATTGTGAGCCGCTCTAGCTGCAAGACGATGGAGGACATGATTGCTAGGGCTCGTGAGAGGGAGATTGATCTAGAGATGGAGAGGAAGAGGAAGCCATAGTCGGTGTCTAGCGTGGAGGGTTCGGGAAAGAAGCCCAAGACAGATTCCCGAGGGAAGGGCCAGCAGGGCCGAGGCTGCTGCAGCAAGTGTGGCAGGTTGCACGAGGGAACGTTCAGGGCGGGTAGTTCGGGTTGCTTCAAGTGCGGCCGAATTGGGCATGTGAGCATGGATTGTACTGCTGTTTCTACCACTACCACTACGTTATCTGATCTGATTTGCTTTTAGTGCGATCATAGGGGCCACAAGAGGTCCCAGTGTCCGAGTTTAGCAGCAACAGGGAAGGTGGTGGCACCCGCCCCTGCTACATTGAGGATTACAAACGGCCATCAGGGCCGGAAAGAGGCGTCATTGGCGAAAAGCAGAGCCTTCCAGTTGATAGCAGAGGAGGCACGAGCAACTCCTGATGTCGTTACGGGTATGTATCTTTCTCTTATCTCTTTATTGATATTGTTTATTACTTATGTTTATATATTTTGTTATAGGATCGTTCTTAGTGAATGATATATCAGCTTTGCTACTGTTTAATTCGGGTGCCACCCGATCTTTTGTGTCGCTTGCGCTTACCAAGCGATATAGTAGAGCTCTGGGGGAGCTGTATTGCCCGCTTGATGTAGAGATAGAAGATGACAGGACCGTCAGGGTCGCGAGGGTTCACAGAGGTTGTACACTACAGTTATTTGATGAGAAGTTTTTAGTGGATCTGGTCCCTATTCCCCTGCAAGGGAATAAGGTTATAGTTGGTATGGACTGGTTGAGCCCCAATGGGGCAGTGATCGACTGTGAGCAGCAGCTAGTGAGGGTTCGGACTCCTAGTGGGGGAGGGTTAGTGATTTAGGGTGAGAGGCCACAACATGGGTTGACTCTATGTTCAGCAGCACGGGCTAGGCATTACCTTCAGCAGGGTTGCGCATGATATGTCGCTTATGTGACAGATACCCGGGATAAGGGTAAGGTGACAGTTGATGATGTACCAGTAGTGCGAGAGTACCGTGACGTATTTCCGAAGGATTTACCGGGGATACCTCCGTAGAGACAGGTTGAGTTTAGGATTGACCTAGTCCCTGGTGCGGCTCCGATAGCCAAGGCACCATATCGGTTGGCTCCTCCCGAGATGCAGGAGTTGTCTACACAGCTACAAGAGCCGCTAGACAAGGGTTTTATCAGGCTAAGCAGTTCACCATGGGGAGCCCCGATCCTGTTTGTGAAGAAGAAGGACGGGACACATCGCATGTGTATAGACTACCGGGAGCTGAACAAGGTAACGGTAAAGAACCATTACCCACTTCCGAGGATAAATGATTTGTTTGATCAGCTTCAGGGAGCATCTTGGTTCTCCAAGATTGATCTACGGTCAGGGTATCACCAGATGCGATTTAGGGACAATGATGTACAGAAGACAACTTTTAGGACTCGCTATGGTCATTATGAGTTTATAGTGATGCCGTTTGGGCTCACCAATGCTCCAGCCGTGTTCATGGACCTCATGAACCGCGTGTGCAGACCGATGCTGGATCGGTCTGTAATAGTCTTCATTGATGACATCTTGGTTTACTCCAAGACTCAGGAGCAGCATGAGTAGCACCCAAGGGAGGTGCTGGAGACACTGAGGAGGGAGATACTTTTTGCAAAGTTCTCCAAGTGTGAGTTTTGGTTGCGTGAGGTGCAGTTCCTTGGGCATCTCGTCAACCAGAAGGGTATTCTGGTCGATCCGGCCAAGATAGAGGCCGTGATGCAGTGGGAGATTCCGAGGTCTCCAACCGAGATTCTGAGTTTCCTAGGTCTAGCGGGTTACTACCGGAGATTTATTCAGGACTTCTCCAAGATTGCAGTTCGTTTGACCCGACTGACCAAGAACTCGGTGGTTTTCCGCTGGGGGCCTGAGCAGTAGGCGGCTTTTGAGACTCTCTGACAGCGGTTATGCGAGGCACCGATTCTGACCTTGCCAGAGGGAGTTGATGACTTCGTAGTTTACTTTGATGCTTCGATCACAGGCATGGGGGCAGTTTTGATGCAGCGGGGCCATGTGATAGCTTATGCATCGAGGCAGCTGAAGCCTCATGAGGCCAACTATCAGACGCACGATTTAGAGCTGGGGGCTGTGGTTTTCACCCTCAAGATTTGGTGGCATTACCTCTACGGGGCCCGATATACCATTTACATGGACCACAAGAGTTTGAGGTACCTCATGGATCAACCGAATCTGAACATGAGGCAGCATCGATGTTTAGATGTGGTGAAGGACTATGACTGTGAGATCCTTTACCACCCGTGCAAGGCCAATGTGGTGGCCGGATCCTTGAGCCGCAAGGCAGTAGCGGCCCCAATTTGAGACATTTGTCTGAGGACGACAGTGACCATTGTTGGAGCAGATTAGAGAGGCGCAGGTGGAGGGCCTGAAGGAAGAGCGCCAGAAGTGTGAGAGGATTGTGGGCTGGGTGGCCTCATTTGATTATGACAGCCGAGGGTTGTTTACCATGCATGGGAGGGTCTGGGTTCCGTACTGGGGCGGAGTACGGATGGTTCTGATGGATGAGGCCCATAAGTCGAGGTTCTCCGTCCATCCTGGGGAAACGAATATGTACAGAGATCTTCGACCCGATTACTGGTGGCCCTGCATGAAGCGGGATGTAGCTTGGTAAGTTGAGAGATGCCTGACCTGCAGGAAGGTCAAGGCATAGCACCAGAGGCCTCACAGAAAGATGCAGACGTTAGACATCCCCTTGTGGAAGTGGGAGGACATTACTATGGATTTCATCACTAACCTTCCCAGGACCGCACGTGGGGTTGATTCGATATGGGTCATCGTGGATTGGTTGACCAAGAGCGCTCACTTTATCCCGATCCAGGAGGGCATATACGCCGAGAAATTGGCCGAGATTTATGTGCGAGAGGTAGTGGCACGACATGGAGTGCCTGTCTCGGTGGTGTCTGATCGAGATGTCCGTTTTACTTCCAGATTTTGGAAGCGGTTTCACGACGAGATGGGTACCCGTCTCCACTTTAGCACCGCTTTCCACCCCCAGACCGATGGATAGGGTGAGAGGAAAATTCAGACTCTTGAGGACATGCTTCGTGCATGTGTTTTGGATTTCGGTGGCAGTTGGGATATGTATCTTCTGTTAGCGGAATTTTTGTATAACAACAGTTACCACGCTAGTATAGACCGACCTCCCTTCGAGATGCTCTACGGGAGGAAGTGTAGGACCCTAATCTGTTGTCGTGAGGTCGGTCAGAGGGTCATGGGGAGTACGGAGGTAGTACTCAAGACCACAGAGAGGACCCAACACGTCCGGCGCAGGCTCCAGACTGCTCAGAGTCGGCAAAAGAGTTACGCCGACAAGCGGCTTTCAGATTTGGAGTTCCAGGTAGGCGACATGGTCCTCCTAAAGGTGTCACCTTGGAAAGGTGTCATCCGGTTCCGGAAGCGGGGAAAGTTGGGCCCTAGGTATATTGGTCCCTTCAGGGTTATAGCCCGGGTGGGCAAGGTGGCATATCGACTGGATCTTCCGGCAGAGCTCAGCCAGATTCATAACACTTTCCATGTTTCTCAGCTGCAGAACTGCTTAGTGGATGAGTTTGCAGTTGTACCTTTAGAGGATATTTAGGTGGATGATAGCCTGAACTACATCGAGAGACCAGTGGCTATCCTCGACAGGAAGACGAAAGAGCTGAGGAAAAAGTGAGTGGAGCTGGTGAAGGTGCAGTGGCAGCACCGCAAGGGCTCAGAGTGGACCTGGGAGCCCGAGGAGGAGATGAGGGAGCACTACCGGGAGTTGTTTCCGAATGTAGCAGACTTCGAGGACGAAGTCTAATTAAAGTGGAGGTGAATTGTAACGACCGTCATTTGAGGTAATTCATTATTAAATATTTCTTAGATTATCGTTGGGCTAATTTTGGATAAAAGGACTATTGGAGTGGACTTAAGCAAGTGGGCCGAGAAACTAGGCCGCCCATAAGACATATGTTGGGCGTAGCCTTGCTGTACGCGGGGCGTAGAGGCGCATTGGATGTGGGGGACACGTGCACGTACGCGCAGCGTACCAGGAGTACGTGCAGCGTACGTGGGTAGATGCCAAAACCCTAATTTTTAGGGTTTAAGACATATAAATACCCCATTATAGCCACCCCCTGGCCTCCTTACTAGCCCCTCACCCTCGGAAACCCTAAATACCCTCTCTTACTCCATTTTTGTGTGTGTTTGGCAATTTGGAGCTTAGTTTGGTGAAGAAAAGCTTGGAAGAAGAGAAGAGAAGTTGGAGAAGAAGAACTTGAGTATCTTGAGCCCAAGGATCAGGGATTATCTCATCTTTTGGCACTCAAAGGAGGTATAAAGCTTCCAACTTTCCTCATAGAAGCTTAGATATAGGTTTATGGAGCTTTGGACCTTTTTAGGTCCAAAGGTTGGATTTTTATTATGCAACTTCGTTTTTAAGCTTGGGGTTGCCACCCTCAGAGCTAAATGCATTCCTTTAGCAATAAAGTTTCAGTATTTAAGGTCCATTTGTGACCATGCATGAGATCTAGCCATTTCCATGGAAGTATGTTGTTATTTTCCAAGTTTGCGTTCATTTGGTGGGTTGCAAGCCACCAAGTAACCAACTTTATGGATTAGTACGTTGAAGAGGACTTGGATCTGTGATTGTAGCCTTTAGAGTAGAGTATTAAGTGCTTAATGGGGAAAGGTGGCTTAACAGGGTAGTACACTGGTCGTACCAGCCAGTACGCGCAGCCTACAATCCAAACAGTAGCTACGCGCTGCGTATAGAGGAATATGTCCCACATACTCAACAATATTCGGCTTTTCATATTTTGGGCCTCGGTTTGGGCCAACTATTGGACTTGTCAGTTATTGGGCCTTAGTGGGCCATCAGGAGTCATATTTTGGACTAAGGACATGTTTGGGCTTAGGGAAGGCCCATTTGAGAAGTTGGGCCCAATTATGAAAATTAGGCCATTAGTGGGCCATTAGTGGACTTAGAAAGATTAGTTGGAATTGGGCCTTGGATATGGTCTAAAACTAGAGCAGGGGTAAAATGGTCATTTTACCCTAAGAAGGATTATCGAATTTTGATTAAGTGTTATTATGGAATTGATAGCCGGAGAGTCGCCGGCGCAGCAGTCAGGGATTCCTCACTCGAGTTTTCAATAGTCAGCCTTACGAGGTGAGTTTACTTCAGTAGGAACGGGTCTACGGCACCAAGGCCGACCCCTAGTATGATATGTTAGTAGCTGAGTGTGGGCGAGGCCCGTATCTCATAGTAGTCGAGTGTGGGCGGGGCCCATATCTAATAGTTTAGTTTGATTATGGATATATGTATGATTGATAGATTTAGTTATACTTGCTGTTTGTGTGATACTTGTATGTATGTTTAGTAGCTGAGTGTGGGCGGGGCCCGTATCTCAGTGTAGCCGAGTCTGGGCGGGGCCCGTATCTCGTAATAGCTGAGTGTGGGCGGGGCCCGTGTCTTAAAGTCAGTGGAGTGTGGGCGGGGCTCGTATCTCCTAGTTAGTAGAGTGTGGGCAGGACACGTATCTCCATGAGTGTGGGCGGGGCCCATATCTCTTAGTTGCATGTTATATGTGTATGGTGTGTGGTAGTTTGCGGAGACTTACTAAGCTTCGTGCTTACAGTTTTCAGTTTTGGTTTCAGGTACTTCCATTAGCAAAGGGAAGGGCTCGAGATGATCGCATGGCACACACCACAATTTCAGCCTGGGATTGTTTTAGACTCTTATATATTCTCATATGATTTTGATACAGTGTTTGACATGATGTTTTTGAGATACGTGGTTCTTGATTTTCTTGATGATGATGGTTGGTTTATGGTTTTATTATAAGTTTTCAAATGAAATTTTTGGACTGTGTTTTTGGGATGTTTCATAATTAGTAATGATTAATTGGTTAACCAAATTACCGAAACGAAAAAATCGGTTAACCGAATACCGGTTAACTTGATTTTTTTTGTTTAGGTTTAATTTAACATCCTGTTTCGAGAAGTTTCTTATTTCGGGATTTTGAGCAATAAATGGATCAAGTAGAGGCCTTGGGCTTCAAGGGAATAGGGTTTAGACCCTATTGGATGTTGATAATATTGGTTATGTGATCCAAGTCCTTGGTTTATGTTTTGGAGTCAAAGGGTAAAATGGGAAATGTGATGTTTTAGACTACTTTCATAAATTAAGAATTTTAGTTTGGTATGTTTTAAGTCACACGTAATTAGATAGGACCGTGAGGATCTTCAGTACCTTTCTGTGCATATAAAGAACGCAAAAAACAGAGGTGAAATAAAGAAGTTATGGTCGTTCGAAGTTGAAGTGGAAATTGGGGAGTTATGGATTACGCGAGGGGTAACTAGAAGTTACGCATGGCGTAACGGGTCTTTAATGAGTTATGTAGGGCATAAATTTTGGTACGTAGGGCGTACTCGACCAGAGTGCAAACCCTAAATTCGGGGTTTTGAGCCCTATTTAAACACCTTAACCTCCATAAACCTCTTTGATTCTCAGCCTCCATCTCTCCAAACGACTCCATTGAAACCCTAACCCCATATTTGAGCATTGTAAGTTAAAAGTGTGTTTTTGGGTGCCTTTGAAGGAAGAATAAGTGGGTGGTGTTTCTTGGAAAGCTTCAAGCTTTGTGGATCTGTGATTTGCACCTCTCAAGCATTCTTCAAGAGGTATAAACTTCAGAACTTCATGAATGATTTGTTAGATCTAGTTAGTTCTTATTTGTTTTGGTCAAAAGTTGATCAAATATTATTCAACCAAATTATATGAGAGGCTGTGATGTTTAAGGTAATGCAAATATCAAATAATGATCTAAGTGAGACTAGGTAGTTACGAGGAAAGCCTTTGATACTTTTTAGGATCTCCGGCATAAAACCTTGGAAGGTGATAATGATCACTTGCCTTGTTATTTTTATTGATTTCAATGAGAAGTTACAGAAATGATGAAGATCATACGAGTACAAATGTAGTAATAAAGCTAATCGTGTCTATAGTGGGTATATTACAGGTGTATTTATAGTCTAAACAAAATAACTATACGTCCGATATTTCCGGGATCCTCTTGCATGAGGATATACACGTTATTTGACTCGGTATTCCCGGGTCTAATGCCTGGTTGAAGTGATTTTTCGTTGAGAATAAGTCTCATATTGACCGTTTCTACACATGTGAGAAAAAGAAAGAGAAATATGACAGTTAAAAGTGTTAGGAAATAAAAATAACAATGGTCAGGATCCAGAGAAAGGTTTAGGATCCTGAAGATCCGAGATCCTGAACAAGGTTGAGGATCTTGACGCTAACAATTGCCACCAAATTATACCTATGGAATATCAAGGTTTGTAGAGGTTTATTTAATCAAATAATGAAACGAGATCAGAATCGAAATGAATTAAGAACACAGAGAGTAAACATAATCTTGTTTCAGCTCAATTATGCTTTCACGATACAAAGAGTATTCAGACAAAAGAGTTGCGAAATTTCGATCTATATTATGTATCGACCCTATTTATAGGAAAAAATAGAAAGCATACAAAAAATACAAAGGACTATGCATTACAGTTTCGAAACATAAATGCCTTTGTAATAAGATTACATCACTATCAAAAATACAAAACAACTTAGACACCTTCGCCACATCACAACCTTCGAACCCCAACATTCTCCTCCTTTGTGATAAGTGTTGAATCTAGGTTGTGAACAATTGAGGAGCTTGACGTAACACCCTCCTTATCTCAGAATACCAGTTGACCATTTTTCGAATTTCTGCCTTCTCCTTGTCACTATTCTTTGCATAGCTATTCATTCGAATAAGCAAATTTGTGTAGTGCGAAAAAGTGTATTTTTCAATGTCATTCATTTGGAACAGAAACTTCGTTACTGTACCTTTCTTGTTCTTTCCCACAAAAACAATTCCCAAGGGCTTCAAGAATATTTCCCCATCTTCATAATTTTTCAACAAAGACTGATATTTGATCATTGACTTGGGAACATACACTTTCTTTCCCAATGTTGTAGCCAGATCAATATCAGTTAGGGCTAGAGCTCCATAATAACCATCGATGAATACCCTCAAGTGTTCGAAACCAATCATGAAATCTTCCTTGTTCACTGGTTGTAGCTTAGAATAATCAACTGACTTCAAGATCTTCGCAACAATCAAAAGATCATATAGGTTCATTAGTGGGAAGTCAGCAACGGAGAAGTAGAACACTACATTGTTTGCCCTTACAGCAACGTATCGATAATTCTATAACATACCCTTGAATAACATATCCTTGGTTACGTTAAGAATTCGAACAATTTTAACAGAGGACCAGACTGTATCTTCATTCTTTCCCAACACAACACAGAATCGATACTTCGTGCGTCTAAAATCCTCCTTATCCTTGAAATTGTTTGCAAGCTCGAATTGCTCATCACGACACATCATTAGATTTATTGGAAAATATAACTGATTGATATCAGTGTTCTCAATGTCATAACTCTTTTTAGGTGTTTTGCTAAATGAATGCATCTCACCCGAAAAAACTATGGCTTCGATGTATTCATAGTTATAGTGCTTAGCAGGATCACCTTTATTCATACCAGGAGGATCATTTTCTCTAATTCGGAGTATGCTTTGGATATTTCCCTGCTTCTCCAATTCTTGTTCTATTGCTGCTTTCTTCTCTTCAGCTGAGGGTTCATGTATGACACCCTTCCCTTTACTTTGTAACTGTTCTGTGGTAGGAGGTGGTTTCGAACTTGATCCTCCAACAACAGAACCACCAATAACGATTCCTTTTGCTATAGGCCTTGTTGTGGTTGTTGTGGAATTCGAAATTGTTGAACCAGTTACTAATGAAATAGGAATTTGAGTTGAAGAAACTTTTCCCACTACCTTCGCATCTTCTTCAATTTTCTTTGAAGAGCTACCACCAATTTCGAACATAGCTCCCCTACCAGCACCTATCTTCTCTCCCCCTTGCACCCCCGTGGAAACAGGTGGGGCATCCGTTGCATAATATTCAACAACTTCGATAGAGGGGCTAACTCTTTTTGAAGAGTCAATTCAAGCAAAGAAAACTTATGTGAAAGAAGCTCAGGAGTTATTAACGAAGATGAAACCAGACTTGTTTTTAGCACCAGACCCTTCAACTCAACCAACAATTGATTAATATTCGAAAAAATTTGAACATCATCAACCGCCATCTTATCGACCTTCGAACCAAGAGCTTCATACAATGTGACAAACTTTGTAACAACATCTGCGATGATATCAACTTTCTGATGAAGAGATGAATAATCTTGTTGTAAAACAACAACCTCTTTGCCCATATCTTCCTTTAGTTCTTGAAGTTTGAAATTGACATCTTCACAAACTTTCTTCACATCTTGAATAAACAAGATATGTCTCTCCTTTGCCACAACCTTTAATTCTTTTAGACCAGAATCAAAATTCGACAACTGTGCCTTCACCCGTTTCTCGTTATTGCGATCAACATCAGAAATAGCTTCATGAAGTCTGTTTTCTTGAGGCTTTAACATAATATCAACTTCGAAACTGGACACAGAATGTTTATCCTCTCCAACAACTTGAATTTGCAAAAGTGAATTAAGCTTTCTGTTAAGGATTTTAAATTGCTTCCCGGTAAGTAACATGTTATCCGGAATGTTTTCCTCTTCCGGATCGAACTCGATATGTGCAAAGGCACCATCAAACTCATTTTCATCATCATTCTGAGCTTCCTTTTCTTTATGAGTGATAGGTGGATCAGTGGATTGGGATGAAAATAAGAATGTAATGGGTTGATTGAGAATGTTGTCGAATGTGGGAGAGTGGGTAAGAATAGGTGTAATAGAAACATATGGAGGTAAAGAAATAGAAGTGTCGATTGTTGAAGTATCGAGGGTAGATGAAATAAGAAGACTAGAGGTACCTTGATCTATAAAAGTTTCGAAATTTGACACCGGAGGTGGGGTAAAAACTATCTGCTCTGGTGTAGAAACTTTCGTTGAATCATCAGATGTTTTGACAGGATCAGTAGAAGGTCCAGTATTCTAGGCATTCGATCTACCCGGAGAATTCGGCACAGGTGAATCTGGAATAACATCCTCTTCCGTAGAATCATCATGAATGACCAACTTTCGAATTTTCTACTTCTGCTTTTTCGAAAGATGTTTTGCCATGTCTTCTGCCCTTCTTTTCTTTGAGACAGGAGAACCTAGGACTTGAACTTCTCTAAAAATAACCCCTTTTCGATTAATCTGAGGTTTGACTTTGTACGTAGGAGAAAAACTTTGTGACTTTTCAGATGAACGAGATGATTTGTGAGCCATCTTTTTCAATTTATTCAAAACACCAGACTTCGAAGGTAAAATTGTATTCTCTGGTTGAGATACTTTAGGTTTCTTGACAACAACCGGAGGTGGCTCACTATGATCTTGCTTTTTAGGTTTAACAACCTTTGCAGCTTTGGTAGGTGACGGTTTCGAAGGACTCTCATCATTACTCTTCTTTTATCCTCTCTTCGTCTTCGAAGGACCAACAGTAGGAGGTACCAACACTCCAGTTTCGACATCTGGGTTAACAGTCTTCAAGTAGTTTACCAACACCAGATGAGCTAGATAGATTTTTCGAAGCATCGCATCAGGAATGCGAGCAACCGTGGGAAAAATATTAACATCATCCTCAACTATTTTAGGAAAATGAAACAGTGTAAATGTTGCAGTCTCCTCATTCTCAGGAACAACGATCCCCTCCTTCTCATATGAAAACTTTAAGATAATGCTCCATTATCAAGCACACGAGATTCCATCTATGACATTAGTGTTCCCAACACTTTTGACAAACTCATTCCACAACTGAGCTGTATAATCCACTAGTAAGTCGCATTACAACCCTGCTACCATTGCATAAACCTCCAATCTACCCTTATCTAACCCCATAGTTCTTCCAGTTAGACACCGAAGGTAGATACTAAAGAAAAGATTCCATAAACATGGCAAATTTGACTTCTTGAACTCGCTAATTTTTTTGAGAGGAGGCTGATAACCCATCTCCTTAAACATGTAAATAATTTGTTCAGTGGTTACCTTGTAAAAAGGTTCAGCATTGGGAATACCAAGAATTTGAGCAAAGATCTTCTTCGAAAAACGAAACTTCTACTCATTCAGGAGGGAAAAAGTAACCGCATTCAAAGTTTTGCTGTATGTAGCAGTAGACCCAGCAAGAGATAGCCATGAAACAGGTACAGGAAAGGCATCAAACATTGCCTTGGACAAAACAGAGTGTTGAAGAGCAAGAATAAAAATCTGCAACTTCTCGAGATACACAGAAAAGTCGCTTCGAACTTGGAAATTAGTGCTCTGGATTTTCATCAATGGTTGCTAGGTGACATCATCGGTGGTTTGGGATGGATCAACGGTGGTGTTTGGAGCAGCCATTGTTAGAGTTTGAAGAACAATGAAGGAGACAGAGATTTCTTAAGATTTAGGGATTTCCGAAAGCATAAAATTGGAATGATCCCTAAAAACCCTTTATATAGATGACCATAAATTTGAATTTGAAGCGGTTTCAGAATTGATTACTACTGATTTGTCTCCTTGAAAGTCGTACCAGTCTGCCGATAAAGTAGTCACGTCTGAGAAAGTGATCATCTTTTTTCCTTGAAACCCAAGTTGGAATACAAAACGTTACATCACACAGTCTGTTAACATGCCCCAAGAAAATGAGAACTGATGGAAACCTTCGGAATGGAGGTTGGGCTCTTTCACTTTTGGGTTTAAAAGCGAAGTCATATGCCAGACTGTCGAAATCATCAACCTGAGTTGGTAAAACTCCGATGCTCAAGGATTTTGTGAGTGCAATGTGCTCCAAAGAAAAAGATAAGAAGCAATTTAAGAAAATTTTGGATCTGTGATGTAAAAAAAAAATTTCGACACACAGACAGTTAGATCCCAGGAAAAGATCACTTCATTTAACTTCAAGAGAGAAGTTAAACTGCTTGTGTGGTTTCCCATGAATTACAATTGACTACTTGTAGAGAAGTATCGAATGGCTTCTTTTATCAAGGTTTCAAAGGTAGCTTAAAAATTTCGTTACAAAGCACGTCTAAACATAAGAGTGACAAGTTGTAAATGAGAGTACATGTTTGACCAGTGTAGTCACTGACAAGTAAGCTTAGGAAAAATTTATCAAGTAACGAAGGTAGAATGATACTCAGAGAGAAATCATATTCTTGAAACCAAAATTAGTCCTAAATCTTGTTGGTTAACAAATGTCGTGGGTTCCGAACATTTGATCAAGAATACTACAAATGAAAGAATATGATTTTGAGTATCGAAAAGATGTACTGAAACAAAGGTTTCGTTAATTCTGGAACAAAGTTCCCCGTCAATTCCTTAATTTGGTTCGACACTTAGGGTTTCACTTTCATCACGATCTCATGATGTTAGATCATAAACACAGAGTTTTGATATGTCTAGATCCTGATTGGTTTATACCAGAAATCTCTTGGACATATGTCATTGTGTGTGAATGTGATAGAATTTTAGGATGAAAAAGTGTGGTTTTCAGAAAACGAATGTACCTCTGCTATGATTGGACCACACAGTAAACTCTTAACTCAAATGAGAAGAGTAAGGTAGCTCATGAATGAATGAGAATATAGCCTAATTTGGAAGGAATTCTCAGAATGAGAAAACCATTAAGGCTTCGAAACTCAAAGCATTATCGAGGCTTAGGTCAACATGCTGCAGCATGCTTCTAGGGGCATCTTAACTAGTACATAGTTTTCAAAAATATACCTTCCCTCAAAGCATCAAGCATGTACCACGATGAATCTTCATTCTCTGCTATGTAAAGAAAAATATTCGCTACATCTACACAACCAATGTAAAACATACAAAAAGAAGAAAATATTTTTGGATTTTTGTTTGAGAAGATGAAAATAACAAAAATAATAAAATCTTTTTGATATTTTTGAATTTTTCAAAATAGAAAAACAAAACAAAATTATTTTTGGTGTTTTTAATTTTTTTTACATAAAAGTAACAATTTTTTTTTAACCAAACTAAAGAAAATTTGTGAATAAGCAGATTGTACATGATGTCGAATGCGAGGCGTGTCGAAGCGCTGAACATGAACATTAACCTCTGAATGATGAATTGTAACCTTTGAATGAACACTTAACGCCTCTGAATTGACAACTTTTTAACATTCACCCTTGTCATTCTTTCGAAATAAATCCAGGAACAGAATTTGCTTCTATCAATCCCAGTCCATTTAGTATTCTTACAAATGACTTTTCATCCAATGGTTTTGTAAAAATATCAACAAGCAGATCAGTTGTCTTTACAAAGTGAACTTCAATATTTCCATCTTCCACATGATCCTTAATGAAATGATAACGAAGTGCAATATGCTTTGTTTTCGAATGTTGCACTGGATTATGACAAATACGTATAGCACTTTGTGAATCACAATACAATGGAATCTTTTTCATGTTTATTGTATAATATCGTAATTGGCTTTGTATCCAAATTATTTGAGAAGTGCAAGCAGCAACAACTACATATTCAGCTTCAGCAGTCGAAATTGATACACATGTTTGATTTTTCGATTGCCAGCTTACAAGCTTCCCATCTAAGAGTTGACATCCACCACTTGTGCTTTTTCGATCAAGATAAGAACCTCCCAAATCAGCATCAGAAAAAGCTTGTATGAAAAAACCAGTTTTCGAAGGATATCACAATCCTAACGAAATTGTTTCTTTGAGATATCGAAAAATATTCTTCACTGCTGATAAGTGTGGTTCTCTGGGATTCGATTGATATCTGGCACAATTACAAACAGAAAACATAATATCAGGTCGACTTGCTGTAAGGTAAAGTAACGAACCTATCATGCTTCTGTATAAAGTGAGATCAACAACAGGTTTATCTAACGAAAGAGTGAGCCTTGTTCCAACCGCCATTGGTACTCGTAACTTTGTGCTATTCGTCATCCCAAATTTTTAAAGCAGATTCTTTGTATATTTTTCTTGATTAATAAAAATTCCTTCTCTGCTTTGACAAATATTCAATCCCAGAAAGTTGTTTATTTTTCCCATCATGCTCATCTCAAATTGGCTTTTCATCAGATTTTCAAATTCTTTTGACAAAGTAGGGTCAGTAGAGCCAAAAATAATATCATCGACATAAATTTGAACGAGCATTAGATGATTCCCCACCTTCTTTCGAAAGAGTGTGGGATCAACTGATCCTTGTTTAAATTTCGATTGCTTTAAAAAGTTGGTAAGTGTTGCATACCAGGCTCTTGGTGCTTGTTTTAATCCATAAACAACTTTATCTAACACATAACAATGATCAGAGTATTGAGAATTGATAAAACCTGGTGGTTGTTCAACATAAACCGTTTCTTCGAGAACTCCATTAAGAAATACACACTTCACATGTTGGATAAGGTGTCTAAGTCCGTTACTATATTTGGTATGTACTTGACCCGACCCGACATGGTCCATTTGGGTTGCACTTCACCGAATCAATTTATATGGATAATCTTTTGAGAATAATATAAGTTATGATTTATTAATATATTATAAGTTATAATATATTAATATGAAATCATATTATTTAATTAGTATTGATCAAGAATTAATTTAGAATTAATTTGGTGATCTAAAGGAACTAATTAAATATGGACTCTTATATATATAGAATGGGCCAAGTTCATTTAGGATGGGCTAAGCTTGCATGGATAGTCCATGGAGTTTTTAACCCATGGATCCTATGGAAATGAAAGATCATGGGTATTAGGGTTTACATGAATGTAACTCTAATCCTCCATAATATATAAAGAGGTCTTTGGCACATGCAATGGCACTACTGTGTGAGTACAAAGGGTGGGCCGATTTCTACTTGGTGCATATTATTCTCTCAAGTCTTTCAAGGTGTTTTGGTGATTTGTGATTCCACTTGAGGCATCCACATTATTGGTGCTAGGCTCTCAAGACTCCAAGCAATCAACCACAAGAAAAGGTATGTTATTCTACTAATGTTTTATAATACAAGTACCCCATAACATGCTAGTTAGGTTGAGAACCTTGGAATTCAAATTTGCATGAATATTAGAGAAAACATAGATCCAAGATTTCTAGGGTTGCATGTACACCATAGGAGTGTTAGAATGCTCAAAACCCATCAGTGGTATCAGAAACTGGTTTGTTTTCTTGATATTTGATGCAAACTGCTTGAAAGAATCGATTTTTCTGCTCACTGTTTAGTCAACTTGTCGAGTCCATAGGGGGACTCGATGAGTCCAAATGAAAATGCATCCTAGTCGTCAAGTAGGTTCTTGCACTCGGCGAGTAGGAGCCCCTGTGTGCAGAATTTCGAGTTTTGCTGCTGGAAATGGACTAGAATCATTACCCTAAACTATTTTGGAGTTGTAAAACCTGTTTTTGATGTGGTAATGATTATGCTAATCCATTTACAATGGTTATTATCAAAATTTCAAGTTTTATATGTGTTTATATGATTCTTGAAATTCTTGATATGAATGTTCATACTTATGAGTTTTAGTAGATCATAGGAATTATTTGCAAATTGTTTGTTAGTGTAATTCTTGATCTTAATGCCTATTGACGGAGTCCATAATTTTTCCTCAAGTTATGGATTACCAAAAGTCACTTCTTTAAAGAGTCATTAAAGAACCATAAGTTACATAAAATGAAGAGTCTTCATTTTCATAGACCATTAAACTCATACGTTATGAAGTTGAAGAGTCTTGAATAGTTTCAAAACTTGCCCTCAAGTCTTGGAATTTGTAAAGTCTCACACACACTTTAATTCCAAACCCTAGAGTTTTAAAAGTTAAAATTCAACCCTTATACTTTATAGTATTATAAGTTAATAATATATATATATATATATATATATATATATATATATATATATATATATATATATATATATATATATGTATAAGATTAAGTCAATCTTACCGTTAGTAGGCCTCATTCACGAAGCCGGTCTATAAGGGGAGTATAAGGTTGTTGCCTATAAAATGGCAGCTTAATGGGTGTCCACTCTCACCCACCGCTTCCTTGACTGGTGGAGGGTCGTTATCCGAACGGGTAGGGCAAGGACTATAATTCTCATTAAAATTATAATGATATAAAGTAACTAAACCATTTATAAATTCCCAATCTTAGTTACTTTAGGAAAATGTGAAATTGGTGTTAACCCATGAAATTACACTTTGTACCTTACCAAGTCGTTGGTGGAGCGTGTGTGGGTAACCGGCATACTAACATGGACTAGTAAGAGTGGCAAAGGGTGACTTAATCTTTATCATAGATCGGTGGAGCGTGTGTGGGTAACCGGCACATTGATTAGGTGATAAAGATTAAGGGTACCAAGTTAATTTGCATGGTTATTCACACCTTGTTTGTGACCCTCGGCATCCCAGTCACAAACTTGAGAGGGCACAATCAAGATTTAAACATGCCATTGAAAAGTTCAATGAATCTCAAAAGATCTAGGAGTTTCAATCCAATTAAAACCTAATAATTTATTTTGTTTTTCATGGTGGAAATTGATGAATCGTCATTCGCCTACCTTCAAATATTTTATAGGTTGGATTACGGCATCCCTCTTCCAAGTTATAAAGTATTGTGTTGGGTCCTAGCCTTAATATTACATTTGGGTGTCTTATTAAGGATCCTATATCTAATCTAAACTTGTCTTTCTTCTTTTCAGATGTCTTCGAAGAATGTTGCTTCAGGCTCAAACCCTACCGGCTCCTTCTCTCTCTTGAACCTTTGTGGGAGAGTCATCTTTGATGGTTCAAACTTTAATGATTGGATAAGGAACATCAGGATGGTCACACGTTACGAGGACAAGGAATATGTCCTCGACAAGGAACTGAAGTAAATTGATGAGTCTACTGCTACTCTAGAGGAGATCGCTGACTTTAGGGCACATGAGAGAGATGCTACCAAGGTGGCATGTATCATGTTGGCCACAATGAAAGCTGAACTCCAGAAGTCCTATGAGGACTTTTACCCTTTTGAGATCCACATGAATCTGATGGACCGCTACCATCAAAGTGCTCGTCAAGATAGGTATGAAATCATCTCTTCCATGATAACAACCCGAATGAAGGATGGTGAACCCATCACGGGCCACATGCAAAATATGCAAAGGTTTATGGACCGTTTGCTGACATTGAATGTGAACTTCCCTAAGGAGTTAGCTATTGATATCATACTGCACTCCTTACCTACTTGTTATGATCAATTCCGAATGACATATCACATGAACAAGGAGGAGGTCACACTCAGCAAACTTCAAGGACTTTTGAAGACCACCGAAACTGGTCTTAAAGGTAAATCGGTTGTTACTACTCCTACTCCTAACACCACCCCTGTTTTGGCAATCGGGCAAAGCAGAGGGAAAAAGAGGAAGACCCCTTCGAAGTGTACCAAGGGAAAGTCTCTTGATGGCTCCGCTTCAAGTGGAACCAAAGGTGGTTCTGTCACTCCTTCTTCCGACCTAAAAGAAGCTGAATGCTTCTATTGTCATGATAAGGGGCACTGGAAACGAAACTGCCCCAAGTACCTGCAAGATGTTAAGGATGGGAAGGTCAAACCTACCCATGCAGGTATTTACACTATATTGTCTAAAAACTCACCGCATACTAATTCTTGGGTCATTGATACAGGTTGTGGTATTCATATATGTTCTGATTTGCAGGGCCTAAGAAGAAGTGAAGATGTGGAGCATAGAAAGATAAACTTGATCATGGGGAAGAATAGGAAAGTTACACGTGTCACCAAGATTCGAGTTTATTCTTTGTTGCTAACTAGTGGGTTAGTGTTATATTTGAATAAGTGTTGTTACTCGTCTGAAATGGAGAGAAATATTATTTCTTTTCACGGTTTGTACAAACAAGGGATTACTTTTTCATTTGATAATGAATGTGGTGGTATTAATGTTTTTTATAAAAATGTTCTCTTTTTTAAAGCATTAGCTTGTGATGGTGTATATGAAACTGTTTCAGTTGTAGACAACTTAGGAAATAATGTGTTGTATATCAATTTTTCCACTAGTTTGGATAAGGCATCCTTGTGGCATTGTCGTCTTGGACATGTCAACAAGAAGCGCATAGGCCAACTCCAAAAGGCTGGAGTCTTGGTGTCATTTGACTTAAAGTCGGATGACAGTTGCGAGTATTGTTTTCTTGGAAAAATAACAAAGTCACCCTTCACTGGTACTTGTGCTAGGGGTGAAGGTTTGTTGGACCTCATACACACAAATATGTGTGGACCCTTCAGAACCGCCACAAGGGATGCTAACCGCTTCTATGTGACTTTTACTGATGATTACAGTATGTATGGTTATGTCTACTTAATCAAGCATAAGTCGGAAAACTTTGAAAAGTTCAAAGAGTTTAAACAAGAAGTGGAGAATCAGCTGAGAAGGAACATTAAGATGCTCCGATCTGATCGAGGAGGAGAGTATCTTAGTACATAGTTCCTTGACTATCTTAAGGAATGTGGAATTGTTTCACAATTGACACCTCCTAGGACACCACAGCTGAATGGTGTGGCTGAGAGGCGCAATCGAACCTTGTTAGACATGGTTCTTTCCATGATGAGTCGAGCTTCGTTACCAATCTCATTCTGGGGGTATGCCTTAGAGACTGCCACCCATATTCTTAATCTAGTCCCTACCAAGAAGGTTGCCAAAACACCTAACGAGATGTGGACTGGGAAAGTTCCCAATTTAGACCACATCAAGATTTGGGGTTGTGAGGCTTTCTTGAGACGTGAGACTCAGGACAAGCTCGAACCTCGTAGTGAGCGGTGTATTTTCATCGGCTACCCACATAAATCCTTTGGTTACCTCTTCTATAGACCCAGTGAGAATGTGGTCTTTGTGTCAAGGAGAGGGGTCTTTCTAGAGAGAGAATTTACAAGCCAAGGAAACAGTGGGAGGCAAATTGACCTTGAAGAGCTTCAAGAGTCAAGTGGCGAAGGAACCTCAAACCCTAGTAATAGACCTAATGAGGAAACTCCTGTTGAACCAATTGACGAGTCTGTACCTCTGAGGCATTCCACTAGAGTTTGGAATGCACCTGAGCATTACTATGGTTTCCATATTACTGCGAAAGGTGATACCTTTATCAGTGATAGTACACTGGTAAATTTGGATGTACCTAATAGCTATAGGGAAGCCGTGGCAGGCCTCGAGTCTGCTAAATGGAAATAGGCTATGGACAGCGAGATACAGTCCATGTATGACAACCAAGTTTGGAACTTAGTTGACAACGTACCGGACCGTATGACAGTCGGGTGCAAATGGATCTTCAAGAAGAAGATCGACATGGATGGGAAAGTGCACACTTATAAGGCGCGATTGGTTGCGAAGGGCTTCACTCAAACTCAAGTAGTTGATTATCATGAAACCTTCTCACCAGTAGCAAAGATTAAGTCTATTAGGGTTATGCTAGCCATTGCTGCATTGCATGATTATGAAATATGGCAAATGGATGTCAAAACCGCTTTCCTTAATGGAAAGTTGGCTGAGGATGTTTACATGAGTAAGGCAGAGGGTTTTGTCAATGTTGAGTACCCTAATAGAGTGTGTAAGCTTGAGAAATCCATTTATGGATTGAAACAAGCATCTCACAGCTGGATTCTTTGTTTTGATGAGAAAGTCAAAGAGTTTGGCTTTTCGAGAAGCGAAGATGAGTCCTGTGTATATGTCAGAGCTAGTGGGAGTATAGTTAGCTTTTTGGTACTGTATGTGGATAACATACTACTCATGGGAAATGACATCCCAACCTTGCAGGAGGTTAAGTCCTGGCTTGGGAATTGTTTTGCTATGAAGGACCTTGGAGAAGCTACCTATATCCTAGGGATGAGGATATTGAGAGAAAGGAGTAAGAGACTAATTGGACTTAGTCAAAGCACCTATGTGGACAAAGTGTTGAAAAGGTTCAACATGCATAATTCCAAGAAAGGTGACTGATGTGTATAAAAATGCACTGGTTTTATCCTACTTTTAATTATGAATTTGATACACAAAAGGCAGTGGACATGTCAATTGGTGGTATAATTTAGCAAGCAGGGTATCGAACTCAGGGAACTGAAATTAATCTAACTACTAGAATTATCTAAAACAATTAGTAAAATGGAAGGGTTTTCTCTAGTTTTGCAAGACTAGAAACTTAACTGAAACTTAACTAACACTTAACTAACAGCTAAAAGCAAGTAAAAATCAACTAAATTCAATAATCAAAAGGGTTTCTGTTTAGGTTCGATTCATTTACTCCTATGGTTAATTTTATGGCAATACAATGGATTAATTGTTATTGGTTACCGACTAAAGTGATTAGATTCACATCCGCTATTACCAATCCTTAGGAAACGAATTAATTTAAGCAGTGACCAAGTGACAAAAATATTGAATTTCCTAGTTTAATTAATTCGGGTTAAGTAAGACTTGTAATGGTTAATTAAATTAATAATTCACTTAACCTCTTGTTGATGGTTTATCACACAAGCTCACACATTAATTTACCTATTTTCTAATTAATCCTAGTTTCACATTCGTTATTCCTAAGCACATAACAATGTGTTCACATAAATCACATGAGTTAAGCAATTAAGAGATGTTCATGCAGCTTAATTACTTAGCAATTAACAGAAAATAGTTGTGGTTAATGCATAAGGGTCTTTAACAAGCTTAATTTAACAAAAATTCACCAAATAACAATCAATACAAACATAAATTAATCCATAGGAGCAAACTTATCTACCCTAGACAGAAACTATCGAAATTAGTTCATAATTACAGCATATAAAAACCTAAAAACGAATCCAGTCAATCCAAACATGGTTCTATTCAAAGATAAAGTGGAAAAGTAAACTTATGTTGCCTTAATCTTCTTAGAATTGAGGATTAGGGTTCTTCTCACGTTTCTTAGGTCTCCAGCAGTCTCCTTAGTCGCCAAGTAATCTTCCCAAAAGCCAGAGAGAGTTTTGGACTCAGAATTCACCTCTATCTATAGTTTTCAAAAAGCAGAGGCTACTCGTCGAGTAGCAAACCGACTCGCCGAGTCCCTTCGTAGAATTCATATGCGGCAAGGACTTTGCGTATTGCTTCGCGAACATTCGTGCCTACTCGTCGAGTAAATGTCCCTACTCACCGAGTACTTTCAGGATTTTGGCTCTTTTTCTTCTTTTTTCAATTCCCGAGCTTCCAACTGCATCTCCTGCGTCCTTTTGCTTCCGAGTATATCTTTTGAACTGAAAATACAATTTAAACACAATTAAGCACCTTTTGTCCATAAATTGCAAATAATTAGCCAATAAATAATAAAAATGTATACTAAATATATAGCTAAATATGCACATATCAAAATACCCCACACTTGACTTTTGCTTGCCCCCAAGCAAAATTGAATTTTAACATACTAATACTACATAAGACAATCCCAATTAAACCCAACCATTATGCCAAGACCGCAACGCATGCATTTGTGTCTAAAGTTTTTCCTAAGGACCCCCCTCAATTCTAAATACTTACAATCCTCATAAACACTCGCCCACTTCTTTTGAACAATGCTCATTTTATGCATCCCTCCGAATCCATCCTCAGAAAACCTCCTAGCCTCAAGGTATTTTTGGTTGAGCAACCCAAGCATACATAATCTGGAAAATTACAACTTTTCCGATACCACTATGGAGCTTTTTTTGGAATTCTTCACTTCTTGGATATTTGATCTTGATTTCTTTGAATTCACCACTTTTTAATTTTTGGTATCTTCAACTTTTGAACTTTGGAATTTTTGATCTTCAAATTTGCACTTTAATAGCTCCAAAACTCTGTCAACTTTTTCTTGTAATTCTCTCTCTCTCTCTCTTTTTTTTTTACATGTAACTCACTTTTTTTTCTTTCTCTCAAATCCTACATGCTTAAGCAAGGGCGCTCAACTTCAACCTTTATTGATTAAAGATAAAAAATTTTCTGGATACATTTCTGGTACACGATGCTAAACATATTGCATCCCTCAAACTAAGCGAGGTTGTATTTTTGTCCCATGATTTCACTAGAATAAAGGAGGCCACAAATGCACTAGAACGTTTATTGGCTCAACTAAACATGTGGGTCTTCTTGCAATCATCAAACATAACATTTAGCATGATTTCCTAATTGCTTTTACCAATATTTTTTAAATTAGTCCTATCAATTTTCATTTATGCAAAAATTTCAAAAGTTTAACTAAAATTATGTAACCAACCCCCTACCCCACACTTAATTTATGCAATGTCCCCATTGCATATTATGCATGATAAAGAACAATAAAATAAAGAGGGAATTGGAACAAACTCCCCTCGGATAGTAGTGGCGAGGTTGATCTTCTTCATGTTAAACTCCATCTTCAATTGACTTTAGACATGGGAACAGCTCATACATGCCTTGGGTGTCATTTGTATTGTGTGGTACAGCTCCAAATATGCAGAAAAATAGCCTAAAAAAATCTTTAGGAATGAATCTTCAAAGAGTAGGAGAAAGGCCCTTATCGAATACAGTCAAAATGTAAGTCTTGAGAAGGAAATGTTAAATGACTCGTCGAGTATATATGACAACTCTGCGAGCAGAAGTGTTTCTAGTAGAAAAAATCACAGTTTTGCAAAGGGACTCGTCGAGTCCAATTGATGCACTCGGCGAGTACAACGCTGAGTGGAAAAAATAAAGCTTCTGCTTCGAATCTGTTTCTGCTGTGGTTGGTAATGGTAAGTTAGTGTCCTTCCTTCATTTTCTTTAATAAATGATACTCTTTTAACCTTCTTTACTAACGGACTCGACCTTAAACTCAAAACTTGAACATTCTCATCTAGACACAACCCTTACTTTAGCCTTGATATTGAGACTCTTACATGCATCCTAGCTTCAATCTGAAAAAATAAGAGAAACACAAGTGATAATAATCAAATTCCTACTTTAACGTCGTAAAAAGTTCCAAACCCACCAAAGAATAAAAATACTTTTCAAACATCCAAATTAAAAACAAAACATAACATCAATCTTCATCCTCCTCTTCGTTTCCTCCAGTTCCACTTCTACCAGCTTGGTTCCTTCTTGCTTGCACTCTCTCCTCCCAACTTGGCATATAAGGAAATCCGGGTCCGGGCCTTGGTGCGATATTCATTTGTTCAAATAAATAAACAAATGATTCGTTGTTGTAGTTCATGCTTCGTCCAAGGCCATCCTGGTACCTTCTCAATCCCACGTTGTACCAGTCCATTGGTAGCTCATCATCCACCAGAATGACCGGTGGGTCTTCACGGACGTGTTCCCTTCTTTGCCTTACCCTCCTTCCTGGATCCTCGGGCTCCAATACCGTATCCGCATTTGGGATCCCAAAATGTCCCCCACCATAGTCTACAACGATCCTTTCCCTCCTATATAAAGTGGTGCTAAAGGGAGGAGAAGGGATCATTGTCAATGCATGTGCTGCCCCTTGGTCTAAAATTTCATACGACCTAGCCAACTTTGTGACAAACATGCCACCATTGATTTTTGAAGTGATCTGCTCCTTGACCGCTCCCTCTGCCAAATATTTTGCCAAGCAATATGGCAAATTGCAGAAAACATCGGGAGTGATAATGCTCCACATATAGAAAATATAAAGAGTGGGCACCTTATCATCATTCTTTCTCATATTAATAGTGCTTGCGATAAGACGATGAATCAGGCGATGAATTGGGGGAACAGATACTCCCTTCATGAGCAGACGATGGAATGTAAACCCGGTTGGCAACTGTGTTCCACCAAGTGGATGCAACCACCTCTTCAGGCAAGTCCTTATGGCCCTGCTCCAGGAATGCTTCAAAGTTTTCGGACATGATCACATTTTGATAATAAATTCCCAATCTCCATGCGAGCTCCGCGATGCTGCATTGGTGCAGCTCCCCTCCAAGACAGAAAGTGATGATGTTCGGACTATAATAATCACTACCACCTCAGAAGGAGATGGTAGAAAAGAACTCCCAACACAGTTCTTGGTAAACTGGCTCTTGAATCTTGAACAATCGACTCCAGCCATCACAAACAATTGTCACCCCATCATTTTGGAAAGACTTGACCAAATAAGGAGTCAACTCTTCCTCCAACCCGGTTTGACCGATCCAATACCAGTCGATTGCGTTGGGGACATATATTTCTTTTTTTCTGAGTGTTTCCAGCTTGTTTTTCGCGCGAGCAAGTGAAGATTTGGAGGTTATTCGTGGAAAAGTTAACCATGGGAGGTCCCCATAGCCGCCTCCCCGTGAACTCTGTCCCCTCCTAGACATATTTCCTGCAAAACCAAACCAAGAAAACCACAACAAAACACAGAAAAATTAAAAATGTCAAAATACTGGGTATCTGCAATGTGGACTCGCCGAGTAGAAGTCCTGCTCGACGAGCAGGACGAACTGTGCGAGTCGGTCCGTGTTTTAATTCTGATTCGGGTGAAATTAACCATCCACACACACAAATTAGTTAAGGGGTTTGTCTTGGTATGTCTATTAAGCATAAATTTGCAAGAAATTTCATCTAAAACAACCTAATTCGTCCTAAAAATCAAAACCCTAGGATTGGAGTAAACCCCAAAATCGGATTTTTCATGGATTACAACCACAAATCTACCCAAGACATGAACTTTAACAAGATTAAGTGGGAAAAACGTTACCTTTTTGGTTGAAGATGCGAGAACTAGCAAGAATTGAAGATGAAAGCTTGAGAGAAAAAGAATGCTCGACGAGCGGCTGGTGGCTGCAAATGTTCTTGTGTTTACCAATTAGGGTTTAAAACCCCTTTTTTTATAGAATGTAAAAAATAATTTTTTTTCGGGTAAATACGTGGACTCGCCGAGTAGGAGCGCCTACTCGCCGAGTAGATACGCGAATCCAGGACATTTTCGTGATTTTCAAAATAGACTCATCGAGCAAATGTATAGACTCGACGAGTTTTTCGATTTGTTTGACAAAAAATTGAGTTCTTAATTTTTATGCCACCAACCCCACACTTGAGCATTGCTTGCCCTTAAGTAATCATTTTAAGCACAGAAGAAGTTTGAAAAAAAGAGATTCTAACAAAAATGAAAGTGAAATGAAAAAGAAAAGTAAAAGAAAGAAAACTCTAAACTAGGGTTGCCTCCCGGAAGTGCTTCTTTTTAAGGAGTTATTAGCGGGACTCCTTCCCGCTTAAGTTTCTGTAGTTCCTCCCATAAGCAGCCCTTCTTCAAGTCCTTCATCTTTTGGGATTCCTTCTTCATATCACTTCACTCGATGACCATTAACCTTAAAAGGGATTCCATCTTTTGATATAAGCTCAATAGCTCCATGTGGAAAAACTTGCTTCACTACAAATGGACCATCCCATCGTGTCCTTAGCTTGCCCGGAAAAAGTTTTAACCTTGAATTGAAAAGTAACACCTTTTGTCCTTCATGAAAGTCCTTATTACCCTTTAATCTTTTGTCATGCCAATTCTTGGTCTTCTCTTTTTATATCAAGGAACTAGTGTAGGCCTCATTTCTAAGCTCTTCAAGGGCATTCATTTACATTAACCGGTTGGTTCGAAGTTCAGCCAACTCAAAATTACACATCTTTAAGGCCCAAAAAGCTTTATGCTCTATTTCAACCGGTAAGTGATAATTCTTTCCATAAACTAGCCTATACGGTGTAGTACCAATAGGTGTTTTGAAAGCCGTTCGAAAGGCCCAAAGTGCATCATCATGTTTATCCGACCACTCCTTCCGATTTCCTCCACTCGATCTCTCTAAAATCCTTTTCAACGCTCGATTCGTCACTTCAGTTTGGCCACTCGTTTGTGGATGATAAGATGTCGAGAACCTATGATGTACCCCATATCTTTTCAACACTTTGGCTAGTTGATCATTTGCAAAGTGAGTCCCTCGGTCACTAATGAGAGCTTTAGGGACTCCAAACCTTGAGAATAACTTCTTAAGAAACCGCACCACCACTCGAGCATCATTAGTTAGTAATGCTTGTGCCTCCGCCCATTTTCATACGTAGTCGATTGCCACCAATATGTATTTGTTCCCTTTTGATATTGGGAAAGGTCCCATAAAGTCAATCCCCCACACATCAAATACCTCACATACTTGAATACTATGTTGGAACATTTCATTTCGGGATGATATGTTCCCCACTCGTTGGCACGAATCGCATTCTTTGACATATTGAGCCGCATCTTTGAAAATTGTAGGCCAATAAAATCCAATATCAAAAATCTTCTTATCCGTGTAATACGCTCCATGATGTCCCCCGGCGGGCCCGCTATGGCAGTGTTCCAATATTTCTCGACTTTCTTTCCTGAATACACATCTTCGTATCATTCCGTCCGTGCAGCTTCGGAAAAGGTATGGCTCGTCCCAAAAGTAGTATTTGATTTCTGAAAAGAATTTCTTCTTTTGTTGGCGAGTGAAATCTTTTGGAATATATTTAGTATCTAATTAATTAGCTATCTCCGCAAACCATGGCACCTCCCCTGCTATTACTAAAAGATACTCATCGGGAAAATCATCTCCAATTTTGTCTTCTTCCAACTCCTCCAAAAGCGGGTTCTCTAGTCTTGACAAATGGTCGGCAGCTACGTTTTCCATTCCTTTTTTATCTTTTATTTCAATATCAAACTCTTGTAAAAGTAAGACCCAACGTATCAATCGGGGTTTAGCATCTTGTTTAGCAAAAAGATACTTTAGGGCATAATGGTCGGTAAAAACTATCGTCTTTGATAAGACTAAGTATGGCCGGAACTTGTCAAATGCATATACGACTGCTAGCAACTCCTTCTCGGTAGTAGTGTAGTTCTCTTGAGTTGGGTTCAAAGTCTTGCTTGCATATTAGATAGGTTGAAAATGTTTATCAACCTTTTTCCCTAAAACAGCTCCCACAACATAGTCACTAGCATCACACATTAGCTCGAAAGGAAGGTCCCAATTTGGTGCTATCATGATAGGAGTAGTGGTCAATCTTTCCTTCAACAAATGAAATGCTTCATGACATTCTCTAGAGAAATTGAATGGAGCATCCTTCAAAAGTAGTTGAGTCAAGGGCCTAGTGATCTTTGAGAAGTCTTTAATGAAGCGACGATAAAATCCCTCATGGCCAATAAAACTCCTTACCCCTTTTACGTTTGTTGGAGGGGGTAACTTAGCTATTGTGTCCACTTTTGCTCTATCCACTTCTATCCCATTTTTTGAAACTTTGTGACCCAATACAATTCCTTCCTTCACCATGAAATGACACTTTTCCCAATTAAGGACAAGGTTTATCTTCTCACATCTAGCTAGCATCAAGTCCAAATTAGATAAGCAATCATCAAAAGATGACCCGAACACTGAGAAATCATCCATAAAAACCTCCATAAACTTCTCAATCATATCGTGGAAAATGGCAATCATATCGTGGAAAATGGCCATCATCCCAATTTGGTGCTATATGCGAATGTTCCACTTGGGCACATAAAAGTGGTCTTCTCTTTGTCTTGTGGGTCGATTGGAATTTGAAAATATCCTAAAAAGCCATCGAGAAAACAATAATATAGATGACCGGAGAGCCTTTCGAGCATTTGATCTATGAATGGCAATGGAAAGTGATCCTTGCATGTGGCATCATTTAATTTTCTGTAGTGAATGCAAACACGCTACCCGGTTACTGTTCTTGTTGGAATTAACTCGTTATTTTCATTGGCCACCACCGCCATTGCTCCTTTCTTTGGTACCCCTTGCACCGGACTCACCCATGGGCTATCGGAGATTGAGTAAATGATTCCGGCATCTAGTAGTTTAACCACCTCCGTTTTCACAACTTCTTGCATGTTCGGGTTAAGTCTTCGTTGTTGTTGTACTACAACTTTAGCTCCATCTTCTAAGTTAATCTTGTGAGAACAATAAGCTGGGCTAATTCCTTTTATGTCGGTTATTTGCCATGCTATAGAACCTTGCCTCTTCCTTAGTACACCCACAAGACTTTCTTTCTCATGTTTGGCCAAATCAGCGGCTATAATTACAGGTTTTTGTTGGCCATCTTCAAGAAATGCGTACTCCAAGTGATCTGGTAGTGCTTTAAGATCAACTTTCGTGTTCTGAATGCTGAACACGTCAAGTCCAGTGAGGGGAATCGTCGAGTCCTGGGTAAAATTCGCGACTGATCGGGCTTCTTCGAATGGACTCGTCGAGTCGATCGAGGCTGCTTGGCGAGTCGAGTATTCTGTACTTATGATCAGATCATTGTATTCAGCTTCCTTGAGCAATTTCTCTATTTCCAACAGGTCTCTTTCAACATCAAATTCTTTTTCACGGATGACGGTGGACTTTTTTGGCTCATCTTCATTCCATTTCTCCATTAACTCTTCCAACATATCAACCGAAAATGCCGTGTCATCGCTATTCCTCGAATGCTTCATGGCTTGATCAACCCCAAAAGTGACTGATTCGTCTCCCACCCGAAGAGTAAGTTTAGAATCTCGCATGTCAACTATGGCACTTGCGGTGTTTAGGAAAGGTCTTCCAAATATGATTGGGACTTGAGGGTTTGCTTCCATGTCTAATAGTATGAAGTCTGCGGGGAAAACGAATTTATCAACCTTTACCAATAGATCTTCGCATATTCCTCTTGGGAATGTGACCGTTTTATTTGCTAGGTGAATTGCCATCTGAATGGGCCTTGGCTCCAGAAGATCTAACTTCTTGAAGAATGAGTACGACATGAGATTTACACTTGCCCCCGAATCTGCCAATGCATAAATGGTAGCTAAGTTCCCGAATTGACAAGGCAAGGTTAAGCTTCCTGGATCACCCTTCTACTTAGGTAGCTTATTCAACATGGCAGCTGAACAGTTCTCATTTAGGACCACTTTCTTCACCTCTTCCATCTTTTTTCTATTCGTTAGAAGCTCCTTGAGAAATTTTGTGTATTTGGGCATTTGTGCAACCGCCTCTATGAATGGTATATTAATTTGAAGAGCCTTTATGTGTTCCAAAAACTTCTGGTAGTCAATTTCATTCTTTTCTTGTATAGCTCGGGCTGGATATGGCAGTGGAGGCTGATATGGCTTCATTGGAGGGTTTCTGTTCTGTTTATGTGGGGGACTCGTCGAGTCCGTAAGGGCGTCTCGACGAGTCGGATCGGGAATTTGTGATTCTTCATTTTCTGCTTCTTCCTCTTGCACCAGGTTAGGATCTTCTTGCTGAATAGGGGCCATAGGAGTTATAATCTTCCCACTCCTAGTCATCACGATATTTATATGTGCACCTTTTGGATTACTTTCAGTATTACTAGGAAGTCGACCCGATCGTCTCTTGTTTACTTGTTGTGCAAGTTGGCCCAACTGCTTTTCTATGTTGAGAATAGAGGCTTGCTGATTTCTAAGCAGAGCTTGTTGTTCTTTCACCATAATTTGGTGTTCTCTCAACATATTTTGTTGATCTTTGATTGCAGCATCGGTATCACTATGTCTTTTCTCGGACGCGGCTACGAATCTTGTAAGCATATCTTCCAAATCTGATTTCTTTTCATACACCGGTTCCTCCTTTTGATAAAAGCCTCTATCTTTTTGCTTAAATTTTTCCTCCCTTGTCTTTTTATACTCTTCATATGGTAGCCATTCTTTCTTGGGTTTTCGCCAATTATCATCATACTTATCACCACTTGAATAGCACACTTGCACTTTCCGGTTCCCGTTTTCATCAAGGTCACAATCTTTAGTAAGGTGGGGCCCTCTACAATTTTCACATCCCACTCTAATGGCATGGATGGATTGGTCCATCTTAGTCATTCTTCTGTCCATACTTTCCAATTTTGCCATCATTGCCGCCATGTCATCGGTAATAGAATTCACCGCCCCACGAGTTAAGTCATTCCTTGGGTTGTGATATTCTCTAGAGTGCTTAGAGAATTCTTCAATTAGGGCCTTTATCACCGGCGGTGCTTTCTTTGTGAGTGGTCCTTGCGAATCAAGGAGTTGCCTAGTTGTCACATTTACTCCATCATAGAAAATGGAGACTTCTTGTTGGCTGTTTAGATCGTGATGTGGGAAATTCCTTAGTAAGCCTTTGTACCTTTCCCACGCCTCATATAGTGACTCTCCAGCTTGTTGCCCAAAGTTTGCTATGGCCTTCTTCAACTTGGCTATTTTTGAGGGAGGGCAAAATTGGTCTATAAATTCTTCTTTCATTTAGTCCAAGTAGTGATGGATCCTGGAGGGGGTGATTTCAGCCAATCTTTCGCGGCTCCCTTGAATGTGACAGGTAGCATACGAAGCAAGACAGTGTCGCGAGCCACATTAGGGACATTGAAGTAGTCGACTATGTTATTGACCTCGTCAAGATGCTTGTATGCGTCTTCATGATCCTTCCCGTAGAATGGAATCTCCTTAAGTTGAGCAAGTATGTGACCCTTAAGTTCAAAGGTGGCAGTTGCGGGAATCGTGGGTTGCACGAGTCCCGGGCCGGTGTCGTCACACATCCTTTTCTTCCATTCACCCATGGGAACTTCGTCAATGTTAGCCATGGTGTTAGCTAATTCGCCCTCTATGTCGCTTTCTTCTCCAAATTCACTTTCTTTCTTTTTGGATTCGTACACGATATCGTCCTTCTTCGGCTCTTCGTCCGCCCCTGAAAAGATGCTGGATTCTCCCACTTTCTTGTCCTTTTTCTTACTAAAAACAGATTTGAGATTCTTCAACGACGAATTCTTCGATGTTGCGGTTTCTCCTACGGTTTTGCCTTTGTTTTTCCTCAAAGTTGCTTTCGGGTCTTCAAGTGGTGGAGTCAAAGGTGTACCTCCTCCTCTGGTCATACACGAACTGCAAACAAAACAGAAAACACGCGTAAAAAGAAAAAAATTAACTAAAAACGAAACTATGTATTCAGCGATGGACTCGTCGAGTAGCTTCGATTGCACTCGGCGAGTTCAAGGCTAAAACTTAACAAAAATTAAACAAAAATTCTAAAAACAGAAAAACTAAAAACTTATCCTAATAACTAAATTACTAAAGCAGTAACTTTGTGCAAGATAAATCTCACACAAAGGATCGATAACACTAGAAATTAGAATTAATTTTTGAACCGTTCCCCGGCAACGGCGCCAAAAACTTGATGTGTATAAAAATGCACTGGTTTTATCCTACTTTTAATTATGAATTTGATACACAAAAGGCAGTGGACCTGTCAATTGGTGGTATAATTTAGCAAGCAGGGTATCGAACTCAGGGAACTGAAATTAATCTAACTACTAGAATTATCGAAAACAATTAGTAAAATGGAAGGGTTTTCTCTAGTTTTGCAAGACTAAAAACTTAACTGAAACTTAACTAATACTTAACTAACAGCTAAAAGTAAGTAACAATCAACTAAATTCAATAATCAAAAGGGTTTCTGTTTAGGTTCGATTCATTTACTCCTATGGTTAATTTTATGGCAATGTAATGGATTAATTATTATTGGTTATCGACTAAAGTGATTAGATTCACATCCGCTATTACCAATCCTTAGGAAACGAATTAATTTAAGCAGTGATCAAGTGACTAAACTAATGAATTTCCTAGTTTAATTAATTCGGGTTAAGTAAGACTTGTAATGGTTAATTAAATTATTAATTCACATAACCTCTTGTTGATGGTTTATCACACAAGCTCACACATTAATTTACCTATTTTCTAATTAATCCTAGTTTCACATTCGTTATTCCTAGGCACATAACAATGTGTTCACATAAATCACATGAGTTAAGCAATTAAGAGATGTTCATGCAGCTTAATTACTTAGCAATTAACAGAAAATAGTTATGGTTAATGCATAAGGGTCTTTAACAACCTTAATTTAACAAAAATTCACCAAATAACAATCAATACAAACATAAATTAATCCATAGGAGCAAACTTATCTACCCTAAACAGAAACTAACGAAATTAGTTCATAATTACAGCATATAAAAACCTAAAAACAAATTCGATCAATCCAAACATGGTTCTATTCAAAGATAAAGTTGAAAAGTAAACTTATGTTGCCTTAATCTTCTTAGAATTTAGGATTAGCGTTCTTCTCACGTTTCTCAGGTCTCCAGCTGTCTCCTTAGTCGCCAAGTAATCTTCCCAAAAGCCAGAGAGAGTTTTGGACTCGGAATTCACCTCTATTTATAGTTTTCAAAAAACAGAGGCTACTCGTCGAGTAGCAAACCGACTCGCCGAGTCCCTTCGTAGAATCCGTATGCGGCAAGGACTTTGCGTATTGCTTCGTGAACATTCGTGCCTACTCGTCGAGTACTTTCAGGATTTTGTCTCTTTTTCTTCTTTCTTCAATTCCCGAGCTTCCAAATGCATCTCCTGCGTCCTTTTGCTTCCGAGCATATCTTTTGGAATGAAAATACAATTTAAACACAATTAAGAACATTTTGTCCATAAATTGCAAATAATTAGAAAATAAATAATAAAAATCTATACTAAATATATAGCTAAATATGCACATATCAGTGACTTACCGATCCAGCATAATGCCAAACTGAGCAAGGATCAGAGCCCGAGTACAGAGGCTGAGATAGCTGAGATGAGTCGACTACCATATGCTTCCGCTGTTGGCTCGATCATGTATACTATGACTTGTACCCACCCTGATGTGGCCTTTGCTTTGAGCATGGTCAACAGATATCAGGGGAATCCTAGCAAGGCTCACTGGACTGTGGTGAAGAACATTCTCAAGTACCTGCGGAGGACTAAGGACTGGGTCCTTACCCTTGGTGGGAATGATGATTTGAGAGTAGTGGGGTATAGTGACGCTAGATTTCAGAATGATAGGGATAATTTCCGCTCTCAGTCGGGCCGGGTCTTTACCATGAATGGAGGAGCAATTACCTAGAAAAGTTCCAAGCAGGAGACAGTAGCTGATTCGACTTGTGAATCAGAGTACATAGCAGCGAGTGAAGCGGTGAAGGAGGCGATATGACTGAGGAACTTCATCGGAGACCTTGGAGTTGTACCAGCTATAAAGGATCCTATGGAAATTTTCTGTGACAACAATAGTGCGGTTGCCTTAGCCAAGGAACCGAGAGATCATGGCAGATCCAGACATATTGACAGAAAATATCACTTCATATGACACAAGATAGAAGAAGGACTCCTCGTAGCAAATAGGGTATCATCAGAAGAGAACCCAACAGATCCCCTCACGAAGGGACTGACCTGGGTTAGGCATTTGCAGCATGCGAGGCGCATCGGGCTGAAGGACGATATTAGTTTTACAGATTAGATAACTATTTCTGAAACTTGTAAAATGTAATTGACATTTGATGATTAAATAAAAGTTGTTGTTTATTTATAAGTAAGGTGTTGCTATCTTGTGTTAATCGTTTACTATTGTTTCAACTTTGCATGTTTTGACTTCCAGAATAATTACTTTATTCAAACTCTCCACAGTCAGTCGTACTTTGGAAGTAGGTATGAATCAAGACTGTCATGAATTGGGTTTGTAGATGTCTAAGGTGTTGGACATAGGAAGAGTTGCTACAACATTCATGAGTGCTTATATGTTCTAAGTATTGGACTAAACCCACGCTCACTTGTATCACTTCATGGAATTTATCTCGAGTGATCGTGAGACGGTAATATCATATAAGTCTTCAAACCTAGAGATATGAGTTGTTTCCTATAATTTGGTTGTGAATTGATTGCACAAAAACGCATCAGTAACTTGATGTTATAAAACGTGCCATTGTGTATGATTCAGCAAGTAGTAGAACAAGCATATGAGTCGAAGTTTATCCGTTCCTTTTAGTCCTTGGAGGATTAAAAGCGATATCTGGGCCCCTCGATGATTTTGTTTTGACCTATGTACCGGGCCCGGTCAGAACCAAATTGATGTGTTCAGTTTAGTTCTATGTCAAACAAATCGGAAATCGGGAAAGAAACTGCTAGACAATAAGTACTACATTGTTCCATGTATTTGTTCGGCTGATATCTAGAACAGAGGAATATATGATCACTTATCTTAAATGGCACTTCATAGTTCAACAGAGTTTTAAGAGCTACGATTGCTGGTTGGTTCCTGAAGTCATACTATAGTTATCAGACTTATCCAAGTGGGAGACTGTTGGATAAGGTGTCTAAGTCCGTAACTATATTTGGTATGTACTTGACCCGACCCGGCATGGTCCGTTTGGGTTGCACTTCACCGAAACAATTTATATGGATAATCTTTTGAGAATAATATAAGTTATGATTTATTAATATATTATAAGTTATGATATATTAATATGAAATCATATTATTTAATTAGTATTGTTCAAGAATTAATTTAGAATTAATTTGGTGATCAAACGGAACTAATTAAATATGGACTCTTATATATATAGAATGGGCCAAGTTCATTTAGGATGGGCTAAGCTTGCATGGATAGTCCATGGAGTTTTTAACCCATGGATCCTATGGAAATGAAAGGTCATGGGTATTAGGGTTTACATGAATGTAACCCTAATCCTCCATACTATATAAAGAGGTATTTGGCACATGAAATGGAACTAGTGTGTGAGTACAAAGGGTGGGCCGATTTCTACTTGGTGCATATTATTTTCTCAATTCTTTCAAGGTGTTTTGGTTATTTGTGATTCCACTTGAGGCATCCACATTATTGGTGCTAGGCTCTCAAGACTCCAAGCAATCAACCACAAGAAAAGGTATGTTATTCTACTAAAGATTTATAATACAAGTACCCCATAACATGCTAGTTAGGTTGGGAACCTTGGAATTCAAATTTGCATGAATATTAGAGAAAACATAGATCCAAGGTTTCTAGGGTTGCATGTACACCATAGGAGGGTTAGAATGCTCAAAACCCATCATCACATCCATTTGATAAACATCAAAATCCTTGTGCACTGCATAGGCTAAAAATATTCGAACAGCCTCGAGTGTTGCGACATGGGCGAAGGTTTCCTCATAGTCGATACCTTATTGTTGCAAATATCCTTTAACTACAAGCCTAGCCTTATTTCGAATAATATTGCCTTCTTTATCAGTTTTATTTTTGAAAATCCATTTTAATCCAATTATAGATACATCACTCGGAACTAAACGTCAAACATTATTTCTTTCAAATTCAGCCAACTCAGATTGCATAGAAACAATCCAATCAGGATCTTCCATAGAAATCTTGACTGTTTTTGGTTCAATTTTCAAAATAAAGACATTGAACATACAAAATTCTTGATGAGTATTGAGTACCTCATTTTTAGCATGAAGTTGAGCTCCTATAAGAACTCCATCTTGAGGATCACCTAGAACTTGTTCCTTTGGATGATTTCTTGTCCATTTTTCCAATGGTGGATATGCTGGATCAAAATCCAATGGTGCATCTTTAAACATTTCATCATTTTCTGAACCTACAACAGAATTATTATCATTTAGATCATGAAAAGTTTCATATGATTATTATTCAACATATTTGGTTCGTTTTCATTATGCTCCCCCTCGACCACTTTATTTTCAGGATGCTCCCCCTCAACATTATCATCCATTATCCTATTCTCCCCCTCGAAAGAATGGTCCCCCTCAACATGAGAATTCGAATGCAAGTGCTCCCCTTCCACTTGATCATTTGGCATACTTTTGCTATTTCTAGGAGAAAGTGATGTTGAATTTAAATCAACATTATCCTGAGTTAGTGTCGAAGAGTCAAAATGCTTTGATGATTCAGGAAATTGATTATCCTGAGCATTGACTTCAGCATCAACAACCCTATCTAGAACACCAAATATTAAATCATAATCAAAATCCGACGAATTAAAACATTCAAATTCATCGTTTGATTCATTAATAATCAGTTTTTGCTCAAAACATTTTTCAACTTGTTTAATATAATAATCGTCGATGGTAAGATTGAATGTTTCTTTGATTTTCCTAGTTCGTTTATTCAACACTCGATATGCCACCGAATTATGAGAATATCCCAAGAAAATTCCTTCATCAACTTTTGACTGAAATTTCGAAAGATTATCCTTGAGATTCATGATAAAGCACCTACATCCAAAAACATGGAAGAATTTAACATTAGGTTTTCGGTTATTTATGATTTCATAAGGAGTAATGTTGAAACGACGATGAATGAATGATCTGTTATGAGTAAAACATGCAGTTGATACTGCTTCAGCCCAAAGATATTGAGGAAGATTCGCATATGTGAGCATCGTTCTTGATGATTCGCAAAGTGAACGATTTCTCCTCTCAACAACACCATTCTATTGAGGTGTGTAGGGTGAAGAAAAATTATGCAAAATTCCTTTTTTCAGTTAAGAATGAATCAAGAACATTGTTCTTAAATTCTGAGCCATTGTCACTCTTGATTGTTCGAACTTTCTTCTTCAAACTTGTTTCAATTTTCTTGATAAAATCAATCATTACTTGAGCAACTTCAGATTTTAACCTGAGAAAATAAACCCAAGCAAATCGAGAAAAATCATCAACAATAACTAAAATATACCGTTTCTTGTTGAGAGTTTCAACAGTCGATGGTCCATAAAGGTCAATGTGAAGAAGTTCCATCGGTTCAACAATTTTCGAATCGATGACAATTGGATGTCCTTTACGATGTTGTTTCCCTTGTTCGCAAGCTGCACACACGGGATCATTATCAAATTTTAAGACAGGTAAGCCTCGAACAAGATCATTTACCACCAATTTATTAAGATTTCGAAAGTTCAAGTGTGAAAGACGTCGATGCCAAAGCCAGCTAACATATGATGAGGCTTTCGAAAGTAAGCACACAGAGGGAACACCAACAATTGGCTTTATGTCTAGAGTGAACATGTCTCCTTTTCTTTTGGATTTGAGCAAAACTTCGTTTGTATTGACATTCGGAATAATGCTTCCTTCCTCATTAAGCACCAGTTGATTACCAGTGCCCACAACAAGTTGCGAAACACTTATCAAATTATGTTGAAGACCTTCGACGTAAGCAACTTGATTAACAGTGAATTTCCCATTCATTATTTTACCATAGCCCTTGACTTAGCACTTTTGATTGTTACCAAACTTCACGACTCCAACATTTTCCAAACTTTGATAATCATGTAAATTCTCCTTCCTACTAGTCATGTGACGAGAACAACTCACTATCGATATACCATTTCTCATCATATTTTTCGTCACATAAAACCTGCAATCAGTGGAAATATTTAGGTACCCAAGGCTGTTTGGGTCATTGGTTATTAGGTTGAAAAACATTATGAAATCTAGAACCTAAAACCCAATTACGAACTTTAGTTTTGAGACTATCAATTAAGTCTACTTCATTGGGTAAAGGCATAGAAACATAATCTTTCAAAGGTTTAGAACTTTCACTAACTTTTTCCTTTTTCGTCTCAGTTTTTTTCTCAGTTACTTTTTCGTTCGAAATAGGACGCCATTCCTTGACTGAAGATGTCGAATCTTTCGATGATGAACTGACATTCGACATTTCGTTCAAATATTTCTCATAGGCATTTTTGATTTGTTGTTGAGTGATTTTTCCCGATTGATAAGATTTCCCTTTTCCTTCAAGCCAATGATCTATGTTTTTCACATTTGAGTGACCCTTGGTATACGAAACTTTGAAAGCTTATTTCGCAGGAGGATTAGGAAAATTTGGTTTTTGAGGTGTGAATTTGACATTTCGTTTTGAGTTAAATTGCTTATATGCTTTATTTTCAACCTTTGACTCAAAACGTTGTTTTGTAAGATTTCAATGTTGAAAAGATGGTGAGCTGTTCTGTGATTGATATGATTTTGAAAAACCATCATTGGAAAACCTTGTTTGATTAGTAGAATGAAACTTCTTCAAAGATTGTGAATTTGAAAACTTCTTTTCATTAGATGTTTGACTATGATTTTGTGACAAAAACTTTGTTTCTTGATTTTTGGTTTTCAAAAAATCATTTTGTGAAGTTGATTGAGACAAATGCTTTTTAGATTGAGCGAGATTTTTCTTATTAACTAAACTTGATGAAGACACTGTCTTAACTTTTTCAGACATTGTCTTTTCAGTCTTTTTCTTTTGCAAATCATTTTGTTTCTTTTGAGACTCAACAATTTGCCAAAAGACTTTCTTTCGTTCCTGTTTCTTTGAAATTCCATTTTCTTTCGAAAAATTATCAATTTGATCTTTAAATTCTTGTGAATTTATTTTCACATTTGATGACACAACTTCAAATTGTGTTTGAACTTCTTTCAAAATTTATTATTTTTCAACCAATGTTCGTTGAGGTTTTTGTCTTTGAAAAGTATATGAATTATTTGTTAGATTATTTTCGACAGTAGTTTGATTTGAGAAAAACCTTCATTTGATGTTTGCTTATTATCTTCTTCTACCAATTTGTTAAATTCAGGTTTGATGGTATCAACATTCCCAGTAGTAACAAATACTTGATTTGGAAAGATGACATCATCTGTGTGCACTTGAAATTTGGAAAGACAACCGTATTTGTTTCGAGATAATGAGCATCTTTTTCTTTCAACACTTTGTCAAAATTTTCTGTATCACCATACACCTGATCAACAACAACTTCTGGAATTTTTGTTTCCTTCGAAATATCATCAGTATTGGTTGATACATTCGAAACTTCGTTTTCATCATCTTCCTCATCATCACTACTATCTGTTTGACTATCCTTAACACTCACATGATTGAAATCACAAACTTTCGAAGTTAAGTGATTATCAGTGTTATTCTTAACCTTTGAATCATTACAATTTACATTGCCTTTAACCATTAAAGTGACATTAATAATAGACAACTGAGAAAAACCGATACTTTCCTCTTCCTCAATTTCAATGATTTCGCTAATATTATCAGAATTATCTTCGAGATCAGCAAAATTAGATTGAGAGTCAGATTTCGAATTCTCAGTTCTTTTCAAAATCTTGATTTGTTCATTTTTGGTTAAAGTTTCATTCACAATGTCAACTAATTCACTAGCATCCAAGTATTCCTCTATTTTCACAATTCCATAAGCAAACCTATTATCAGGAACTTTATCAAACTCAGCTATAGTATTTTCACAATGATAGGACACACAATAAATCTTTTCTCTTTCAAAAACTAAGAATGGTAATAACTTCCTATGTTGATCTTTGCTTATGTCAGAAGAATAATGTAAAGCAGTCAACTTTGCATATAATCTCTTAGCTGAATTACAATAAATGTTTCGTTGTGATAACAACATTCAAACATCATTATTCAAATTGTCCCTATCATACATGAGATTAGTTATTTGTAATTCTAGATATTCTACTTTCATTTTCTTCGAATCCAACTGTTTCTGTGTCTCTAGTAATTGTGTACTAGATTTATTAGCCTCATTGCTAGCAGAGATAACCAAATTATCAAAATAAGCAACAATATCATCAAAAGCAGTTAATTCAGAATCGTAAGCATTCAAAGGAATATTAAAAGATTCAACTATAGAACGTACCTTCTTGGTCATTGGTGATTTGTCTCCACTTTTCGTCATAAAATAGCAACCAGTTACGTTCTCTTCATCTTCTTCCTCAAACTTCGCATACATTGCTCGATGCGTAGGATTACGCACTTCGTCATCATCAGAGCCTGATGACCAAACTTGATACTTTCCGTCATCATCATCTTCTCCTCTCGCCACCAAAGATAACCCCTTAGCTTTTTCTCTCACTTCTTCCAGTCGTTCAACATCATAAGCTTCTTCTTTGATCTTACTTTTCTTCTCCTCTTTCTTTCGAAGCATACAATCACTTGCCATGTGATTTGCACCATGACAATAGTGACAGTCGACACCATAGTCACTTTTGAGCTTCTTTTCAACTTTCATGTCTTCAGACGTTGATTCTTTCTTCTCAAACTTCTTCTCCTCATTCACTTTTCCCACAAAACTCACTTTTGCCTCACCAGTCCTTACTTTCGAACCAAAAGGCTTTTTATAAAATTTCTTCACTTTGTTATTGGAGTAAAAAGCAATCGCTTCGTCATCCGAGTTAACTATCAAGCCTTCATCATCAGAACTCTCCTTTTCATTTGCTTCTTTCTCAGATACTTTCGAGACTAAAGCAAGTGGTCCTCCCAAGCTTATCTTCGATTCTTCTACCATCTCAATAACTTTTGGCTCATGAGTTTTCAACAAATTGTAAAGATCATTCAGAGTTGAGGTATCGTAGCTCTTTTGATCTTCACCATTAGACTAACATTTCTCAATTCTTTTCTTAGTCCCATAACAAAAGTGAGATTAAACTCCATGGTTGACCTGGTTATTTCATTGCGATTGAATTTGTAGATTTGTTCATTCAAACGATCGTAGTAGAGTTCAATAGATTCACCTTCCTTTTGTTTGAACTCTTTCAATTCCACCAAACAATGCTTCACATAATTGATTTTTGTCTTTTCATGCCCTTGAAACTTCTCCTTGAGAGTATTCCAGATCTATTTTGTTGATTTACAACTACGAACGTAGTTATAAACAACCGGAGGAAGAGCACCACGAAGCTCTCTCATACACCTCTTCTCATTCTTCTTCAGTCTTGTAGTTTGACCATAAACACTTTGAGTTGAAGCAGATGAACCAATATTTTGAACATTCATTGGAGGAAGAACATTTCCAGTAATACAATCCCAAAGTTCTTCATCCAGTCCATTCAGGTAGTCTTCCATGCGATCAGCCCATTGATCATAATACTCTGGAATAAGCATAGGAATCTTTTTTGAAGATCCTAGCAGATGAGAAAAAGACGTCATCGTGTTCATATTGAAATTTGCCATTGATGTACGGACGAATTCTCTGAAAATCTTCAGAAATTTGAGAATTAATGGATGAATTTTTTAGAAAAAGCAAGCAGAACACTCGATTAAACAAACTAGTGGTCGAATCGAATCACAACTAAAGATCAAAGATGATTTTCAGTATCTAAAGTGCGAAAACTTTTGAATCCAAGATTAGATTCAAAATACGATTGATACAAGATGAAAATCAGATCATTGCAGTATGATTCTTGCTATGATACCAATTGTAGAGGTTTATTTAATCGAGTAACGAAACGCGATCAGAATCGAAATGAATTAAGAACACAGAGAGTAAATATAATATTGTTTCAGCTCACTTATGCTTTCACGAAACAAAGAATATTCAGACAGAAGAGTTGCAAAAGTTCTATCTATCTTATTTATCAACCCTATTTATAGGAAAAAATAGAAAGCATACAAAAAATACAAAAGACTATGCATTACAGTTTCGAAACATAAATGCCTTTGTAATAACATTACATCACTATCGAAAATACAAAACAACTTAGACACCTTCGACACATCACAACCTTTGAACCCCAACCAGGTTAATTTCAAATATTTAAAGGTATAAATTTTTTTAAATAAATACTGAGAAAATAAAGATTTTGAAGTTCTAACGGAAAGAGTAATTTGAATGTCAATAGGCAGATTTCTAGTCGTTGAAGCTGGCATAGTAATCTGTCAAATCACCCTTCTACCTTTCCACAATTTGTGTATAACTAGGATGTTTAGTGTTTTGTTTTTGCCTTACTCTTTCAGCTCCCTTCAGGCGTTTATCGAATACCATCGAAGGTACTATCCTTGTTGCTTTTCCTCTTATCTTTATTCGTCTTTACTCGTGGGTAAAAAAGTAACTCGCTCTCGTACAAACGTCATCATTGTTCCTGATGATGATTTCATCAATCAGAAGGCCTTGTCTTACGAGGAAACTTGTACTTTCAATGATAACGATATTGAAGCATTGAAATCGGTTAGGGCTTTTCTCGCCGTTAATTTTTTTAAACCTTTTGATGCAAGGATTTAACCAGATTTTGTTTCGTCCTCTTCGTTCTATCTCCCCGAATACTCTTTTATCCTAGGTCTTTCTTACCCTTTTCCAAGTATTATTTTTGAGTTTTTCAAGATTACCAAAATCTCGTATATTCAAGCTATGCAGTGGTTTGGAGGATCCTCTACTGGATTGATTGACCGAACCGCTCCATGGATCTCGAGATTGGTTTAAATTAATTAGCCTATGTCTATGATCTTTCGACCTTTGGGAAATCTCGTTTATTGTTGAAAGTCAAAACTAATAAAGCACCTTTTATTTTGAAATCCAAGCACAATAATGGTTCCTGGAAATGAAAATACTTTTTCGTGAGACAGGATTCCATTCCTGATGGTGATCTCTTACCACAGTCCTGGGTTAAAAAGGGTAAGGTTTCATATTTTTATGCTAAGGATCCTGGCATTCACACTTCTTATGTTGTTTGATTTTTTGCATCTTTCAAGTTTAAAGAGCTTGTTCCTCCTGCTGAAGACACTGAAGATAGGATCGAGAATTTCCTCGTCCTGCCCGAGATTGATAGAACATTCAATCTTGATCTTCCTAGCCACCAAGAAAGTTCAACTTTAATTATCCCCATGTTTACCGATGAGGATCCTTAAATTTATGTCATTTCTTATGAAGGATCCTAAACTGAATTTTTTTTGTTATGCTTAGGATTTAAATCTACTCGTTATGGTGCACATTTTACCCTTGCCGACCTTGATTTTACCATGTCCAGTGACCAATTAGCGGTTAAGAAAGTATCGTCTTCTCTTCTTTCCAAGAAAGCTCCCATAGATTTGTCTGTTAAAATTCCAGGATCCCGAAAAGGAAAATATGTTGAAGTTTTCCACTTGGAGAATCGCGGGGTGGACGAGGCGTTGAAGAAGATGCTCTCCTTCTTGCAATCTGTAAGTACACTTGTAGTTTCTTATATTTGCCTTTTGTTTTCTCATCGTTGTTTCTTAAAGGTGGCTGATCACATCTCCCATTCCTCCAAGGATCTCAAAGCCAAGCTCGAACCGATAGAATAGGCTTTGAGGGAACGAGAAGCAACCAACAAGGACCTCTTGCAAAGGGTGGAGAGACTAGTCAAGGAGAAAGCAGAAAGAGAAGAGGATCATGTGGCGGAAATCAAAGAGGTAATAACTGAGGCTAGGAATAGTGTCTCCAAGGTGGTAGGGATGAAAAAATCAAATTGGCAGAGGACGTCGAAAACGTTGGATCCTGGGACGTAGCTAGGTGGCGTCAGGCTCTGTCCAAACTGACTGGTAAGCCTGACAACGCTTGTCAGGATCATGCAGGGGAAAGGAGAGAAGAAGGAGAAGAAGAGAAGAGAAAGAAGGAAGAGGAAGAGAAGAATAAAAATAGAGAGAATACCCCATTTGGAATTGACTAAGCCTAGTTTAATATTTCAAAGAACAATTTAACATTTTCTCTATAATTTTTTGTTGTTTTTTTGTTGGGTTGATGGGCAACCCTTTCTAATTTTAAGCTATGGTTGCTCTGTATCTATCGATTTGTTCGTGTGGTTGATATGATTGTAGCAGTAGGATTTGTGAGGATCTTCGGATGGTTAGGATCCGAAGAAGTTCAGGCTTCACATGAAATCTTGGGATCCCAATGATTCGTAATAGTTAGTTGTCTACTAAAGATTTCAGAGCAGTTACGATCCTTATAAAAATAAAAGTTTAGTTATAATATAGGGAAATAGTTGTTAAGGAATAAGGATAGATAGAACCTGATGATCCTTAGGTCTTATAACCATTTTGCTTTAGGATAAGTCTTGAGTTATGATCCATTTAGTTCCATATGATCTTTTGAGTCTGCGTAGAGAAGGATCCCTATTAGGAGATCTTCGAAGATCCTTACATTGCTTTCCAACTGGTTAAGATATTATTTAGGAAATGACTAGGGAAGATCCGTACTGGGGAATACCCCTCTTTAGACAACAGCTGGGAAAAATCCCACTTTGGATAATAACTGGGGAAAATCCCACTTTATACAATGACTGGGGAAAATCCCATAACAACTGGGGAAAGTCTCGATATTAGAATAACATGATAATGTTATAAACATTGGAATTTTACTAGGGATGATTCCAACTAAGGATAACATCTTAATGTTATCAACCTTACATTCAAACATTAGGATCTTAACATATGTTCAGAAATAAGAGGGTTTCCAAGTCACTAAAGTGTGAAATGATCCCCTTATCTACATCCCATAGTTGGATATTGTGCGTTCAAGCGAGGTGTAGAAACCTTAACTTGTGTGAAAGAGGTCATTAACTCTCTTAAGCCTTAGAGGGGATTAAGTACCCTTATTCGTAGGAGAGATGATCAGTCTCTATTCATGGTTATTAGGATCCTTAGATTCCTGTACATTGCAAAAATTAGCTTGGGCTGGGTGTTAGCTTGGCTAATGGTCCTCCGATGCTTAATTCAGTAATGGTCTTTGAAAAATTAAATGAAAGAATTAGATAAAAGTAACGAGCAGAGAGTGTGTACCTTGAATTTTTTGGAAAGTGATTACTACAACTTATATGAAGTATGCATTTAGTTATATAGCATTCTAGGATCTTGGCAAGACGTTTCCTTCAAGGGTAGCAAACCAATATGCCCCCTTTCCTGCTTAAGAATCGATGAGATATCGTCATTCCAATTAGGTTCCAGTTTACCTGCATTGGGATCGTTGGTATTTTGGAATGTCTACTTAAGGACCAAGTCGCCTATTTGAAATATTCTTACTTTAATGTTCTTATTGTATGCTTTAGTGATCCTTTGTTGATGAGAAGCAATACAGATACTAGCAAGATCCCTGAGTTCATCGATAGTGTCAAGATCCCGAGCTAGGATCCTATCATTGTCCTCTTGATCCCGTAGTTGGAATCTTGTCGTTGGGATCACCACTTCAGTTGGGATCACGATTTCTGTTCCAAACACTAGGGCGTATGGAGTTTGGATAGTGGTTATTTTTGAAGTGGTTCTATCTTCCCATAGGAAGAAAGGGAGTTCTTCTGCACATCTTCTTTTCTTCTGGTCTAACTTTTTCTTCAAATAGTTGACTATGATTTTGTTATTGGATTCAACCTGAACCTTAGCTTGGGGATGAACAGGAGTAAGCATTATCATTTTAATTCCCCAACTTATGCAAAATTCCCTACTCCTTTTGCTTATGAATTGGGATCCATTGTCACATATGATCTCAGCAAGGATCCCAAACCTGGTCGGGATATTACGTTTGATAAATGAGACTACTTCCTTGTCTCATATTTAAACAAAGGCTTCAACATCCATCCATTTCGAGAAATAGTCTATCATTACTAACTTGAAGAACTTTCCACCATGAGCCTTTGGTAACTTGCCAACCATATCCATTCCCCATTTCATGAATGGACAAGGGGAAATGATAGGATGTAATGATTCAGCAGGTTGATGAAGGATGTTACTATGCCTTTAACAAGCATCACATCTTTGTGCGTATAATAAGGCATCTTTCTTCATCGTTGGTCAGTAGTACCCCGTCCTTAACACTTTGGAGCATAAGGATCAGCCTCCAACATGATTATCACAATATACTTCTTGTATTTCCTTTAGTACTTTGGTAGCTTCATGAGTTTCCTAGCATCTCAAGTATGGACCAGCCATTGATTTCTTGTATAGCTTCCCTTGGATCATCACGAAGAGCGAGGCACTTATTCGGAATGCTCTATCACTTTTCTCTTCTCTTGGAATCGTTCCATTATGGATATATTCCACAATGGGCTGGATGAAGGATTTGAGCTTTTCGGAGGATCCTGGATGTCGAGATCCTGAAGATTAGGATCTTGACGAAGTGACTGGGTATCAGGATCTTTGATTGTTGCTACGTTGGTTGTTTGATCATGGTCATTGGGATTTTCTGGGTTGTTAGATGGATCTTCTATCGCTGGGATCAGTATGTAAGTTATCGGGGTCCTAATTTCTGATGGTATCCTGAGGGAAGATCCGAGGTTAGCCAATGTGTCTACCTCGACATTTTCTTCTCTGGGAACTTGACTTAGGCTAAAAGCTTCGAATTCAGAGGCTAATCTTCTATGGATCAGGAAGTATAGTGCTAGTCATTCGCCTTTTACTGCGTAAGATCCATTAAAATGATTAGTTAATAATAAGGAATCAACGAATACCTAAAGATCCTTGATTTGAATATCCTTGGCCAACTTTAATACCATGATCAGTGCTTCGTATTCAGCCTTATTGTTGGTTGTATCGAATTCACAGCTGACTGCATGGGGTATGATGTCCCCTGTGGCAGTTTTAATATGATCCATAGGCATGTTCCTCTAAAGTTGGAAGCTCCATCTGTGAAGAGTGTCCATCTTCCCATGCTTTCTTCTTTTTGGAGTTCCTTGCTTTCCAATTTTGCTTCAGGCTGTGGATCATCACTGAAATCAGCCACAAAGTCTGCTAGTGCCTGTGATTTTATTTCTGATATCGGTTCATATTTGATGTCATATGTACTTAGCTTCACAAACCATTTTTCCATCCTACCTGACATCTCTGGTTTTCGCATAACATTCTTAATGCGTAAATTAGTTCTTACATGTATAGAATGTGTTTCAAAGTAGTGTCTTAGTTTTGTGGAAGCGGTTACTAATGAGATTATTAGTTTTTCAAGGTGGGAGTACCTGGTCTTGGGATCCAAGAGACTTTTAGTTACATAGTCGTAGGGATCTTGGTCCATGTTCAGATCCTTGGCTAAAACTACACTTACAACATTAGATGATATTGAAAGGTATAGAAGGAACGGTTCCCCATCTAGTGGTTCAACAACAAGGGTTCTGAACTTAAATAATTTTTAAGTTCCTGAAAAGCATCTTCATGCTCTTTAGTCCATTCAAACCTTTTTTTCTTCTTCAAGATGTCATAGAAAGGTTTACACCTCTCTGAGGATCTCAAGATGAACCTGTTTAGGGCTGTCACTCTTCCTGTTAGTCTATGAATATCTTTTTTTGAGGATGGGGATCTTAGATCAATGATGGCCTTTATGTACTTTGGACCTGCTTCTATTCCTCTTTTAGTCACCATATATCCATGGAACTTTCCTAATCTTATTCCAAAATGGCATTTAGAAGGATTCAACTTCATGTTGTATTCGTCTAGTATGTTGAAGGCTTCTTCAAGATCCTTGAGGTGATATTTAGATTTCTTTATGTAACGCTTGGTTTATGTGTTATTTAGTTTTCAGCCTTTTTAGACTTTTGGGCTGAACTCGACGATTTGGGGAGTTCCAACTCGTCGAGTAGAGATCATTTTGGATGCTGAGTGAAGGGTCTACTCGAAGAGTTGGAAGGACCCAACTCGACGAGTAGACACTGGAAAGGAAAACCCTAATTTTCAGGGTTTGTACCCTATTTAAAGGCCTTAAGCCTCACTTGTAGCCTCCCTTATCACCCCTTTGTCCAGAGAAACCCTATATCTTTTCTCATCTCCCATTTCGAGTGTGTCAGGGCTTAAGGAGCGCCTTTTAGGTGTTTATGTGAAGAAGCTTGAAGTGGTTGGTGCATAGCTGAAGGGAGAGGTTGTAGAATTGGTGTTTACTCTGCTATGGCAACCATTTCAAGATATAAAGTCGAAACCTTGACCTTCCATTTCTTAGATATTCTTTTATGAAAGTTTATGTTCATTATTAGCATAGTTTGGGACCATTATTGGATTTGAGCATGTTATGAAGATATGGCTTCAGATCTGGACATCTCAGGGCCTTTGGAGACTTAAAGTTGCCAACTTTATCAGTTCTTGTCCCCCTTTCATGCTCCAAGTCCCTTGACAAGCTTCTATTAAGTGTTTTTAGCCCTTTGATGTTTTGCATGAATGTAAAGTTACCAACTTTACGTTGTATCTTAACCCTAGGGGGATGGATCTGTAGTATGGGGCTTTAGATTCGACTGGAAAGGGGTTGAATGTGTTGAGACAGGGGAAACTCGACAAGTTGACCTGGAAACTCTACGAGTTGGGTCGGGTTTTCCCGCTTTCTGAATACTGAGCAAACTCGGCAAGTCGATGAGATAACTCGGCGAGTTGGCTAGGGTTTTCCCAGTTTCTGAACACTTAGGAACTCAACGAGTTGCTAGATGTACTCGACGAGTTGGGTCAACATGGACTGTTGACCTTAACTGTTGACTTTTTACTTTGACCAGGAGTTGACTAGGGTTGACCATTCAGTATTTTAGGCCTTTTGGTATTGGGCCTTCTCGGATTAGGTCCATTGATGAAGTTATGGACATTATAGTGTTGGGATTTTGTTTTGGCCTTGGGCCTCTGTTTTGGATCATACTGGGCCAGGGGTACAATGGTTATTTTACCCCATGTATGGATTAAGGATTAGAGTATGGAACCCAATTGCTAATTGGGTATATTGATTGGTATAGGAAGTTAGGGAAGTCGGCGGGGTAGTAGCTAAGGATGTCATTCGGGAATCTTCTTCATTCAAGGTGAGTCTCTTCACCATAGCAATGGGTGGAAGGTACCAAGGCTGGCCCATTTTATGATATGTAGTACACTAGTTGATGTAGTATTATGTGGCATGTTAGTTGGTTATATGCTAGGAGGTATGCTTGTTGTATATGTAGTATACTTGTATGAAAGACCGTGGGGGAGACCATGACACTTGGATGTCAGACCATATGGAGAGCCCATGGCTTTCCTATTAAAGACCATGGGGGAGCCCATGACACTTGGATGTAAGACCATGTGGGGAGCCCATGGCTTTCCTATTAAAGACCATGGGGGAGCCCATGACACTTAGATGTAAGACCATGTGGGGAGCCCATGGCTTTCCTATTAAAGATCATGGGGGGAGCCCATGGCACTTAGGTGTAAGACCATGTGGGGAGCCCATGGCATCCTGGAGTAAGACCCTGGGGGGAGCCCACGACATCCTTATACGTTTATATGCATGGCTTATGTGATTGATATGGTTTATGTAGCTATTATAGCTAATATGGATTATGTGGTTATGTGGATTGTATGGCGTATGCTCTGGGGAACTCACTAAACTTGGTGCTTATAGCTTTGTTTATGGTTTCAGGTATCGTCTGTTGAAAGGAAGGTCCCAGCTTGATCGCAGCGCATACACCTGTGTTTTCGCAATATTTAATTTTGGGATGAACTCTTGATAAATGTTTTTATTTAGCAATGTTTTTGGAAAGCTTGGATTTAAAAGATATATATGTTTTGACTGTATTCAAAACTGAAATTTGTACCCTTGATTTTTGGGTTGTTAGAAGTTGGTATCAGAGCCTTGGTTTGAGGGATTCGAACATACTTTCGGGTGTGTCTGAACTCAAAATGAGGATCTGTAAAGTTTCAAAAGAAAAAATGTTTTCAAGGAAAGAGTTTTCTAAGATAAGAAAGGGTGTGGTGCATTCAATCAGACGAGGTCAAGTAAGTTTTCTCCAGAATACCCACATATGCTATCTGTTATGACTTGATTTATGGATCTGTGAATCGCATGCTAGCTAGGGTTAGGAGAGATGCCTTTATATGTTGTATGAGTTGGTAGACTTGCATGATAGTGCTGCGTAGTCAGCGAAAGATTGGCCTGATATGTGATGCTTGGAGCCTTGGAGATACTAGATGCCATGCTAGAATGAGAATGATTATTGGTATTGGTAACTGCTAAGTGTATCCTTTGAAAATTGTATATGGTTAGGATCTTATAGCCTTAGAATAACTGATTTGGCCTTATTTCATGTTCCTTGTATGGTTGTGGTCCTAGGGTAGAGTCTATTATTCAACAATCTATTAGATCATGTTCTGTGTATAATTTGCATGCATAAGGCAGCCGGTAGTGAGAGTAGATGTGGATACCATGGGTTCTGGTGTGCAAACTGAAGGTCCTATGATAGTTCTTTGGATCGGAGTGCTACTGCACGAATGCTACTTGCTTTGTGCTTTGTGGAACTCTTGAATGATGGGAGTCAGCTACTAAGTGAATATCACGATATTCAGGAGGTGGATGGCTGGCATCATGAGGAGTTCTTCAGCAGCTGATGTCAGAGCGAGGTTGGGAACCTAGGAAAGCCTAGGATATGTTCCAGTGAGTTAGTGGGGCGGTTCGATGAGGTTGGGAACCTAGGGGGAGCTTAGGAGTTGCTTAGGTGGGTATCGTGCTGTTGTTTAGCGGATATCTGGTGCATCAGGGGAGTAGGTGCCTTAGAGGATTCGGGAGGATTGCTGAGGAAAGTATGGATAGGTGTGGAAGGTAGTATTGGGCCCGTACTACTGAAAGCACAGGATCCATACTCGAATCAGTGAGAGTCTTGGAGAATCTAAGAAGCTTATGGGAATGAGAATTTTTGGGTATGCTCTGATAGTGGGGAGAGCTGCTTTTCCGGATGAGGATAAACACACATGAGGAAGGACCATGGTTTGGCCCTGGCTCCGGTGGTGAGCCAGTTAGTAGAAGGACTGCCAGGGTTTTAACTTCACCTTGGATTTCTTGTATTAGGAGGCAAGGATTGATTGTGAGATCGATTGCACTTTTGGGATTGGAGACTATGTCTTTGGGGTAGTTAGTAGCCCGGTTTAGAGCAGAGGTTGCTCCAACTATTGCAGTTCAGCCGTTGACGATTGAACTGGTGAATGGGTCAGGGTGCGAGACCCTGAATGATATGGGTCCTAGAGCCGAGGGTAGAAGATTGATTTGGAGTACCTCGATAAGAGAGGTTCAGGTCATCTGAATTTAGTGGAGGTTCTCGGGAAGAGACCCAAGAGTTCGGATCATCTTTTGAGAGGCCAATAGGTCCGGAGTCAGTGCAGCACTTGCGGGAAACTACACGATGGAGTTTTCATTCCAAGGGTTCAGGTAACTGTACCTCTGGGTTTGTTTCCCTACTTGTGTTTGGGTTATACCTTCAAGCATTGTCATATGCCATTTGCATACCGTGAGATACGGAGTGGTTAGTGAAAGGTCGATTCCCTCGTTGCTGGTTTGGAGTGTTCAATGTTATCCGGGTCTATAGTCGAGATCGGTTCATGGACGTGATGCGGAAGGTCTAAGGTCGGGATTGGTGACTCAGCCATTGTGCTTGGGTCGCCTTTTAGAAGCGTTAGGGGAAGTGGTCTACTGCAGAGGCTTTGGTCTGGGTATCGGTTATTTGGACTTCAAGATATAAGTATGGCATCATTTCAAGGCATCTGAGATTATTAGTTTCGCTAGGATTCGGGGAGTGTTCGTCTGGTCTTTAGGAGTTGTGTGGTCTTTGGGGTTTGGGCCAGTAATAGAACACTAGCATTGGTAAGCACAGGTTGTCATCATTTTGGTTATTAAAGAGTAAGAAGGATTGGGAATCCTTCAATATCATGTATTGCGAAGACATAGTTGAATCTAAGTGGGGGAGAATCGCGCAGGTATTCAGGATAGGAGCAGGTATGAGACCGGGATGAGTTTCTCACCCCCATTGAGGGAAAAGAGCGGCCCAAGTGGCTGTTTGGTTTGCGGGTTGCGTGAGTTGGGAGTTCGGTAAAACTCCCCAGCATGTGAATCGCGTCTTCTTGGTGCTTGATATCAGAATTTAGGGGAAATTAGGTTGGGGTTCCAGTCATGAATTGAGTTCAATATGGGTGTTCGGTCGAGTGTATGCTCGACTCTATGTGCGTTTCGAATTGATAAATTAGGGGTAAGGCATTGGGCTGCGGTTGTGCTAGGGCGAAAGCATTGTAAGACTACGGGGGAGCCGTAGCATTCACTAATGGTCAGTTACGGTGAAAGTGTTGTAAGACTACGGGGGAGCCGTAGCATTCACTATTAGTCATTTAGGGTGAAAGTGTAGTAAGACTACGGGGGAGCCGTAGCATTCACTATTAGTCAGTTTGGGTGAAAGTGTTGTAAGACTACAGGGGAGTCGTAGCATTCACTAGTAGTCAGTTGGGGTGAAAGTGGTGTAAGTGTTGGATTTTGGTATAATACAACATCCTATGGTGCACATACAACCCTAAATACCTTGGATCTATGTTTTCACTAATTATACATGCAAATGGTTTCCAAGGCATTAAACCTATAACTAGCTTGCATTTGACATAAACCATATAATATACTAGTTAGGGAAACATACCTTTTATGTGGCTTGAAGTCTTGATGTATTTGGCCTTAAGAGCTTAGCACCAATAGTATGACATGCCTCAAATGGAATCACAACACACCTAGGACAAAGGTGGATCTTGAGAGAGAATTCCATGCACCAAAACACCTCCATATTTCTCTAAAAAAAAGAAGTGGTGATTTTGGCTATGGAGTAACCTATTTATATGTAGGATTCCAAGGGTCATGGGTATAACCCATAATCCATACCCATGGGTTTTATGATCCATGGTTCATGTGGCCCAACTCTTTATGTATCCATACATAAACTTGGTCCAACATGGATCATAAGCCCAACACATATAAATATAACTAATTATCATAATTAGTCCCCATAGATTTAATTAGTCTCTTTTCATCACTAAATTAATTCCAAATTAATTCTTGATCGATACTAATTAAAACATATGATTTCATATTAATATATTATAACTTATAATATATTAATAAACCATAAATAACCTTCTCTCAAAAGTCCATCCTAACAAATTGTCCTGATGATATGCAACCCAAATGGACCATGTTACTCTCGGGTCAAGTACATACCAATAATAGTTATGGGCTTAGACATCTAATCCAACAGTCTCCCACTTGGATAAGTCTAAAACTATTATTGCAAGTACGACTTCATAACCCGACTAGCAATCGTATCTCTTAAAGCCGCTGTCGAACTCTGAACAAATCAATGACGCATCCATTAGATAAGGGATCATATATTCCTCCATTCTAGATATCATATGGATTGAGACATGGATTATAATCATTCTCTCTGTCCATTTGTTGTTTCCCGATTTCCGATTTATGACGACCGACTAATTAAACAAATCAAATCAGTCCAGGCTTGGCCAAGCACTTAGGGTGTCATCACTGAATCATCGAGGGGCCCACATATATCGCTTTTATCCCTATAAGGGTAAAAGGAATAGATAAACTTCGACTCATATGCCTTGTTCTACTACTTGTTGAATCATACACAAAGACACGTTTTATAACATCGAGTTACCAATGCGTTTTCGTGCAATCAATGTATAACCAACTCATAGTAACAACTCATATCTCTAGGTTTGAAGAATATAAGATATTATCGGCTCATGATTCACTCGTGATAAAATCCATGAAGTGATTCAAATGAGCGTGGGCTAAATCCAATACTCAGAACTTATGAGCACTCATGAGTGTTGTAGCACCGCTTTGTCCAACATCTTAGACCTCTACAAGCTAGCCCATGACAGTCTTGATTCATATCTACTTCCAACATATGACCGACTGTGGATAGTTTGAATAACTTAGTCATTCCGGAAGAATGACCTAGTTTATTCTGGAAGTCAAAACATGCAAAATGAAACACAAGAATAAAATGAATCAAATATGGTATCAAACCCTATGAATATAAATAGACCACTTTTATTTATCACCATACTGATTACTCATTATTTCATTGTTTCGGTTTTATCAACTTTATACCTGAATTAAAAACACTAGTAGTCCCATGCTCCAAGCATGTACACTATGTCTTTCTAAACAATAGCTTTGCCATACACCAAGTATGCACTCTATGTTTGTCTATGATCCTTACTTTGTGAAATAAACCAATTGAACATAATTTCAATGATTCTAATTTCACACTCCCAAATCCTTATCGAAAAATGTGAGAATTTCAAATTCCTATCATTTATTGAAATCTGTTTAGATTTTAAACTTATATGCACTGACCCTCCTGTAATGAATATGTACAAAGTCACAAAGACTTGTCAACAGTCATTATAAGGTATTCCAATGGAGATCAACTCCATATTCTCATTTTGACTATCACTTTTGAATAAGAGATGCCTCTTTTCAGAATATGTCAATATGGTCCTTCCAAAATTAGCACTATACTTCCAACTGTCCCTGAGCAACCAATCTTTGGTAAACCTCAGATTGTCCTCGACAATTGCTTAATCATTTTAGTCATATCCAATTCTAGACCTTTTCCGTTCTTAATGCCTCTGGGCATTTGGAAAAATTTAGAAATGACAAATATTATAGCACATGCAATCGATCCTGTACCCAAAGCAAATGGTACACGATTCATGATGTCTCACATAAAGACATGATTCTAGACCAGTCTTTTGCTACAATATTTTTATTTGCCATGTTTTCAAAATTTGAATATGAAGAGGGATGCCGTAATCATAATCGAATTTTGAGAACGCAATATATAGAATTTCCTTAAGTTGAACCAATCCAACATGAAATTCATATATATATTCTTGACTAAAGATGATTAAGGTCTCAATCTAATCCTTTAGAACTGAAATGAAGTATATCCTCTCCCTTAATTATAGCAAAACAACTTTTTCAATCCCTGCAGCCTCACGAATTGAAACTTTTGTTTTCTATAATTAACATTGCTAACTTGCAACACTAACAATAATTATCATGCTCCCACTAACATGATGATTATTAGCATAACACTTATGCTCCCACTAGCTTTGACATGTACTCAGAAATCAGCTGGACTTCTAGAAATCAATACTTTATTGACTTTCTTACCAAAGTTTAGATTTCTGATACGAGATGCTTTGATAAAACTTTATCAAAATCATACACCTTTCCTTAGATAGGATGCATGTGTGTCTAAACAATTTTAGAACTATGAAAAGGGATGCCGTAATCATAGTCTCAATTGTTTCGACCTTTTGCCATCTGCTTCAAATCTACTTGGTGGAAGTGTTTCCTCACCATCGTTTTCATGAATCGGAGAGAAAACTTATGACCCTTAGATTTTATGGTGTATGTGTTCTTATCCATGTGAATCGTCAAAACCATAGTCACAAGACAAGGATAATGACAAATCCAAACTCATATGGACTAAACTTATGCAATCTTAACTTCTTGCCACCTGGCAGTACATGGCCTGCCATTGCTTCCAAGTTGTTATGCAACCAATTGAGAACTTTCAGAACTCCTATGCAAAGCCAACTTTAACTGGAATGGGCACAAAATATGTCAACACGATAGGTTATAAACCTCAAGTCGTGTGCTAGTGAAGAACCTCAGGTTTTATTCTTGATTAGTTCTTGAAATTCTTTTTAGGATCTTTAAGACTCCCACTATCCTCTTGACATATAAGACTATCTTGCCAAATATTCAAGAGATAGTGCGGATTCTTTATCAAGACAAACACTTCACACAATTGGCCTTAGTTGGTCTTTGTTTTATCCAAAACATCACAACTTACCAATTTCAAATGTACAAGAGTAGGACACTTTTACTCTTACATTTGACAAGTGTTTTAAACCTTTCTTTAAGATATGTCACTCAAGTTACAATCTTGGAGTATGACTCTAAGAATTGTTTTGGAACGAAGTATGACTCATCTTCCTGATCTAACCATTTCAACAATTCATGACTCCTCTTCTTAGTCATAAGAATGCACTAAGATGACCTTTAGAGGACTAATTGTGATATGATTTCTAAATCATTAAGATGATCACAAACATGATACTAAAGTACTCTCCCATCTTTTCAGATTTGAGAAACTTTTATCTTTCTGCCTAATTTGATTCTTCCCATTCGTTCTGCCATACATTGAGACTTTTCCAATGTTTCAGAATTATACTTAAACTTGTAAGTATAACCATATTTACTAAACTTTAGTAAATCAAATAGTCTTAACGAGCTTTGTGGTGGACATGACCAGTGCACAAGAATGTGTACTCGATCCCTTTAGTCCTTCACTTGACTCACACATCCATGTGAACAAGTAATTAGTCTTGATTTTCCAATGTTTGAAAGTTCTCATTCATTATACTATTCAACTTGCATGATTCCAAGTTTCGGTCCAATTGAAACTTGGGTGATGATGAACTTTCCTGATTTGGTAAATTTAGACACTACCACAAATCAAAGAATCAAATCCATTTTCCAATATTGTTGTCAGTGGAATCATATAAGCAACAATTTTCCACAAATGCCATTGTAAGGATACTTCAAATAAATAAAAATAAACAATTTTCTTTTATTTTAAAACTTTGCGGAAAAACTTATCCTTACAATCCACATGGAAAATTGTTGTTATCTATTCCTTAGAAATATATCATAACTTCTTAAGCAACTGCTCAAAATTCTGATGCGATCGAAATCCACCTTCGCGATCAGAATCAGCATATACTTCCTTTAAGATTTCTCTCTATTCTTTGATTCTTAAAACATCAACATGTGACCCAGTCACATCATGTAATGAGGATCTCAGAATAGAACTTAACAGAGTTAGATAATGGGCTCTACATGATGTAGAGCCAAACTTATTGACTTTAACATCCTTAGGTAAATTTAGCAGCTTTGCAATCAACGCCCCTTCCTTTGGCAAAATAAACATATGGACCCTTTGGTAATGGGACTATCTCAGACTTAGCCTTTCTCTTTACCATTTGGTCAACCGGGTTGACTATGGCCAATCCCTTTCCATTGGGAAGAGAATGCTTTTTCTGGATTTCCAGTGTCACCATTGTCACTGTCCATAAAGTTTTTGGGAAGTTGATCTTCTAATCAAATTTGCTTTACTATCATTCCAAATCATTGCTGATTCAGCAGCACCAAGCAAATAGATATGATCATTAAGGTTCATGTCATAGTCTGTTTCATAGTAGTCCCAAAGGAACTCACTATGTGACTTAGAAAGTGATTGAACATCCAACTTTCTCAAGACTTTGACACCCAACTCTCCCGGCTTGTCAATATGTGACTTCATCTCTAAGATGTGATCACACATAGACCTTGCTTGCCATTAGGGCTTGAGTGACCTTGAACTTGTGGGTTCGGGAGAATAATTGGAGGAGGTGGAGGAAGAGAAGTATGACTTCCATGAGCCAAACTCGGGAAGTCATATTCATTAGGAAAGCTTGGTTTGGGAAGATCATTGTTGTCTAAACCAGACATCAACAATGGGATAAATTTGCGTAAAGTTGATTTAAGTCCTTAATATAACACCCAATATGATATATTAAGGCTAGGACCCAACAAACTATTTTATAACTTGGAAGAGGGATGCCGTAATCCAAGCTATAAAATATTTGAAGGTAGGCGAATGACGATTCACCAATTTCCACCAAGATAAAAGAAATGTATTATTAGGTTTTAATTGGTTTTGAAACTCCTAGATTCTTTTGAGATTCATTGAACTTTTCAAAGGCATGTTTCAATCTCGAGTGTGCCCTTCAGGTTTTGTGACTGGGATGCCGAGGATCACAAAACAAGGTGTGAATAACCATGCAAATATACTTGGTACCCTTAATATTTACCCCTCAATCGATGTGCCGGTTAACCACACACGCTCCACCGTTACTATGATAAACATTAAGTTACCCTTTGCCTACCTTGTTAAATCAAGCTAGTGTGCCAGTTAACCACACACGCTCCACTAACTGACTTAAGCAAAGTGTAATTTCATGGGTTAGCACCAAATTCACATTTTCCCAAGTAACTAAGATTGGGTATTATTAAGAGTTTAGTTACTTAGTATTTATCATTAATACTTTTAATGAAGGGAGAATTATAGTCCTTGTCCTACCCGTTCGGCTAACGACCCTCCACCGGTCAAGGAAGCGGTGGGTGAGAGTGGACACCCATTAAACTGCCATTTTATAGGCAGTAACCTTATACCCCCCCTTATAGACCGGCTTCGTGAATGAGACCTACTAATGGTAAGATGACTTTACTCTTATACATATATATAAATATTATTAACTTATAATATTAAAAAGTATAAGGGTTGAATTTTAAACTTTTTAAATTCTAAGGTCTAGTTTGGAATTAAAGTATACATGGGGGGTAACTTTACAAATTCCAAAACTTGAGGACAAGTTTTGAAACCTTTCAAAACTCTTGGATTTTTCATAACTTATGAGCTTAATTAAGGTTTAATGAAAAAAAAAATTCAAGTTCCATAACTTGAGGACAAGTTATGGAAGACATTAAATCATTTAATGATGACATTAAAAATAGTGACTCTTCTATTTTCATAACCTATGAGACTTAATGACACTTTAAAAAGAAAACTCTTCACTTTCCATAACTTGAGGACAAGTTATGGAGTTCATAAAAACCATTAAGATCAAATATTCCAATTAACACAATAATCAAATAATTTTCTATGATCTAGATTAAACTCATAAGTAAAGATAATTCACATTAACAATTTTCAAGAAATTAGATAATCATATAAACTAATACAAATATTGAAACTTTGACAATTATCCTTTGAAGACTCTTGGAATTCATAACCTAAAGAGTTAATAAATGAGACATTTCACATCCATAACTTATGGAAGTTTCAAAACTCTTAAGATCATAACTTTAAAAAAAAACTTTTGAGTTCCAAAATTTTATGACAAAATTTGTAACTCCTTAAAACCATTTAGATCAAACTTTTAAAACAAATAAAATAATCATATCATTCTATCTTTTAATAAATTGACCTAATTCAACTCTTGTAGTAAAGTGACTCAAATTTTATAAATAATTAGTTTTTCATAAAATCAAGTAATTATCATAAAATTTGACAAACTTCATGTTTTTTTTTCCTTTTTTTTTTCCTTCAACTTGAAAAAAAAAATACATTTGCATCAAATATAATAGAAAACAACCCATGTATCTGATACCACTGTTGGATTTTAGTATAATACAACATCCTATGGTGCACATACAACCCTAAATACCTTGGATCTATGTTTTCACTAATTATACATGCAAATGGTTTCCAAGGCATTAAACCTATAACTAGCATGCATTTGACATAAACCATATAATATACTAGTTAGGGAAACATACCTTTTATGTGGCTTGAAGTCTTGATGTATTTGGCCTTAAGAGCTTAGCACCAATAGTATGAAATGCCTCAAATGGAATCACAACACACCTAGGACAAAGGTGGCTCTTGAGAGAGAATTCCATGCACCAAAACACCTCTATATTTCTCTAAGAAAAGAAGTGGTGATTTTGGCTATGGAGTAACCTATTTATATGTAGGATTCCAAGGGTCATGGGTATAACCCATAATCCATACCCATGGGTTTTATGATCCATGGTTCATGTGGCCCAACTCTTTATGTATCCATACATAAACTTGGTCCAACATGGATCATAAGCCCAACACATATAAATATAACTAATTATCATAATTAGTCCCCATAGATTTAATTAGTCTCTTTTGATCACTAAATTAATTCCAAATTAATTCTTGATCGATACTAATTAAAACATATGATTTCATATTAATATATTATAACTTATAATATATTAATAAACCATAAATAACCTTCTCTCAAAAGTCCATCCTAACAAATTGTCCTGATGATATGCAACCCAAATGGACCATGCTACTCTCGGGTCAAGTACATACCAATAATAGTTATGGGCTTAGACATCTAATGCAACAGTAAGACTACGGGGCAACTGTAACATTCACTAGCAGCCAGATAGTAGGGGAAGTGATGTAAGCCTGCGGGGGAGCCGGAGCATTCACTAGCAGCCGGATAGTAGGTGTGACATCCCCAATTTCACGGCCAGAAAAGACCGATTTCGTTTATGCCTTTTAAAATAAAATTAGAGAAATCTTTTCAAAAGATGTTGCGGAATTGGTCCCCAAACAACATATGATAAAAATTTATCAAAACCCTTCATTAAAAAGGTATATATTTTTCATTTATTTATATATATATATATATATATATATATATATATATATATATATATATATATATATATATATATATATATCAAAACTTCGGGATGTCATGTTCCGATACAGATCAAAAGCATAAACAAGACATTATAAGCCTTACTACAGTTATTTACAACTACTGGCCTATAATCCAAAAATCTCACGTCATTCTCCGACTATGCTCGGGGTCAACTACCTGTAACATAAAAACCTGAGTGGGTCAGGCTTGGGACCTGGTGAGCATATAGGGTTTTCAACACACAATAATATTAAACTTATTAAGTTCATCAATCAACAATAACCCTGATTACTCGTTCCCGTTATCCTCACTTTACGTCCCTAAACACTTTTCACAAGGGACCTAGCCTAAAGAATATCATTGGGATGGACACTACTGCTAAGGGGTTTCCTCAGCCATACATGTCCTAAAGGCAACCATGAGGGGGATGGAGTACAGCGAATAAACACCCAAGTTTATTAACACCTACAGGTTGCGGGCCTGCTAGCGTTTCCCACTGGACTGTCTAGAAAGTCCGTGGTCGTCATCCAAACTCCGCTAGATGACTGAATCACAAATCACAACGAGGCCTCTCATCACTTTTATTTTATCACACATCACTATCTACCCATGTTCTACCCAACATATTTGTAGATAAAAATACTTATACAGTTTAAAACTTGTATAAAACATCAACTCAACAGTCACCTCAAATAAACAATTAATATATTTACACATAGCACGTATTATAAGGTAAATACTTCATATCTATGTGTAAAATTAAAGTGACTATAAACTCACATGTTTTGATGAAAATCGGGCAGCAATTCGTTTCCTAAAACGTTCGTTTTCTAATAAAACCGAGAGTTTTATTCAGAAACCGGGCTCTGCGAGGGTCGGGCTTCGAAACCGAAAAGATAAATTTTCCGGGCTTCACGGGCACTTCGTGGCATATTCTGGGGCTTACAATCGATACCGGGACTTTGGGGGATGCTAAGATGAAGAAAATATGAAGAAAGGGGTGAAAGATGGCAAAATTCCAAAAGTACCCGAGAGGGTTCGCATGACCCTTCTATTTATAGGGTCCGAAGTCGGCTTAAGGAGAAGAGGATTCAGCATGCGAGGACACGCGGCAGCAGGGCGAGGGTGCGCAACACATGGCTCGCACGTGCGAGGTCTCGGTGGCAGCCGCTGATTGGACCGAGGTCTAGTCCGAGACTTCGGACGTGGCACCTCCCGCGAGACTCGGACACATCATAGAAGACACGCGTCGGACTCCTAGTGGACCTCTTTGGATTTGCTCTCCAGTTCGGATGACTCACGAGATCGGATGACTCAGCAGCATTTCGGACACGTGGCATGCTCTAAGCGAAGGTGACGTGTCTGAAGCCACCTATGCGAAATTTCTCGGTTTTCGCGCCAAAACTTCTAAAATCCATAACTTTCGCATACGAGCTCCGTTTTTGACGTTCTTTATATGCACGCGTAGGTAAAATTACGCTCTACAACTTTCATTTAGACTTCGTCGGCTAATTTTTACTTTAATTTTTATATTATTATTTTTAACAGACCGGGACAGGAAATCCGTTAAAAACTCATAACTTCTTCATCCGACGTCCGTTTTCGTCAGACTTTTTACCGTTGTGCTACTAATGATGAGACCTTTGATTCTCGTTTACTTCGCGTCGGCTAAAAATCACTCGATCTAAAATTCGAGTTTTTAGTTGTCTACTGCTAAGCTGAAACTTCGAAAAATCGTAACTTCTTCATACGAAGTCAGATTTGGGCGTTCTTTTTATACCTACTCTCGGTTTAACGAACACTACGAGTTTCGTTTAGATCACTAAGGCCAAAAAGTAGTTTATCGAAAACTCACTTTTTACGATATTCGGCCCCGTGCCGGTTTGTCGTGAAATTTCGACAGGTCATAACTTCTAGCTTGTAATTTTCACATAAAACACATAATTTTTTACATAAAACACATAATTTTCACGACAAACCGGCCCCGTGCCGGTTTGTCGTGAAACTTCGACAGGTCACTTTTAAAGCATAAAACACATAATTTTCACATAATATTCACATAATTCCTTTTCATTTCTTCAAAATGAGTTACAAAGGTTAACCTAGACTATAATGACAATATAAATGCCTAGCCTAGAAACACGGACATTACAATTCTCTCCCCCTTAGGATGATTCCGTCCCCGGAATCACACATCAGCAAACAAATGCGGGTAGCGACTCATCATGTCACTCTCCGTTTCCCATGTGAGATTTGGCCCATTCGTATGTTTCCAACGCACAAGCACTAAATCGACCATCTTGCGTCTCAGCTTCTTAGTCTTACGCTCAACGATTGCCTCAGGTTCTTCGATCAACCTCTTGTTTTCATCCAACCTTAACTCAGAAATCGGAATTATGTCAGGCACATCTCCCATGAACTTTCTTAAATAGCACACTTGAAATGTGTTATGAATACCCTCCAGTTCTTTCGGTAATTCTAGCTTGTAAGCTTGATTCCCGATCCTCTGAAGAACTTTAAATGGTCCAATAAACCTTGGACTCAACTTTCCCCTCTTACCAAATCTTATAAGTCCCTTCCACGGCGAGACTTTAAGTAAAACCGAATCTCCAACTTCGAAGGATATCGGTTGTCTTTTCTTGTCAGCATAACTCTTTTGTTGATCTTGAGCAGCTAACATCCTTTCCCTTATCACTTTGAACTTTTCAGCAGTTTGATGGACTATTTCAGGTCCCATAAACTGCTTTTCCCCAGCTTCCAGCCAGCATGATGGCGTTCGACACTTTTCCCCATACAAAGCGTGATAAGGTGCCATCTTGATGCTTGAGTGGAAACTATTATTATAGGAAAATTCTACTAGAGGTAAATGTTCATCCCAGTTACCTTGGAATTCTAGGGTACATGCTCTCAGCATATCCTCCAATGTTTGAATCGTTCGTTCGCTCTGACCATCAGTTTGCGGATGGTAAGCTGTACTCAAACACAACTTGGTACCCAATTCCTCTTGTAGACTGCTCCAAAACCTTGAGGTAAAACGTTTGTCACAATCGGATATAATCGTTAACAGAACACCGTGTAGCCTCATAATTTCCTTCACATAAGAATTCGCAAGTTTATCCATAGACCATTTCTCGTTAGCGGCTATGAAATCCGCACTCTTAGTGAAGCGATCAACGACCACCCAAATCATGTCGTGACCGTTCCTTGTTCTGGGCAGTTTAGTCACAAAATCCATAGTGATATCTTCCCATTTACCCATGGGTACAGGTAAAGGTTCTAAACTCCCATACGGTTTCTGATGTTGTGCCTTAACCCTAGCACAAGTTACACACTCGGCCACATACTTAGCAACATCGAGCTTCATCGTCGGCCACTACTAATAGGGTTTTAGGTCCCTATACATTTTCGTACTGTCGGGATGAATTGAGTACATGGTTTTGTGAGATTCTTCCATCAGAAGACCTCTTACTCCTCCCGTCTTAGGTACCCAAATCCTATCTTTGAATACCTTCAATCCATGACCGTTTGTATCAAACACCAACATTTAGCCCAAACGTTCCTCCTTTCGGTCATTCTTCTCCAAAGCTTCCTCCTGAGCTTTCTTTATACTTTCCACAATTTTCGAGACGACTTCAATTCTCAACGCTCTTGGCCTTCTCTTTTCAAGATTTACCTTCCGACTGAGAGCATCAACAACAACATTTGCTTTACCAGGGTGGTAAAGTATCTCACAGTCGTAGTCCTTGAGTAGTTCCAGCTAACGTCGCTGTCTCATGTTCAATTCCTTCTGATTAAAGAGATATTGAAGACTCTTATGATCAGTGAAAAGTTTACACTTAGTACCATAAAGATAATGCCTCCATATCTTTAAGGCGAATACTACCGCTGACAACTCCAGATCATGAGTGGGGTAGTTCTTTTCATGCTCTTTCAACTGCCTCGAGGCATACGCTATCACTTTATCCCTTTGGGTCAGAACACATCCTAACCCAACTCCAGAGACATCACTATGGACTGCGAAGTCATCAACTCCTTCAGGTAACGAAAGAATCGGTTCTTCACACAGTCTCTTCTTTAACTTTTTAAAGGCTTCCTTATGCTTTTCATTCTAAGCATAACTAGCTGATTTATGGGTCAAAGCTGTTAATGGAGTAGCGATCGAAGAAAAGCCTTGGATAAATCGGTGATAATATCCGGCTAATCCTAAAAAGCTTCGAATCTCCATAGGACTTTTTGGTTGTGCCCACTTCATCACATCTTCGATCTTTGCTGGGTCAACCATTATTCCTTCTTGGTTAACCACATGACCTAAAAATTGGACTTCTTGAATCCAAAATTCACATTTGGAGAACTTGGCATACAGCTTCTCCTTTTTCAAAACTTCCAGCACTTCACGCAGATGCTTCTCATGCTCCTGCTTGCTTTTTGAATAGATCAAGATATCGTCTATGAATACTATCACGGATTTATCAAGGTATGGTTTACAAACCCTGTTCATCAAATCCATGAAAGCTGCTGGGGCATTGGTTAATCCGAACGACATAACCAAAAATTCATAGTGTCCATATCTTGTTCTGAATGCAGTCTTCTTGATATCCTGCTCCCTCACCTTTAGTTGATGGTATCCCGACCTAAGATCGATCTTTGAGAAATAGCTCGACCCTTGCAATTGGTCGAACAGGTCATCGATCCTCGGCAATGGATACTTGTTCTTTATCGTCCCTTTATTCAGCTCCCTGTAATCGATGCACATTCTCATGCTCCCGTCTTTCTTCTTTACAAACAACACAGGGGCTCCCCAGGGTGATGAACTAGGTCGAATGAAACCTTTGTCCAATAACTCCTGAAGTTGTGTCATAAGTTCTTTCATTTCGGTTGGCGCTAATCGATACGGTGCTTTGGCTATCGGCGTCGTTCCTGGTAACAAGTCGATACGAAACTCCACTTGTCGATCAGTGGGCAATCCGGGAAGATCTTCGGGAAAGACTTCCGGATAATCACACACCACCGGAATATCCTGCACCTCCTTCTTTTCCTTCTTAGCATCGATCACGAACGCTAGATATGATGTACATCCCTTGGCTAAACACTTTCTGGCTTTCATTAGGGAAATGATTCCAGAGTTTACTCTGCGTTTGTCTCCATACACCATAAACGACTCTCTCCCTGGCGGGTTTACTTTTACTATTTTCTTCCTACACAATATTTCGGCGTCATTGGCGCTAAGCCAATCCATTCCTAAAACTATGTCGAATCCATTTAACTCGATAGGCAATAGTTCCTCGTGGAACTTATTCCCATCCAAGTCAATGAGGATATTTTGCATACGATGGCTAACAGGTACAAACTTGCCACTAGCAATCTCGACTAATAAGGCATTAACTAGTCTATCTACTTGCAAAGCTAGTTTTCTACCAAATTCATGCGATATAAAGGAGTAATTGCCTCCAGAATCAAACAAAATTTGGGCAGGAAATTCGTTTACGAGAAAGGTACCTGAAGCGACATCGACTTCTTCTTTGGCAGCTTCAAGGGTCATCTGAAAGGCTCTCGCCTTCGGCTTTGGTGGTAGATTGGGCTTTGCTGCATCCTTCCTCTTTGGACAGTCTTTAAAAACATGCCCTTCTTCATGGCACTCAAAACATACCCTCTTCTCGGATGGACACACGTTGGCATAATGCTCAGTCTTTCCACATTTGTAGCAAGTCACCCCCTCGCTACATTTCCCAGAGTGCTTTTTCTTGTACTTCTCACACCATTTCACTTCACCTCCTCCTCCTCCAAACTTCTTAGACTTAGAAAATTTGCTTTTCTTGTTGGAACCTGAAGTTCCTTCAAATTTTCTCTTTTCACCAACTTCTGCCCTCTCCAGACCTTTCTCCCTGATCTGAACCTCCACATTCTTAGCAGCCCAGATGGCGGCTTTCAAAGTGGTTGCTTGCTTAACCATCGGACCAAAGTCCGCTAGTAATCCGAGGGCAAACTTGTTGACCTTAGAGAGTTCAATTGGAACTAGGTAAGGAACAAGCTTCATCTTTTCAGTAAAACTAGTAGCGTATTCAGTAACGCTCAACTTTCCCTTTTTCAAATTCTGGAACTCATTGTTGATTTCCAGAAGATCCTGCTCAGAGCAGTATTGCAGATTCAGTTGTAGCACAAAGTCATCCCAAGACATCTTACTAGCTTCTCCCTTGGGCATCGAATCAGCTAGTAACTTCCACCAGCTCAACACACCAGACTTTAACAGAGGAATTGCAAGTGCGGTCTTCTGTTTGTTGCTGCACTCACAACTTTCAAACATCGTCTCCATTTTGGAGATCCAATTCATGACTTCCACTGGTGTTGGACTTCCAGATAGACATGGTGGTTTAGATGCCATGAAATCTTTATATTTGCACCCGCGTCCATCAGCTCCTCCATCCTGGTTGTTTTGCCTAACTATCGGTGGGTTGGCTTGACCAAGAGTCCCACTATAGTTCCCTCCTATTGATTGCCCTTCATTCAGTACGGGTTGTTCAACAGGCATCGTAGTTTCTTCCCTATTCTGTTGTAGTAATCGCCTCGTCTCCTCCATTTGGCAATCCAGCATCGTCTGTATCATTGCTTGTACCCCAGCCATTGTCATTGGCTCAGGTGCAGCTCCTACAACAGGTACTTGCTCAACTACTTGAGGTTGAGGCTGTTGATCCCTGTTTACGTTTGCATTTGCAACTCCACTAAGAGTTCTTGCCATTACAATCTATATACCGAATAAGGCGAATTTAGGTCTTTATCCTTGTTAGACATTTCAATTCCCTTATCACTCCGAAACGTTTACATGTTAGTTCTAATCTCGTAACCATACGCTTAGAAGCCTATACACATAAGGTTTCCAGATCCGGTCGGCAACAGACCATAGATCCGAACAAATAATGGCACACATGGCAAACACATAACATTTAGCACATAAGGGCATTTTAGGCATCTTTCCTAAAATAAACTAGTGCTCGTGTCTAAAATATGGTAGACACTCATCTCACAATTATCACTTAGCAGTCTAAGTTTAAGTCTAGAAATCCTACAATTTCTTAGTTCGCTTAAACTAATGCTCTGATACCAACTGTGACATCCCCAATTTCACGGCCAGAAAAGACCGATTTCGTTTATGCTTTTTAAAATAAAATCAAAGAAATCTTTTCAAAAGATGTTGCAGAATTGGTCCCCAAACAACATATGATAAAAGTTTATCAAAACCCTTCATTAAAAAGGTATATATTTTTCATATATATATATATATATATATATATATATATATATATATATATATATATATATATATATATATATCAAAACTTCGGGATGTCATGTTCTGATACAGATCAAAAGCATAAACAAGACATTATAAGCCTTACTACAGTTATTTAAAACTACTAGCCTATAATCCAAAAATCTCACGTCATCCTCCGACTATGCTCGGGGTCCACTACCTGTAACATAAAAAGCTGAGTGGGTCAGGCTTGGGAGCCTGGTGAGCATATAGGGTTTTCAACCCACAATAATATTAAACTTATTAAGTTCATCAATCAACAATAACCCTGATTACCCGTTCCCGTTATCCTCACTTTACGTCTCTAAACACTTTTCACAAGGGACCTAGCCTAAAGAATATCATCGGGATGGACACTACTGCTAAGGGGTTTCCTCAGCCATACATGTCCTAAAGGCAACCATGAGGGGGATGGAGTACAGCGAATAAACACCCAAGTTTATTAACACCTACAGGTTGCGGGCCTGCTAGCGTTTCCCACTGGACTGTCTAGAAAGTCTGTGGTCGTCATCCAAACTCCGCTAGATGACCGAATCACAAATCACAACGAGGCCTCTCATCACTTTTATTTTATCACACATCACTATCTACCCATGTTCTACCCAACATATTTGTAGATAACAATACTTATACAGTTTAAAACTTGTATAAAACATCAACTCAACAGTCACCTCAAATAAACAATTAATATATTTACACATAGCACGTATTATAAGGTAAATACTTCATATCTATGTGTAAAATGAAAGTGACTATACACTCACATGTTTTGATGAAAATCGGGCAGCAATTCGTTTCCTAAAACGTTCGTTTCTAATAAAACCGAGAGTTTTATTCAGAAACTGGGCTCTGCGAGGGTCGGGCTTCGAAACGAAAATATAAATTTTCCGGGCTTCATGGGCACTTCGTGGCGTATTCCGGGGTTATAATTGACACCGGGGCTTTGGGGGATGCTAAGATGAAGAAAATATGAAGAAAGGGGTGAAAGATGGCAAAATTCCAAAAGTACCCGAGAGGGTTCAACATGCGAGGACACGCGGCAGTAGGGCGAGGGTGCGCAGCACATGGATCGCACGTGCGAGGTCTCGGTGGCAGCCGCTGATTGGACCGAGGTCTAGTCCGAGACTTCGGACGTGGCACCTCCTGCGAGACTCGGACACATCATAGAAGACACGCGTCGGACTCCTAGTGGACCTCTTTGGATTTGCTCTCCAGTTCGGATGACTCACGAGATCGGATGAGTCAGCAGCATTTCGGACACGCGGCATGCTCTAAGCGAACGTGACGTGTCCGAAGCCACCTATGCGAAATTTCTCGGTTTTCGTGCCAAAACTTCTAAAATCCATAACTTTCGCATACGAGCTCCGTTTTTGACGTTCTTTATATGCGCGCGTATGTAAAATTACTCTCTACAACTTTTGTTTAGACTTCGTCGGCTAATTTTTATATTATTATTTTTAACAGACCGAGACAGGAAATCCATTAAAAAATCATAACTTCTTCATCCGATGTCCGTTTTCGTCAGACTTTTTACCGTTGTGCTACTAATGACGAGACCTTCGATTCTCGTTTAGTTCGTGTCAGCTAAAAATCAATCGATCTAAAATTCGAGTTTTTAGTTGTCTACTGCTAAGCTGAAACTTCGAAAAATCATAACTTCTTCATACGAAGTCAGATTTGGGCGTTCTTTTTATACCTACTCTCGGTTTAACGAACACTACGAGTTTCGTTTAGATCACTAAGGCCAAAAAGTAGTTTATCAAAAACTCACTTTTTACGACATTCGGCCCCGTGCCGGTTTGTCGTGAAACTTCGACATATCATAACATCTTCGTTATAACTCGGATTTCGGCATTCTTTATATATCCGTAATCCTTGTCACGCCCACTACAAGATTCTTAATAGATATCGGCTTTATCTAAAAATTAATTTTTGACGCTCATTTTTATTCTTAATTAATTAAACCCTAATAATTAAGCATAAAACACATAATTTTCACATAACATTCACATAATTCCTTTTCATTTCTTTAAAATGAGTTACAAAGGTTAACCTAGACTATAATGTCAATATAAATGCCTAGCCTAGAAACACGGGCATTACAGTAGGGGAAGTGATGCAAGACTACAGGGGAGCCGTAGCATTCAGTAGCAGCCGGATAGTAAGGGAAGTGATGTGAGACTGCGGGGGAGCCGTATCATTCACTAGTAGTCGGAAAGTATGGAAAGTGTTGTATGACTGTAGGGGAGCCGTAGCATTCACTAACAGCTAGATAGGGTAGGAAGTGTCTTTGGATTATGGGATAGCCGTACCATTCACAGATTCTTTCAGATGAATTAGGCGAGGGTAGGATAGTTCGCAAGGTTGTGGGGAGGCCACAACGAGATTAGAATTAGGACCGGAGATGATTGTCCGATCATTGATCCGTGGGCGAGCCCGGATGGTTATGGGAATTCAGGATGGAAATGGTAGAGACTGTTGAGTCAAGGGTTTGGATCTTATGTTGCAGGATGATGTTGATAAGTAGTACGTGACACAGTAGGGCTACGGCTGGGTAGTCCTGATATTTGATCTCTTGGGAACCTGGTGGTTGGACCAGGTATGAGACTGTTAATCTCGAGGATCGGCTAAGGGCATTTATCTATCGGTCAAGTATGGGATGTCGTAAGTTATGGTGCATTATGAAAATTTAGATTCGTGGATCTCGAGGTAGGAGCGGAATATCGATTCGTTTTTGGAAGGATCCCGACTCGAAGTTCGCGTGTGTTCAGTACAGGATTTCATTTCAGTGAGATGAGATTTGGGGTATCTATATGCCAAGGGAGACAATTGCGAGGTCCAACGGTAATGGATGGACTTAGTTGATAGAAGCCCGAGTTATTGTGATGTGTCTTGGGTTAGTCTTATCCGTGAAAGAGCCACAACGTATTTGAAGTGAGGAAAAGATGGGTCGATGGAGAGCAGGTGCAATGTAAGGCTATAGTGGTTCCGGTAGCAGTCACTTTTCGTATTACGTTATGTGGTGAAAAGTTGTCAGGCTATTATGATTAGATGTGTCAGAAAGATTCCGGAGCCGTGAATGGCGGTATAGCTAGGAGATTTATTGCTAGACGAGGTCTCTTTCGGAGGTCGCGTGGGGAGAGTGTGAGGTTGCTAGTCGGCCCAACAACCGGACATGAATCCGCTATCTGAATGTAGGCGTTCGGAATCCGGTTATGGTAAGTGAATTCATTCAGTTGGTAACACCGAAATAATCAGGATCGGGGAGATTCTGGTGTGGTTAGGTCCTGTTGCCTTTTGAAAGGCCATTAAATGATCAGGGTGACAGTTGTGTCTCTCGGGACGTCGGGTGTCCGTATTCGTTGCGTTCAGAACGGTTTGCCGATTATTGGTAAGAGTTGGATAGTCAAGTTTTATCAAGGTTGAAGTACTCTGAGGACTTCGACCTGAGGGGTGATACCTGGTTCGGGAAGCATGGCTGAAGGCTAGGTATTGTGATTCAGTCAGAATTTGGCCGGTTGGGCAAGGCGATGCATCGTGTAGGACTGTTGCGGAAGCTTAGATTGATTCATAGTGCATATTATGTATCAACCACGAAAGTGTTTCGACGACAACTCTATTGTACTTCCTTATAGTCGATATTTAGGCAAAGGAGTGTCTGGATCATGGGAGGAAGTTAGTGCTAGTTATCGAACAGAAAATACAGGCCATGAGGAAGTAAGGTAGCAAGATTAGTGAAGGTTCAATGGAAATCAACAGTCGGGTCATAGTAGGTAATGGAAGTTGCGGGCGTGGCTCATAAGCAGCGGCCGGAGGAGGAGATGTGGAAGCATTAACCAGATCCTGTGCATCAGCAAACTTCGAGGACGAAGTCTAGTTCAAGTGGGGGAGATTTGTAACGCTTGGTTTATGTGTTATTCAGTTTTCAGCCTTTTTAGACTTTTGGGCTGAACTCGACGAGTTGGGGAGTTCCAACTGGTCGAGTAGAGATCATTTTGTTCGCTGAGTGAAGGGTCTACTCGACGAGTTGGAAGGCACCAACTCGACGAATAGACACTGGAAAGGAAAACCCTAATTTTCAGGGTTTGTACCCTATTTAAAGGCCTTAAGCCTCACTTGTAGCCTCCCTTATCACCCCATTTGTCTAGAGAAACCCTAAATCGTATATCCTCTCCAATTTTGAGTGTGTGAGGGCTTAAGGAGTGCCTTTTAGGTGTTTATGTGAAGAATATTGAAGTGGTTGGTACATAGCTAAAGGGAGAGGCGTAGATCCGGTGTTTTTAGCCCTTTGATGCCTTGCATGAATGTAAAGTTAGCAACTTTACGTGGTATCTAAACCCTAGGGGGCTGGATCTGTAGTTTGGGGCTTTAGATTCGACTGGAAAAGGGATGAATGTGTTGAGACAGGGGAAACTCGACGAGTTGCCCTAGCAACTCGACGAGTTGGGTCGGGTTTTCCCGCTTTCTGGATACTGAGCAAACTCGGCGAGCTGATGAGATAAATCGGCGAGTTGGCTAGGGTTTTTCCCGGTTTCTGAACACTGAGGAACTCGACGAGTTGCTAGATGCACTCGACGAGTTGGGTCAACATGGATTGTTGACCTTGACTGCTGACTTTGACTTTGACCAGGAGTTGACTAGGGTTGACCATTCAGTATTTTAGGCCTTTTGGTATTGGGCCTTCTCGGATTAGGTCCATTGATGAAGTTATGGACATTATAGTGTTGGGATTTTGTTTTGGGCTTGGGCCTCAGTTTTGGATCATACTAGGCCAGGGGTAGAATGGTCATTTTACCCCATGTATAGATTAAGGATCAGAGTATGGAACCTAATTGCTAATTGGGTATATTGATTGGTATTGGTAGCTCTGGAAGTCGGCGGGGCAGTAGCTAAGGATGTCATTCGGGAAGATTCTTCATTCAAGGTGAGTCTTCTCGCCATACCAATGGGTCGAAGGCAACAAGGCCGACCCATTTTATTTTATGTGGTACACTAGTTGATGTAGTGTTATCTGGCATGTTAGTTGGTTATATGCTAGGAGGAATGCTAGATGTATATGTGGTATACTTGTATGGAAGACCATGGGGGAGCCCATGACACTTGGATGTCAGACCATGTGGAGAGCCCATGACTTTCCTATTAAAGTCTATGGGGGGGGCCCATGGCAGTTGGATATAAGACCATGTGGGGAGCCCATGGCTTTCCTATTAAAGACCATGGGGGAGCCCATGACACTTGGATGCAAGACCATGTGGGGAGCCCATGGCTTTCTTATTAAATACCATGGGGGAGCCCATGGCACTTAGGTGTAAGACCGTGTGGGGAGCCCATGGCATCCTGGAGTAAGACCTTGGGGGGAGCCCACGACATCCTTATACGTTTATATGCATTGATTATGTGATTGATATGGTTTATGTAGCTATTATAGCTAATGGGTCTGCACTGCAGAACTCACTAAGCTTCGTGCTTACAGTTTTGTTTATCGTTTCAGGTATCATCGGTTGAAAGGAAGGGCCCGGCTTGATCACAACACACACACCTGTGTTTTTCGCAATATTTGATTTTGGGATGAACTCTAATAAATGTTTTTAATTAGCAATGTTTTTGGAAATCTTGGATTTAAAAGATATATGTGTTTTCACTGTATTGAAAAATGAAATTTTTACCCTTGATTTTTGGGTTGTTACACTTTGAATTGACCACCGTATCATCGATGTAGACTTCTGTGGTGTCCCCCAATTTATCCTTGAACATCCGGTTGACTAGCCTTTGCTATGTTACACCTACATTTTTAAGACCAAAGGGCATAGCAGTATAACAATATATACATGTTAGGGTTATGCATGTTGTATCCTCCTAGTCTGATGGTTCCATTTGAATTTGTTGGAACCCTGTTGATGCATCTATGAATGTTAATAGTGCATGGACAGCCGTAGCATATATCATGGAATTTATGTGTGGCAGGGGAAAGAATTCTTAGGGAAAGCCTTGTGAAGATCCGTATAATCCACATATGCTCTCCATTTTCCATTCTTTTTCTATATGATGACCATGTTGGCCAGCCACCTTAGCAACTTGACCTCCTTGATCATCCATGTCTTAAGAAGTCTTTCCACTTCTTCTTAGATTATCTGATTTCTCTTTGACGCAAACTTCCTTCTTTTTTATGTATGGGTCTAAAAGAAGGATCAATTTTAAGTTTATGAGTTATAATATATTTGACTATACCTATCATTTCTTCATGTTTCCATGCAAAGGTTTTCGTTCTTTCTTTCAAGAACTTTATTATATCTTCTTCAATGTTTTCTAGCAGTGAGGATCCTATGAGTATTTTCATATCGGGATCCTTAAGGTCAAGGGGCACTTCTTTTGTATTTTGTTCTCTGGCTTCTAGTACATCTTGTGCCCTTTTCTTTAATTTCTATGCTTGTCGTGGGACTATAGAAGTCTTCATCGAGGTCTTATAGCACTCCTTAGATTTTTGTTGGTCACCTATGATCTTCACTGCCCCCATGGAGTGGTCATCTTCACAAATTTATGGTATATCTATGGAACCACCTTCATATCGTGGGTCCATGGTCTTTCTAATATTACATTTTAGGAGGATAATGTATCAATTACACAAAACCTTTGCATAGAGTTTACCCCCTCTATGTAGATAGGAAACGTTATTTCGCCGACCGTATGTTTTGTTTTGCCTCTAAATCCTAGTAGTATTGAGGATATTTTGATTATTTCGGATTTTGGGATATTCATTATTTTTAAAGCATCTAGGAGTGTATTGTTGACTGAGGATCCTCCGTCGAGAAGGATCATTCTGATAAATGGTTGGCGATGTAAAGAGTGATCAACAATCCATCATGGTGGGGATCCTAGACGTCTGCTCTATCTATTTCGTCGAAGTTGATCTCCTTCTCGTTTGTGATTGACGTATTCCTATGAAGCCTTTCTTCTTTCTCTGTTTTCGACACTTTGACATGTCTTTTGGTTGTGGAATAAGAGGTACCACAAATGTCATATCCTCCATAGATAACATTGATTACCTTAGCGTATGCAGGAGGGGATCCTGGTTTCTCTAGGATCTTGTGAGGATCCCGATCCTTTTCTTTGGATCTTTCTCCTCTTCTTCCAAGGAATTCTTTGAGGTATCCCTTGTTGAGTAGGTAATTGATCTCCTTCTTGAGGGCTATGCAATCTTTCGTAACATGACCAAAGTCCTCGTGGTATGCACACCATTTAGACTTATCTTTCCAGGTGGTGGACTTTTCTCCCTTTCTTGGCCATCTTGGGAAATTCTTCTTCCTCCCCTTCATCTTCATGGTCATTAACCTTATGATGAACATGTTTGGAATATGGTTTGGACTTATAGGATCTCTGAAATGAGGAGTCGACCTTCCTATTGGGGTTATCGTATGAATTTGGTGGGTTTCTCATCTTTCGGATCTCCTTGTCTTCTTCGAGCCTTATGATCCTTAGTGCTTTGTTTCTTACTTCGTCCATTATTTTGCATGGAGTCATTACAAGGTATTTGTAGAAAGAAGAGTCCTTCTTTAAGCCCATTTTGAAGGCTTCTACGGCAGTTGCCATATCGATGTTAGGCATAATCAGGGCTTCCCTACCAAACCTGTTCACAAAATCCCTAAGGGATTCTTTAGGATCCTGAACTACCCGATAAATATCACTAGTGATCTTTTTGAATATTCTGCTACAAGAAAATTGATTGTTAAAAAGATTAACTAAGTGAGCAAATGAAGAAATAAAGTAAGGAGGAACGTTAAGAAGCCATTTTAAGGCTGATATTGTAAGGGTTGAACTGAAACCCTTACATGGACAAGCTTCCTTCAATTATGTGGGAATGCGGATGATCTCCATTCTTTCCCTGTATTGCGCCACATGTTCTTCAGGATCTGTGGTTCCATCGTAAGGCTTCATGCTGGGAGTTTGGAAGCACTTTGGGACTTCAGTATCAACTATCACAAGAGCAAATCTCGAGATCTTGCAGCTCGTGGGGGATACTTTCGGTATTCGTTGGACCACTCCTGGCACACTTGAAGTCATCTGCCTTAACTTCTCAAGTTCCTTGGCCATGACTGGGATCATTCCTGCATCAAGGTCTGTAGAGTTAGTATTAAAAGTATTATTATTCACAAAGTTACCATAATCCTTGTTATTGGGAGTGATGAAGGTTTTTTTCGAGATCTTGGATCACATAGGCTTGCTCGTTTGGAGTTGCACCCAAAGTGGGAGCACGTGTTGGTGCTGAGGATCCTATCTCCCGACAGTTTCTTGAGGATCGTGTATTTTCTAAGTTTAGGATTTGGGCTACAAGATCGAGGCTCCTTCTTCTTGGGTTTTATGTATCTCCGTCCTCATTCTCTCTATTTTGTTTAACACTGTCATGCTGTCCTCCTATTGCTGAGTAACTTGTCGTTCCAGTTTCTTCATCACAGCAAAGAGCTCGTTGTTAAAAATTATTATTGGATGATCCTGAAATCCTTGGGTAGTGACTGGAGAGGTGTTTTTCTTTGGTTCCTCGGAAGCCTTCTTAGGAGCTCTGCTTGGAGGTGGTGGAAGGTTTTTAGCAGAAATGGTAGGAATAGAGGAAGAGGATAAGGTCGGTTTGGTATACATAATTCTCGAACGAATATGAACACCACGACCCGATGGTGAACGCCAAATTGTTTTGGTGAAAAATTGATCAAATATTATTCAATCAAATTGTATGAGAGGCTGTGGTGTTTAAGGTAATGCAAATGTCGAATAGTGACCAAAGTGAGACAAGTGAGTTACAAGGAAAACCCTTTATACCTTTTTAGGATCTCCGACGAGAAACCTTGGGAGGTGACAATGATCACTTGCCTTTTTTTATTGATTTCAATGAGAAGTTACATAAATGATGAAGATAATATGAGTACAAATGTAGTAATAGATCAAATCGTGTCTACAATGTGTGTATTACAGGTGTATTTATAGTCTAGATAAACTAGCTATAACTCTAATATTTTCTCGATCCTCTTAAATGAGCATATACACCTTGTTTGACTTGGTATTCCCATGTCTTAAGCGTGGTTGAAGCAATTCTTCATTGAGAACGAGTCTCATATTGACCGTTTCTACACATGTGAGAAAAAGAAATAGAAATATGACCGTTGAGAGTGTTAGGAAATAAAAATAACAATGGTCAGAATCTTGAGAAAGGTTTGGGATCCTTAAGGATCCAGAAGATTTGGGATCCTGAATAAGGTTGAGGATGTTGGCCCTAACATTAGCTTTATGTCCTTTTTGTCCCATATTCTTGGTCTAGTTAAGTATAAGCAACTCCAAACCTTATGAGTAGCATTTCTAGACGTTTTTATCGGCATGGAATCATAAAAAATGCCATCCAGATCCTTTGTTTCCACCCATGTAAGAGATATAAAGCTTTGGGTTGTGTAGTAAGTTCGGGTTTTGGTTTTGAGCACTTTCTAGCCATGCAAAGTCATAAAGTTGGAAACTTTATGATTTAGGACGTTATGTGGGATTAGATATGAGTTTTAGAGAAAAGGTCTTAAAGGAATAAGTGCTGAATGACGAAGTATAAGATGGTCTTAGTACGTAGGGCGTACCTAAGGAGTACGTAACACGTACTAGGGTTGAGTCATGTATGTCATGCGTAATGATGGAATACGCAGGGCGTACTCAGCCTGATGAGGACTTTGACTTCTTTGACTGTTAACTTTTGACTTTTTGACCAAGTTTGAATTTGGTTCAATCTTGAGGGTCTTAGACTGTTGATTAAGATTCTATATGGTTTTGGTGTTAGTTAATTCGCTGGAGTAACCAGTGCAAAAAGGGGAGTACGTTACATTTTTACTGGGTTTTTCGATTCTGGTGAATCTTTTCACTGTACTTGTGGGTCGAAGGAAGCAATGTTGGCCTACTGGATTATGTTGTAGAATGATAATTGTATTTTTGACACTTTATGACATGCCTATATGTGCTAGATGTCTTTTTGACTCTTTCTCATATGATTGTATGCTTAGATGTAGGGGTGAAATAGACTCGTACTGGTTGAAAGATACCGAGGGAGTCGGAAGGGACTCAGAGAGTCGAAAGGAACTTAGTGTGTCTGAAAGGACTCAAGGGTGAAATATACCTGTTACAACTTTAGGTTGATATGTGTGTATGATGTGTATGTATGGTATGTGGTATTTTTGGGGAACTTACTAAGCTTCGTGCCTACGGTTTATGTTTAAAATGTTTCAAGTACTTTTGGTTTCAAAAGGAAGTGCCCCCTTGATCGCACCACATCCCCTGAATATTTATTCCGCACTGAATGTTTACGAAATACACTGATGTTTTGTGAATACTTGACTGTGATCATCTTTTGAAACAGTAAAGGAACGATTGTAACTCCTTTAAAAGTGAAATTTCTATTTGGCATTTTTCGGACGTTACAAGTTGGTATCAGAGCCTTGGTTTGAGGGATTCAGGCACACTCTTGGGTGTGGCTGAACTCAAAATGAGGAATTGGTAAACTTTTTGAAAGAAAATAGTTTTTTAAAAATGTTTATACAGAGAAAAGGGGAGTAATGAGTGCAAGCAATTAAGCTCAACTAAGTATTTCCCAAGATATCCATACATGTGTTATGCTTATTGTTTTTGTATGAATATATGAGAATTGCATGATAGATTAGGGCTAAGTATCTGCTCAGGATTGCATGATAGAATGCTAGGAGAGATGCCATCGTATGCATGTTAATTGAGCTTTTGGAACAACATGTTAGTATGTATTTCAGATGTTAGATAGAAAGGCCTGATTTGTGATACTTTGTAGCTTATGAGGAATTGGATGCTTTGACAGATTTGGAATCTATGTTGGTGGAATTGATTACTAAGTGTATGCTTTAAAAATTGTATACAATTAGGATCGTAGAGCCCTAGAAGGACTCATTTGGCCTTATTTCATGTTCCTTGTCTGGTTGTGGGCTTATGGTAGAATCATTCATTTGATAGTCTGTGTGATCTTGTTTTGTGTATAATTTGCATGCATAAGGCAAACGAAAGTGTTTGTAGAAGTTCCTAGCATCGCAAAAGCAAGTTAGTTGGAAAATGATTTTTATGTTTTATGTCCTATAGAGTGTTACTACCTGAATGCTGCTTGCTTTGTGCTTTGTGGGACCCATATTGATGTGAGTTAACTATTAAACGAATATTTTAATTTGCATGCTGCAATTGTTAAATAATTTTGGAATGTTTGATTTGGCCCTATTGTGCAGGTCTTTTTTGAGTCTAACCGTTGTAGGGTTGTTCTTTTATTTGAAAGATTATTTAATTCTTGTTGCATGTAATTGTATTCATCAAGTAGTTAGTTCATATTAGTAGGGGTAGTTCAACAACTCATGACAGTGTGGGGTGAGAATCCTGGGAGAGCCTATGAAGTTCCTTAGAGGAACTGGTGCGCCGTTTAGCGGTGTGCATTTGTTGAGAGCAGTTGTATGTGATTGGATCGGACGGTAGCATACATGAGTAGTTACTTAGAGGATCCGGAATGATTCTTGAGGACAAGTATGGATAGGTGTAGAAGCTAGTATTAGGCCCATACTACTGAAGCATAGGATCCGTACTCGAATCAAGGAGAATTTAGGAGATTCTAAGGAGCTGATGGAGGGTAGATTGTACGGTTTGGCACCATGATTCATTGCAGTGTGATCCCATCTTTATCATCCTTTCGGTTTTTGTTTTCAAAAAGATGAATCGGTATGGTGATTGTCTAGGCCTTAGTAGCCATGTTAGTATGGGTTTAAATAGTGCAGCCCTAGGTGAGTTAGTTGATTTTGGAGTGTTGGATTAGGTGTCTAAGCTCATAGCTATAATTGGTATAAAGTTGAATTGATAGTAGCACAGTCCTTTTGGGTTGCCTTCAAACCTTGCAATTGAATAGGATAACTTTTAGAGAGAGAAGAATGATTTATTAATTTATTACTTGGTTAGTAAATTAATTAGAAATCTAATTTAATGATTTATTAATATATTATGGAAATAATATATTAATTAGAAATCATATTGTTTAATTAATATTTAATCGGAAATTAATTTGGAATTAATTTTGGGATTACAGGAATTAATTAAAACTGCAGGAACTAAAGGTGACAATGTTCAATAGTTGAGCATTGGGCAATTCTAGAACCTCCCTATGGTAGGGAGAACGAATTCTAGATGCTCCTAGGGTTTCCATGGGCTCTAAGGGTGCCTTGGATGCCTTACGGAGGAAGATAAGGGATTAGGGTTATCGTGGATACACCTGCCTTATCGAATACCTTCCTAACACCTATATAAACCCTCCTTAGGGTTAGATATCGTCCATTCACTCCTAATAAAGGCTTAGAGCCGAAATTCTTCTTCCTTTCTCTATCTCTACAGTAATTCTTGGTTTCTTGAGTTTGTTTGTGAGCCATTAGAGGCGCGACACTTGTGGAGCTTGTTACCAAAGGTCTTTTAAGCAAGGTTTTTAGATTGTTTTTACAACATAACAATCTAGGTATGTATTTTAATCCTATTGTGTGAAGTTTGATTGTAATACATAGAAACTAGGGTTTCTTATTTTGTGTTCAAGTTTGCATGTTCAATTAGAGAAAACCTAGATCCAAAGCATTAGGGTTGCATGCACAAATAGGAGTGGTTGTTATCCTCAAAACCCATAAGTGGTATCAGAGCCTAAGATTAGTTTTTTGTTGAATAAATGTAATTGTGATCTTTTTCAAAGGAGATGGGAACAAAATCAAGATTCTGTTCAATGAAATCGTCGAGCTGTTCTTGGAACTCGTCGAGTTGCATGAACTCGTCGAGTTTGGTCCTCCAACTCGGCGAGTTGGTCCATCTGGTGCTTATCTTGGATTTTCTTGCCTAACTTGATTTACTAGGTTAATATTTGGTAATTATCTTTTATTAATTCTTCCATAATCAGTTTTTTGGTAATACAAGATAATTCAATAAAAACCTAAATGTTAGGAGATAATTATGGATTAGATAATGATGATTTATTTGATTATATTTATCCTTATAGATACAGTTAATAATTTAATTAATTGATTAATTAAAGGATAATTAACATATCTATAATTGGTTACTAGATAATTATTATATGGACATAATAATTAATATTTTTGGGATTGTTTGAAATTTAAAATTAAAGGTATAATTTTTGAAATTTCAAATGGAAAACCCTATAATATATCCTTATGGACTTTATTAATAATTCAATTAAAAGACTAATTAAAGGATAATTAATAAATCCATATGTGGTTTAAATTTAATTAAATTAAGAGTTTAATTTATTAAAAGATTAAACCCTTAGTATTTTAAAATGTTTAAAATACACCATATACTATATGTAAGATTAAAAGTTTAATGTTTACTATATGTATAAGACGAGTCAGTCGAACCGCTAGTATACCTCATTCACAAAGCTAGTCTATAAGGGGGTATAAGGAAATTGCCTATAAATAACGATTGAATGGGTGCCCACTCTCACCCACCGCTTCCTTGACTAGTGGAGGGTCGTTAGCCGAACGGGTTTGATAGGACAAAATTAAATCTCACTAATAAGTATAATGCGATATAAAGTAACTAAACTATTTTCTAAAAAAATCCCATTCTTATTTACTTTAGAAAAAATGTGAATTTGATGCTAACCCATGAAATTGCACATTACACCTTATTAGTTGTTAGTGGAGCGTGTGTGGTTAACCGGCACACTAATATGGACTAATATTGTTGGCAATGGGTGTCTCGTAAATTATCATTGAATGATAGAGCGTGTGTGGTTAACCGGTACATTGATTGGGTGATAAATGACATGGAGAGTACCAAGCTAATTTGCATGGTTATTCACACCTTGTTTTTGATCCTCGGTATCCCAGTTACAAATGGAATCGGCATAATCAAGATTAAACATGCCATTGAATAGTTCAATGAATCTCAAAGATCTAGGAGTTTCATTAGATTGAAACTTGTAAATGCTTACCTACCTAAGGGTTTCCTTGGGCTCTAAGGGTGCCTTGGATGCCTTAGGGGGAAGTTAAGGGATTAGGGTTATCTTGGATACACCTGCCTTATCCAATACCTTCCTAACACCTATATAAACCCTCCTTACGGTTAGATTTCGTCCATGCACTCCTACTAAAGGCTTAGAGCTGAAATTCTTCTTTCCTTCTCTCTCTCTATTGTAATGCATGGTTGCTTGAGTTTGTTTGTGAGCCATTAGAGGCGCGACACTTGTGGCACTTACTACCAATGGTCTTTCAAGCAAAGTTTTTAGATTGTTATTACAACATAACAATCAAGGTATGTATTTTAATCCATATTATGTGAATTTCGATTGTAATACATAGAACCTAGGTTTCCTTCATTTGTGTTGAAGTTTGCATGTTCAATTATAGAAAACCTAGATCCAAAGCATTAGGGTTGCATGCACACATAGGAATGGTTGTTATGCTCAAAACCCATCATGGAGGTCTTGAGGGCCTTGCTCAAGGTAGTGACAGTTTAGTCGCGGGACTGAAGAAGGAAGCATTTGTGATGATCAGACTGATGATTATAGTCGGCATTAGCAGATGGATTGGGATGTCGCCATATTTTACGAGGGTTATGTTCTTCCAGCTTTCCGTGTTTGGAGGAAAGAGAGGGTAGACATGTGATTTTCAGAGTTGGGATGTAGACCTATCATGGGGCTAGATGGTTGCAGTTTTTGTGGCCAAGTATGGCAGTGTGGGAATGCAAAAGAGGATTCTTATGGTATTATTGCCTTGAGATGAGAATAAGGGTTTGCTTTCTTTGAATTTAGTTAGGTCATGTTCTAGTTGATTATTTTAGGTGATCAAGGGAAGTGAATTGGGAATGACAACTTTTGTTGTCTCTGATGTACCCTCACTAAGAAAATGATTTCTCTTGTATTTATGAATGATTCTCGCGATGAATTGATGGTTGGGGATATGTAACGAGGTGTGGGGTAGTCCATTTGTTTCTAGATAGAGAATCAGTGCTATGGATGGACTGTCAGAATTATTACTTGTGCATCTGCATGAGATTTTTGATGTTAGAGGCGGTTATGATGGGCAAGTTTCTAAGGTCTCCAGCTAAGATTCAAAATCTCTTTGATTTTGCTTGATCTTTATTTGGAAGATCATCTTACGTTATGTTATACATTCGAAGAGTCACGAATGGGATGTACCTGGTTGAGCCGGTTTGAGATGTGGTTTGTTTGCAACGCTAGTTGGTGGTAGTTTGAACCCTAAGTATGGGAGAACTAGGTATTATGATTGGAGGATCATCGAGTTGTTCGAGTTTATGGTTTCAGAATAATGAGTCACTAAAATTTGCGGTTTGGGTATGCGAGACTTTGGTTCAATATTTGGTCAAGGCGAGGATGCAGGGTAAGTTGCCATTAGATGTATGTGCTAAGGAATGTGTGAGTTGTCTCCATGGCAGGAAGCTGTTGAACAAAGAGCTCGTTATATACAATGGTTTCTTTCGGTATTGTCGATATTTAGGTCATGGGGTGTTTGGTTCGCTCAAGTTGAGTATCGATTGTTGAGGGATTTGTTAGCTCATTGTATAGATTGCTATCTATAGTCTTGGATGAGCAGCTGATGAGTTGTAAGTCAACATTAGATTTTGGTATGTGTAGTTCCACATGGGCTTTGTTCAGTAGTGTATTGGATCAGTGGATTAGGTATCAATGCATTCTCGATCGTGGGCCATTTCGTTCATCACCAAGGGCTGAGGTTTTTCGAAGTTTTGAGCTGTATCAGTGGAAGTTCAAGGGATGCGTCAACCTATCGTCAAAATCTGTTCATTGTACCAGTTGGTTCATAGGTATGGGTACCATTAGTTGTTGGTTATGGAAGTATTAATCATAGTAGAATTGGGTTTGGCAGCTGTCCTTGGTTATTGGGAGTTGGTATTTGAATTGACCCGCCAGGGTTGTAGCAGCATACTTGGATAACATTTGATGTTTTTATCGAGAAAGTTGTGTGTTCGTGGAATCTATTCAGATTTAGTTAAGGGATAGAACCTTGTTGCATACATTTATGAGGATGTGTTTGTTAACGATTGAGGTTTGTTGTTTCGTTAGATCTACTGATACTTCACCCCTTGGGTAAGGTCGTGTGGAAAAAGGAATTCAATAGATCTAGGGTTGGTTTTAGGTTCTCTTGAGGGTGTGTATTGTAGTAATTTCATTAGATTTTGTGGGAGAAGGGTGTATGTGGACAGAAGAATATAGAAAAGGAGCACTTGGTTTTAATTATAGGCATGGTTCTTTTTGGGTTATAGCCTTTGAGTTAGAACAAGAGTACAACCTATCTCATTCTCTAGTTGTGTGTGACCTTGTTTTCATCTGATTTTGCGTTGGTAGCATTGTAAGGGATGTTTATTGGTTGTGTGTGACCATGTTCTGTGAAAGGAATTATGCGTTATAGAAGAGTATGGCTCTTGTGGTGTTTGGTTAGTATTATGAGGGATGTTGATTGGGTTCCTGCAAGACGTTAGGTTGATGGTTGTGTATCTTTAGGCCCCTGTGGTGTTGGTCGTGAGTCTTTAGGCTAGTGATGGAATGACGTCAAGATCAGCGTAGTACCTTGAGCTTATAGTTTTATTGGTTAGAAGGTATCATAATGTATCGTGAACTAGCAGCTCCATGATTCATATGGGTGGAACCTGGTAGTTATTTGATTCAGACTTTTAGTTCTAAGATCATTAGTCTTATTGGCATGTTCGGGTGTTAGTGCATTGATGTACACCTGAGCTGATGAGGGATTTGGATGCAACGTGGGGATTCTTGTATTGACCATCCTTATGCCTGTGGGGGCTGTGGGTTGGTGATGAATTGTCAAGAAGTCAAGAGTATATTTAAGGTTTTTGGGCATAATTTCCTGATGTTGGATTGAGTGAAATTCTTGATCAGGATGTTTGAGTATTGTTTCTACATGGTTTGGTGGTTTTCCTAGTTAGGGAACTAGGGGTAGGTTTTGACGATTGGATGATCGTTAGTCTTAGGGTAAGGTTTTGAAGTATATATTGATGGGTTCCCAGTTTCGTGGAGTATAGTGACGAACTTAGTTTGTGGTTGTAGTTCTGAGACATCCCGGTTTGAGTGGTCTTCTCTGAAAGTTGGGTCATACAGTTAGGGATAGAAAGATAGTTGTTGCAGTTGAGTATTTTCAAACTATTGGGTTGTTTGTGTTGGATTAATGTCTAAGTCCATAACTATAATTGGTAAGACTTGACCCGACCCGGCATGGTCCATTTGGGTTGCATGGCATCATGCATTTGGATAGACTATAATGAGAGAAATAACACTTAAGGTTGGTTAATATATTATAAGTTATAATATATTAATAAGGTTATTTAATTAGTATTGATCAAGAATTAATTTGGAATTAATTAAGTGATCAAAAGGAAACTAATTAAATATATGGGTTGATTGTGTAAATCATTCATTCTTATATATCTGGGCTTGTGATCCAAGATTCCTTATGTTGGACTAAGTCCATGGGGTGACCCATGGATACTCCATGGAGGTTAAAATCCATGGAGCATAAGGAATGGGTAAAGTTATGAGTTACATGGTGTAACCCTAATAGCCACCATATAAAAGAATCCCATGGCTCAAGAAATCGTGCACTAATGTGTGAATATGAGGGCTAGACGATTTCAAGGAGTGTTCCATTTCTCTCAAGTCATTCCATGTGTATTTGGTGTTGTGTGAACCATTTGAGGTGTCACACTTGGGGCACTAGGCACTCAAGCTTCATGGAGACAAGCTACATCAAACAAAGGTATGTATTCTATCCATTTGATTACCCAAGTATCAAGTGTTGTATGCTAGATAGGGTAATACCTTGGAAAGTTCATAATTGCATGTATAATAGAGAAAACATAGATCCAAGGTATTTAGGGTTGCATGTACACTTAGGAGTGTTAGAATGCGCAAAACCCTTCAGTGGTATTAGAGCCAATGCTTGTTTTCTTGTTATACTTGCAAAATTAGCTGAAAAATCGAATTGTATTAGTTTAAAAGTTATGCTAATTACTTGAAAAAAATTTGATGTGAATTATCTTTGTTCATATGAGTTTATTAGATTAATAGAAAAGTTAATTGATTATGTGTTTTCAATCCATTTTAATCTAAGAGTTGATTCTAAAATGTGTTTTTGTAACTTGTCCTCAAGTTATATGAAAAGTCACATTTAAGTTTCATAAAACTCATAAAAAGTGGCAATGGTTACAAAAATGAAGAGTCTTGTCCTCATTAAATGGTTTTATGACTCCATAACTTGTCCTCAAGTTATGGAGGTTCAAGAGTCACTTCATTAAATGATAAAATGTGTAACCTTAATTAGTTCCATAAGTTACAAAAATAAAGAAAAGTTACATTCTTTTATTAGTTTAAACTCTTCCATAACTTGTCCTCAAGTTATGGAACTTGAAGAGTTTTTTTTAATTAAAACTACTTTAAACACATAAGTTATGGAATTAATTAGTTTTGAATATTTTCAAAACTTGCCCTCAAGTTTTGGAATTTGTAAAGTTTTCCCCATGAATACTTTAATTCCAAGTTAGCCCTTAGAATTTTAAAAGTTAAAATTCAACCCTTATACTTTATAGTATTATAAGTTAATAATAAATATATGTATAAGAGCAAGTCAGTCTTACCGTTAGTAGGCCTCATTCACGAAGCCGGTCTATAAGGGGGGTATAAGGTTACTGCCTATAAAATGGCAATTTAATGGGTGTCCACTCTCACCCACCGCTTCCTTGACAGGTGGAGGGTCGTTAGCCGAACGGGTAGGACAAGGACTATAATTCTCCCTTCATTAAAAGTATTAATGATAAATACTAAGTAACTAAACACTTATAAATTCCCAATCTTAGTTACTTAGGAAAATGTGAATATGGTGCTAATCCATGAAATTACACTTTGCACTTTGTTTAAACCGTTAGTGGAGCGTGTGTGGTTAACCGGCACACTAACCTGGATTTAACAAAGTAGGCAAAGGGTAACTTAATATTTATCATAGTATCGGTGGAGCTTGTGTGGTTAACCGGCACATCGATTGAGGGGTAAATATGAAGGGTACCAAGTATATTTGCATGGTTACTTCACACCTTGTTTTGTGATCCTCGGCATCCCAGTCACAAAACCTGAAGGGCACACTCGAGATTGAAACATGCCATTGAAAAGTTCAATGAATCTCAAAAGATCTAGGAGTTTCAAATCCAATTAAAAACCTAATTACATTATTTCGTTTTTCATGGTGGAAATTGGTAAATCGTTATTTACCTACCTCCAACTATTTTATAACTCGGATTACGACATCCCTCTTCTAAGTTATAAAATAGTTTGTTGGGTCCTAGCCTTAATATTTCATATTGGGTGTCATATTAAGGAGTTTAAATCAACTATCTTGAATATCTCCCAAAAAGATGTCTGGTCTAGATATTTATGATCTTCCTAAATCTCTTGAAACAAGCTTTCCTAAATGAAGATGATGTCCCATGGATATCATACTTCTTTCACATCCTCCAATTATTCTCCCTAACCCACAAGTTCCTAAAAAGTTTAAGGTCACTCAAGCCCTATTGGCAAGGCAAGGTCTAGGTGTGATCACATCTTGGAGATGTAGTCACATATTGACAAGCTGGGAGAGTTGGGTGTAAAAGTCTTGAGAAAGTTGGTGGCTCAACTACTTTCTAAGTCACATAGTGAGTTCTTTTGGGAATCCTATGAAACAGACTAAGACAAGACCCTTAATGATCTTATCTATTTGCTAAGATCAACTTCCTAAAACGCTATGGACATTGACAATGATGACATTGGATATCCAGTAAAGCTCTCTCTTCCCAATGGAAAGGGATCAGCCATAGTCAACTCGGTTGACCAAATGGTAAAGAGAAAGGCTAAGTCTGAGATAGTCCCATTATCAAGGGTCCATTGCCAAAGAAAGGGGCATTGGTTGCGAAGCTGCCAAATTTACCTAAGGATGTTAAAGTCAATAAGTTTGACTCTACTTCAGGTAAAGTCCACTATCTAACTCTGCTAAGTTTCTATTCTGAGATTCTTGATACATGATGTGACTGGGTCACATGGTGATGTTTTAAGAATAAAAGAAAAAGTGAAGAAACTTAAAGAAAGAATATGCTAAATCTGATCGCGTAGATGGATTTCTATCACATAGTTTGAAGATCAGATTCTTGAGCTACTTCTTAGGAGTTATGATATTTTGCTTAGGAATAGATAACAACAAGTTTTCATATGGATTGTAAGGATGAGTTTTTTCCGCAAAGTTTTAAAATAAAAGGTAAATCTTTTGATTTTATTTATTTTAAAATATCCTTACAATGGCATTTGTGAAAAACTGTGTTGCTTATAAGATTCCATTAAGAGCAAGAGTGGAAATATGAATTTGATTCTTTCATTTGTGGTAGTGTCTAAATTTACCAAATAAGGAAAGATTCTCATCACCGAAGTTTCAATTGGACCGAAACTTGGAATCATGCAATTTGTAGAGCATGATGAATGAGAACCTTCAAGCATTGGAAAAATTAAGACTAACTACTTGTTCACATGGATGTGTGAGTCAAGTAACGGACTAAGGGATCGAGTACACATTCTTGTGCACTGATTAAGTCCACCACAAAAGATCGATAAGACTATTCGTCATGATTTACTAAAGTTTAGTAAATATGGTTATACATACAGGCTTAAGTATAATTCTGAAGCATTGGAAAAAAAATTCAGTGTATGGCGGAACGAATGAGAAGAATCAAATTAGGCAGAAGGATAAAAGTTTCTCAAATCTGAAAAGATAGGAGAGTACTTTAGTATCATGTTATATAATCATCTTAATGATTAAGAGACCTTATCACAATTCATCCTCTAAGTGCATTCTGGTAGCTAAGAAGAGGAGTTATGAATTGTTGAAGTGGTTAAATCAAGAAGATGAGTCATATTTCATTCCAAAACAATTCTTAGAGTCATACTCCAAGATTGTAACTTGAGTGACATGTCTTAAAGAAGGTTTAAAAACACTTGTCAAATGTAAGAGTAAAAGGTTTCTACTCTTGTACATTTGAAATTGGTAAGTTGTGATGTTTTGGATAAAACAAAGACCAACTAAGGCCAATTGTGTGAAGTGTTAGTCTTGATAAAGAATCCTCACTATCTCTTGAATATTTGACAAGGGAGTCTTATATGTCAAGAGGACAGTGGGAGTCTTAAAGCTCTTGAAAGTTTCAAGACTTAATCAAGAATAAAACCTAAAGTCCTTCACTAGCACACGACTTGAGGTTTATAACCTATCGTGTTGAAATTTTTGTGCCTATTCAAGTTGGCTTTGCATAGGAGTTCTGAGAGTTCTCAATTGGTTGCAAAACTACTTGGAAGCAATGGCAGGCACCTGAGCTGCCAAATGGCAATAATTTAAGATTGCACAAGTTTAATCAATATGAGTTTGGATTTGTCACTAACCTTGTCTTGTGATTATGGTTTTGACAAATTCACATGGATAAGAACACACACACTATTAAATCTAAGTGTCATAAGGTTTCTCTCTGATTCATGAAAATGATGGTGAGGAAACACTTTCACTAAGTAGATTTTAGCTAGATAGCAATTGTGATATTTGCATTCTCAAAGTCGTTAGTGGAGCGTGTGTGGTTTACCGGCACACTAACATGGACTTGTGAGAAGTGGCAAAGGTCTAAACAATTGAGACTATGATTACGGCATCCCTTTTCATAGTTCTAAAATTTTTTAGACACACATGTGAGATATCTTAGAGAGGTGTATGATTTTGATAAAGTTTTATCAAAACAATCTAGTATCAGAAATCTGAACTTTGGTAAGAAAGTCAGCTCATTTCTGAGTACATGTCAAAGCTAGTGGGAGCATAAGTGTTATGCTAATAATCATCATGTTAGTGGGAGCATGATAATTATGACAAAGGTTGCATGTTAGCAATGTTAATTATAGAAAACAAAAGTTTCAATTCGTGAGGCTGTAGGGGTTGAAAAAGTTGTTTTGCTATAATTAAGGGAGAGGAAATTATACTTCATTTCAATTCTAAAAGCTTAGATTGAGATTTTAATCATATTTAATCAAGGATATATATATATGAATTTCATGTTGGAATAGCTCAACATAAGGAAATTCTATATATGGGTCCATTATCTGCGTTCTAAAATTCGATTATGATTACGGCATCCCTTTTCATAATCTGAATTTTGAGAACTTGGCAAATTGAAATGGAAATATTATAGCAAAAGACTGGTTTAGTCTTTATGTGAGACATCATGAATCGTGTCCCATATGCTTCGGATATAGGATCGATTACATGTGCTATATTCATCCTTTCTAAAATTTTCCAAATCCCTGGGGCATTATGAAGGGAAAAGGTCTAGAATTGGATATGACTAAAATGATTAAGCAATTGTCGAGGACAATCTAAGGTTTACCAAAGATTGGTTGCTCAAGGACAGTTGGAAGTATAATGTTAATTCTGGAAGGACCATATTGACATAATATGTAAGGAGGCAACTCTTGTTCAGAAGTGATAGTCAAAATGGAATATGGAAATGTTTCAAAGTTAGAAATTATTCAATCTGTGTAAGATTAGGAAACTTAATGAAAGAAGGATGTTTCCAAGGAGCTGATCTCCTTTGGAATGCTCTGTAATGATTGTTGTCAAGTCTTTCTGACTTTGTGCATAATCATTAAGAGGATCAATGCATATAAGTTTAGAATCTAACAGATTTCAGTAAATTGCATGAATTTGGAATTCTTGCATTTGCAGTAAGGATTTGGGACTGTGAAAAGAGGATCATTGGAGTGATGTTCAATTGATCTATTTCACAAAGTAAAGATCATAGACAAACATAGTATGCATACTTGGTGTATGGCATGACTAGTGTTTAGAAAACATAGTGTACATGCTTGGAGCATGGGACAACTATTGTTTTAAATTCAAGAATAAAGTTGATAGCTGAAACAGTATACAATGAATAATGTGTAATCATATGGTGATAAATAAAAGGTGTTTTATTTATGTTCATAGGTTTTGATACCATATTGGATTCAATTATTATTGTGTTTCACTGTGCATGTTTTAACTTCAAGAATAACTAGGTCATTGTTCTGGATGACTAAGTTATTCAAACCGTCCACAGTCGGTCATATGTTGGAAGTAGATATGAATCAAGACTGTCATGGGTTGGCTTGTAGAGGTCTAAGATGTTGGACAAAGGGCTACAACACTCATGAGTGCTCATAAGTTCTCAGTATTGGATTCAACCCGCACTCACTGGAATCACTTCATGGATTTTATCACGAGTGATCATGAGATGATAATATCTTATATTCTTCAAACCTAGAGATATAAGTTGTTACTATGAGTTGGTTGTACATTGATTGCATGAAAACGCATTCGGTAACTCGATGTTATAAAACGTGCCTTTGTGTATGATTCAACAAGTAGTAGAACAAGCCATATGAGTCGAAGTTTATCCATTCCTTTTACCTTCGGGATAAAAGCGATATCTGTGGGCCCCTCGATGATTTAAAGATGATACATGTGAGTGCTTGGCCAAGCCAGGACTGATTTGATTTGTTCAATCAGTCAGTCATCATGAATCGGAAATCAGGAAACAACAAATGGACAGAGAGAATGATTGATAATCCATGTCTCAGTCCATATGATATCTAGAATGGAGGAATATATGATCCCTTATCTAATGGACAAGTCATTGACAAAGGTCAGAGTTCGACAGAAGCTTTTGAAAGCTACGATTGCTGATCGGTTCCTGAAGTCATACGCAATAATAGTTTTAGACTTATCCAAGTGGGATACTGTTGGATTAATGTCTAAGTCCATAACTATAATTGGTAAGACTTGACCCGACCCGGCATGGTCCATTTGGGTTGCATGGCATCATGCATTTGGATAGACTATAATGAGAGAAATAACACTTAAGGTTGGTTAATATATTATAAGTTCTAATATATTAATAAGGTTATTTAATTAGTATTGATCAAGAATTAATTTGGAATTAATTAAGTGATCAAAAGGAGACTAATTAAATATATGGGTTGATTGTGTAAATCATTCATTCTTATATATGTGGGCTTGTGATCCAAGATTCCTTATGTTGGACTAAGTCCATGGGGTGACCCATGGATACTCCATGGAAGTTAAAATCCATGGAGCATAAGGAATGGGTAAAGTTATGAGTTACATGGTGTAACCCTAATAGCCACCATATAAAACAATCCCATGGCTCAAGAAATCGTGCACTAATGTGTGAATATGAGGGCTAGACGATTTCAAGGAGTGTTCCATTTCTCTCAAGTCATTCCATGTGCATTTGGTGTTGTGTGAACCATTTGAGGTGTCACACTTGGGGCACTAGGCACTCAAGCTTCATGGAGACAAGCTACATCAAACAAAGGTATGTATTCTATCCATTTGATTACCCAAGTATCAAGTATTGTATGCTAGATAGGGTAATACCTTGGAAAGTTCATAATTGCATGTATAATAGAGAAAACATAGATCCAAGGTATTTATGGTTGCATGTACACTTAGGAGTGTTAGAATGCGCAAAACCCTTCAGTTTGTGGGCAGTTGTGGGTTTCCGAGTGGTCTCTCGAGTTTTCTTTATAAGATGCCTAAATTTCAAAATGGTTAGAGGGAGCTTATGGAATATGTTGGTGATGTTTCAAAGATCCTAACCAAGAAGGATTTCGAGAACGAAATCTAGTTTAAGTGGGGGAGAGTTGTAACATCCTGTTTCAAGAAGTTTCTCAATTTAGGATTTTGGGAAATAAATGGATCAAGTAAAGGTCTTGTGCTTCAAGGGAATAAGGTTTACACCATATTGGATGTTGATAATATCGGTTAACTGATACAAGCCCTTGGTTTGTGTTTTGGAGTCAAATAAAATGGGGAAAGTGATGTTTCGGACTGCTTTCATGAATTAAGGATTTTTGTTCGGTATGTTTTAAGTCAAAAGTAATTAGATATTATTTTGAGGATCTTCAATACAACTCTGTGCATATAAAGAATGCCGAAAACAGAGTTGAAACGAAGAAGTTATAGTCGTTTGAAGTCGAAGTGGAAATTGGGGAGTTATGGATTAAGTGGGGGGTAAGTAGAAGTTACACAGGGCATAACGAGTCTTTAATGACTTACACAGGGCGTAACATTTGGTACACATGGCGTACTCGACCATATTACAAACCCTAACCTCGGGGTTTTGAGCCCTCTTTAAACATCCTAGCCTCCATAAACCTCTTCCATTCTCAACCTCCATCTCTCCAAACGAATCCATTGAAACCCTAACCCCATATTTGAGCCTTGTAAGCTAAAAGTGTCTTTTTAGGTACCTTTGAAGGAAGAAGAAATGGGTGGTGTTTCTTGGAAAGCTTCAAGCTTTGTGGATCTCTGATTTGCACCTCTCAAACATTCTCACGGAGGTATAAAGTTCAGATTTTGGTGAATGATTTGTTCGATCTAGTTAGTTCTTATATTTATGTCCTTTTTGTCCCATATTCTTGGTCTAGTTGAGTATCAGCTACTCCAAACCTTATAAGTAGCATTTGCAGACGTTTTTATAGGCATGGAATCATAAAAAAGCAATCTTGATCGTTTGTTTCCACTAATGTAAGAGATATGAAGCTTTGGGTTGTGTCATAAGTTAGGGTTTTGGTTTGAGCACTTTCTAGCCATACTAAGTCATATAGTTGGAGACTTTATGATTTAGGACATTATTTGGGATTAGATATGAGTTTTGGAGAAAAGGTCTTAAAGGAATAAGTGCTTAATGAATAAGCGTAAGATTGACTTAGTACGCAGGGCGTACCTAAGGAGTATGCAACGCATACTAGGGTTGAGTCATGTACTCCATGCGTATTGATCGAGTACGCAGGGCGTACTCAGCCCGATGAGGACTTTAACTGTTGATCAAGTCTGACGTTTGGTCAAACTTAAGGGTCTTGGACTGTTGATTAAGATTGTACCTAGTTTTGGTGTTAGTGGATTCGATGGAGCAAGCAGTGCAAAAAGGGGAGCACATCGCATGGTTACTAGGTTTTTCGATTCATGTGAGTCTCTTCACTATACTTGTGTGTCGAAGGCACCAATGCATACCCACTGACTTTTGTTGTAGAAATATAATTGTCTGTGTGACACTTACTGACATGCTTGTATGTGCTAGATGTCTTTGTGACTCTTTCTAATATGACTGTATGCTTAGATATAGGGGTGAAATATACTAATATCGGTTGAAAGATACCAAGGGAGTCGGAAGGGACTTAAGGAGTCGGAAGGGACTCAGAGAGCTGGAAGGGACTCAGGGGTGAAATAGACCCGTTACAGCTTTAGGCTGATATGTATGTATGGTATGTGGTATTTTTGGGAACTCACTAAGCTTCGTGCTTACAGTTTATGTTTAAAATGTTTCAGGTACTTTTGGTTTCAAAAGGAAGGGCCTGGCTAGATCGCACTGCATCTCCCGAATATTTATTCTACACTGAATCTTTACCAATTACTTTGATGTTTTGTTTATACTTTACTTTGATTGTCTTTTGGAACAATAAAGGAATGGCTTTAACTAATTTAAAATTGAGATTTTTACTTGCTATTTTTGGGTCATTATGTTTAGGTTCAATAAATGAATGAACCGATAGTCTCAGTTAACCATCCAAAATATGTTTTCGTTTCGGTTAACCATCCATTAACACCCTTACTTTTTAATACACCCAGTGATTTTTAAAAGAAAATGAAGAATGTGCCCCTTATTTATATTTGGATTATAAATTAGTTATTCAACGACATGATCTGATTTGTCGTAAAACAGTTACACCAAAAAACAAATACCCCCACGTAGTTCCTTCTCTAGGACTGCAAAGTGAAATCATTCTCCGGGACTGCAATATTCAACCAAGAAACGGTAAGTATGTAATCTCCGATTGTTTTTTACGACAATCTTCAACAATCGACTCCTTCCTCATCTACTCAACTTGTTGGCCTCCCCCACAAATCCAAGCGGATGTCGTCTCCGCTTCTTCTTTAAACTGAAGAGAATTATGAAGAGACTAGTGATTTCCAATTTGAATGGAAGTTTTTCTTTTGAATAATAAATTACAAGGGCACAATTACATATAGACAGATTACAAGATTTTTTCATAACACAAAGAACCCAATAATCAACTTTCCAGCCTCTATTAGGATACGTGCACAACAAAACCAACAAATCTGCCTTGGAAGAGGGAGGCTTCAACACTAGCTTGCATAAAAAATAAAACAAATATTAAATTTATGACCAGAAAGAATATATGAAGAACAAGTGATTAATGGTTTCCGTCACTTGATTACACAAAATGCACAAATCCGAGGGTTAAACTTTCTCCCTTTTTATTAAGTTCGACCAAATCAGTATCCTATACATGAAGGCTCTCCATAGAAAATAAGATGGGGTATATATATATATATATATATATATATATATATAGACACACACGTATAGAAATCGAATTGGAGATGAATTTTTTTTCATGTTTTATAGAAATCAATCTTGAGATTATATCAACCTCAAAATTTGAAGAAGTGTCGAAGGAAGAACAATGAATGATGGAGTGTTGTGTGTCATTTGGAAACAAACTCAAGAGATTTCTCTCTCTAAATTAAAATAACGGGCATTATTGTCAATACCTTTATTTTTCTGTGGATGGATAAAAAGTATCACCGGAAAAATAGGTTCCCTGAAATATACATATATTATATGCATATACGAAAAAAGAAACTGATTGATTTCTTTCAACGATAGTGTTTGATGAATTTTAAGGGTTTGTATGGTGGTTTTTTTTGGAAAAATATTATATATATATATATATATATATATATATATATATATATATATATATATATATATATATATATATATATATATATATATATATATATATATATATGGGCATGGAGAATATGTGGTTGTTATGTACCTAATATTAGGGATAAAATCATCAAAAACTACATAGATTTAACAAAATGAAATCAAATCACTCTACCATCTTTCTTGCATTTTCTTTTAGAGCTTATGTTAGGCTTTGTATATATGTTTATGGAGTTTTAGAAGTTTAATTTTGCACCACAAACCGTGTATAAGAATATTTTACCAACTACTTGTAGGTCTCCATATTGAAATTTAATATAGAAAACAATAGTGAAAGATTGAATGTGTTCATTAAAAAACCCAATAAACTACTTCCATAACCCATAAAAACAATGCAAACATACATAAGGTATGTGTTTTAATAAGAAATGAGCTTATTAGAGGTCTAACAAAAACACACATTCGAAATACATAGATGTTGGGGATGAATCACAAAAGCAAAAATAATATGAGTTCAAAAGAAATATGAAGAAGCTAACAATGAAAAAATTGTATATTTTAATCATGATGAAGTCAATTTTGATGGTTCTATACCTAATATTACATACATAACAACCATATATTCACTTTTCCATATATATATATATATATATATATATATATATATATATATATATATATATATATATATATATATATATATATATATATATATATATATATAAGAGTTGGATCAAATAAGAAACGAAATTTTGGTAAGAAGGGTAAGAAGGAATCTCATCATTTAATCTAATAAAATCAATAGCTAAAAATAAATAAGGAGTAATATTGTAATTAATGAAAAGATTATGACATTTTTATAAAATTATATAAGGTAACATGGAAAAATGGTAATTTTAAACCCGTTGATCCCGAAATATCAGGCTACATTTCCTCTCTCTACAACGTCAATAATACCTCTCCAATCATCTAGTGATGTATGCATCGATGACGCCACCAATTTCTCATTAATTTATGGATCCTCTAACCCATCAGGCCATCAAACCATCTCCTGTTTTAGGGATTAGTGCATCGAAGATGATGGAATTGAAGGCGGTGGAGGCTTGTAGGTAAAGGTGGCATTGAGGAGGTGGTTCTTGTTTGAATTGAAGGTCGACAGGGAGTGAAGGAATGGTAGATTTGATCGATTTCTATAGTAGTGACCTTCCCTCAGCCCTCCAATACATAGTGGAAAAAAAACTTTGACATTTGGGTTTAGAAGCTTTGACTTTTATGGTTTAAATATCCAATTTATTGGTTTTTACTTTTGATTTTGACATAACTTTAAAAGATTCGATTTGATGGATTTGTTTGGGTTTAAAGACTTTGATTTGGTGGATAAATTTAGGTTTAAAAGCTTTGATACAATGTCAAATTGGCATTTCTCATCGGTTTCAAGTTTCAGAATTTGAAAATTTTATTCTCTATTAATGACGTATACAGTAAAAATATCATATTTTGGTCTTTTATCTCTTGTTTTTCCTGATATATTTATTGATTCATTATTTATGGATTCTGAAGGTTTGTATATCGATTTGATACACTTCAAGTAGAAAGGACGAAAGTAAACTTAATCTAACACAATAAAGAATAGAAAGTAAATAACACATGAAGTTCTCCAAATTGTTCTTTAACCAAGAAAGGGTTTTTTTTTCACCAAGAAGACGGTTTGTCACAATGACAATTATGACACCAAGCCGTGTTTACATTAGGGTTTCACCCTATTGTTAAATAGTTACTAATTTATACAAGTATGTCCCTTGATTGAAGGTATTGTATCTTATCTATACTAAGACCGATCTTCGTAACAAAGATATCAGATCTGCTACATATTCTATACTTAACTATATCATAACGTAATACACAAAAGATTACATAAAATAACTATACTAAGCGTTGATGCTGATAGGCTTGATACATTGGCGTTGTTGGTATAGTAGACGCTGACGCTAACGGATAGCGTGTTGGAGTGTTTGACTCATCTGATCATAAGGTGTGACCTTACAATCTCCCCCCTATATGATAATGTCAAAACTAATCTTATTCTTTAGAATCATCAGAAGAACCATTGTAAAACTGGTTAGCTTCCCATATGAATTGATCAAGTTTAAGTTCATCCAGTCTTCTACTAAGTTCCAGAGATACCAGCACATGATATCCTCTTTCCTGTTCATAGTGACTAAGTCCTTCCATGCAAAGATGAAACAAACGTTCAATGGGAGCAGAAGGAAGATCATCACTTCGTTGAAAGCACATACAGTTTTGACCATCAAGATAAAATATCCCATGCTCTGGTTCTGGAATGAACATGTATTGGACTGTTTCAAAACCCACTGGCAATTCATTGTTGATGTATCAAGTGCAATAAGGAAGAAGAAACTTGGTATTCTTGGACTGTCTGGGAGCACCTGTTCTTCCTGAAGAGGAGGGTCTAGATGGAACGGATGATGTCATAAGGTTTAGCTTCTTGAATTTGTTGAGCAACTGATGAATTTCCAATTTCACTTCTTGAGCATTAATAGCATTTTGTTTGTCAATGATTTCTTTAATTTGCATCCACTCACTTTAGCCAAATTTGACTAGCTCATGAGAAAATAAAAATTCAGTGTATTCATATTCATTTTACTTCCTGACCAGATGAAGCTTTAGAGACTCATTCCTTGGTTTTGTGCATATTACTTTGATAATGGGATTAGGCTTTGTTCTTCACATAAGAACGTCTCCAAACTTCTTTTTGTGTATGCCCGGTCATTCAGGTATGAAACTCTATGTTGCTTCTCCATATTATTATTGAAGAGATGGATTTTCCTGAGTTGATCATCAACACTTTTATCAGCGGAAGCAAGAGCTTGAACAAGTTTGGAAAATAAACATTCTTCTTTTCTGGCTTCTTTCTTTTTTAGAATAGCAACATTATAATCTAACCTGATTTCTCTAACTTGCTCAATAGGTAATCTCCGTATTTTAGCTAACTCATTCAGATAAAAAATGAGATTGCTTTTCTTGCTTTTCTTGGAAGGAGGGGGTGTTGAAGGATCACCAACAACAGAACTTCCAACTTCAACGTCATGAGCTCCTCCGGAGAACGAAGCCTTCGTCTTTTCAGGACGGAGCTGATCATTGTCAGAATCAATTTCACTATTATTTTCTTAAGGAATCTCCCCCTCAAAGTAAGAATCAGGATATACAACATTTAGTGGAACATCAGACACACCAGCTTGTGGCATGAAACCAAGATCAAGAAACACTTTGTAGTCATCGGTCTTTGATTGATCACTAGTGTCAGGAATGGGCTAATCATCAACAACAATTTCCTTTTGAAGGACGGCTTCAGCCCTTCCATTTTCAGACATCTCAAGCTGAGATGGAGTTAGTGCAATCACTACCATTTGCATTTGATTATCTAGACCCCCTTGATTATTCTCTCCTTTTTGGCAGCATCAGGTTGGGGAGGAGAGTTAGGAGGTGGCGAAGGAGTACGAGGAGGAGAATGAGATGGTGGAGGAAGATTTGTTGATGAAGGTGGAGGTGGAGGAGGGTTATTACCTGGAGAGTTTGGTAGGGTGTCATCGACAACCTTATCATCAGTATCATCATCACCCATGGCCATAAGTCTCTTCATCACAATCACATCCCTTGAAACTTTAGTCAACCTTTTATCCATTAATTGATTTAACTGCACAATTAGAGAGAGTTGAGAAACCACGGCAGTTTGAAAGTTGGAGCTGGATTCATCCTTATGATCCTGATGAAAAGCAGCAATATTGATAGGAGTTGGTGTTGGGTTTTGAGCATTCTAACACTTCCTAAGTGTACATGCAACCCTAATAAACCTTGGATCTATGTTTGTCTAAGGTACATGCAAAATATTATTTTCCAAGGTTTATAACCTATCTAGCATGGCATGGGGTACTTTTAAACATAAAAGAACTAGATGAATTACATACCTTCTGTTGATTGTTGATTCCTTGGAGTTTGAGAGCCAAGCACCAATAATGTGAATGCCTCAAATGGAAATCACAAATCACCACAAACTTGGAAAATGTATGAGAGAGTATACTAACTCTTAGATTTCGGCCACCACTATTACACACACACTAGGGTGTTTTTCATGCAACATAAGCTTGTTTATATAGTGTGCATGGTTAGGGTGAAACCCTAATAACCCATGTATTTTCCTCTTCCAAGGATCCATGGGTTAAAAGCTCCATGGATCATCCATGGACTTCCATATAAGCTTAGCCCATTAACAAATGAGCATTAGCCCACACCATATAAATACAATATCCCATGATTTAATTAGTCTTCCTTTTAATCACTAAATCAATTCAAGATTAAAACTAATTAAATAACATGACTTTATATTAATATATTATAACTTATAATATATTAATAAATCGTAAGTATACAATTCTCATAAAATTATCCATAAACAGTTTGGGTGAAGTGCAACCCAAATGGACCATGCCGGGTCGGGTCAAGTATATACCAAATAAGTTATGGACTTAGACACCTTATCCAACAGTCTCCCACTTGGATAAGTCTAATAACTGTATTTGCGTATGTTACTTCAGGAACCAACCAGCAATCGTAGCTCTCGAAAACTCTGTTGAACTATAAAGCGCCATTTTAGATAAGTGATCATATAATCCTCTGTTCTCATGATATCAGCCAGACAAATACATGGAACAACGTCGTACTTATTGTCCAGCAGTTTGTTTCCCGATTTCCGATTTGTTTGACAAAGAACTAAATTGAACACATCAATTAGGTTCTGACCGGGCCCGGTACATAGGTCAAAACAAAATCATCGAGGGGCCCAGATATCGCTTCTATTTCTAGAAGGAACTGATAAACTTCGACTCATATGCTTGTTCTACTACTTGTTGAATTGTACACAAAGGCACGTTTTATAACATCAAGTTACTGATGCGTTTTCGTGCAATCAATGCACAACCAACTCATAGGTAACAACTCATATCTCTAGGTTTGAAGACTTATATGATATTACCGTCTCACGATCACTCGAGATAAATTCCATGAAGTGATACAAGTGAGCGTGGGTTAATTCCAATACTCATAACTTATGAGTACTCATGAATGTTGTAGCAACCATTGCTATGTCTAAACACGTTTAGCCATCTACAAACTCAAATCATGACACTCTTAATTCATACCTACTTCCAACATATGAACGACTGTGGAGTGTTTAAATAACTTAGTCATTCGGAAAGAATAACCTAGCTATTCTGGAAGTCAAAACATGCAAAGTGAAACACAATAATAATCGAATCCAATATGGTCTCAGAACCCTTTTGAATATAAATAAAACCACCTTTTATTTATCACCATATTGATTACACATTATTCATTGTATAATGTTTCAAATAATCAACTTAATACTTGAACAAAAACAACAGTCGTCCCATGCTCCTAGCATGTACACTTTGTTTTTCTAAACAATAGTTATGCCATACTCCAAGTATGCACACTATGTTTGTCTATGATCTTTACTTTGTGAAATAGATCAATTGACATGATTCCAATGATGCTCATTTCACAATCCCAAATCCTTATTGTAAATGTAAGAATTCCTAATTCCTACCATTTACCAAAAAACTGTTAGATTTTAAACTTATATGCACTGATCCTCTCGTAATGATTATGCACAAGGTCACCAAAACCTTGTCATCAGTCATTACAGAGGATTCCAAAGGAGATCAACTCTGTGGAAACGAACTCTCATATTCAAAGTACATTGCTTTGAACATCCTTCTTGCATAAAAGTCTCTAACTTTCTCATAGATTCTTAATATCCAACTCACAATATGGAAAATTTCCATAGTCCCATTTTGACTATCACTTCCGAACAAGAGTTACCTCTTTTCAGAATATGTCAATATGGTCCTTTCCAACAATTTATATCCTACTTCCAACTGTCCCCGAGCAACCAATCTTTGGAGAACCTTAGATTGTCCTCGACAATTGCTTAAACTTTAGTCATATCCAATTCTAGACTTTTCCCTTCTTAATGCCCTAAGCATTTGGAAAATTTAGAAAGGATAAATATTATAGCACATGAAATCGATCCTATATTCGAAGCATATGGGACACGATTCATGATGTCTCACATAAAGACATGATACTAGACCAGTCTTTTGCTACAATAAGGATGAATATTATAGCACATGAAATCGATCCTATATCCGAAGTATATGGAACACGATTCATGATGTCTCACATAAAGACATGATACTAGACCAGTCTTTTGCTACAATATTTTTTATTTGCCATGTTTTCAAAATTTAACTATGAAGAGGGATGCCGTAATCATAATCGAATTTTGATAACGCAATATATATAGAATTTCTTTAAGTTGAACCATTCCAACATAAAATACATATATATATCCTTGACTAAAGATGATTAAAAACTCAATCTAAGCTTTTAGAATTGAAAGGAAGTATAATTTCCTCTCCCTTAATTATAGCAAAACAACTTTTCAACCCCTACAACTTTACGAATTGAAACTTTTGTTTTTCTATAATTAACATTGCTAACTTGCAACACTAAACATAATAATCATGCTCCCACTAACATGATGATTATCAACATAACACTTATGCTCCCACTAGCTCTGACATATTTCCAGAAATCAGTTGGACTCCTGAAATTTAGATTCGTACACCCTTTCTTAGATAGCTCACATGTGTGTCTAAATAGATTCCAGAACTATGAAAAGGGATGCTGTAATCATAGTCTTAATTGTTTAGACCTTTGCCATTTCTCACAAGTCCATGTTAGTGTGCCGGTTAACCACACACGCTCCACTAACGACTTTGAGAATGCAAACATCACAATTGCTATCTACTTAAAATCTTCTTAGTGAAAGCATTTCCTCACCATCATTTTCATGAATCGGAGAGAAACCTTATGACACTTAGCTTTTATAGTGTATAAGTTTCTATCCATGTGAATTTGTCAAAACCATAATCACAAGACAAGGTTAGTGACAAATTAGCCTTACATGGATTGAACTTGTTCAATCTTAATTTCTTGTCACCTGGTAGCACAAGGCCCACCAATGCTTCCAAGCTGTTATGCACACAGTTTAGAACTAACAAAACTCATATGCATAGTCAACTTAATAGGAACAGACACAGAAACAAGAATTATGTCAACTTAATAGGTTGCAAACCTTAAGTCGTGTGCTAGTGATAAAACTCAGGTTTTACTCTTGATTAAATCTTGAAATCCTTTCAGGATCTTTAAGACTCCCACTGTCCTCTCGACATATAAGTTTCCCTAGTCAAGAACCATTCCTTGGCAAAACAAATATTCAAGGGATAGTGCGGATTCTTTTCAAGATAAACACTTCACACAATTGGTCTTATTTGGTCTTTGTCTTATCCAAGACATCACAACTTACCAATTTCAAATGTACAGGAGTAGAAAACATTTTACACTACATTTGATAAGTGTTTTAAACCTTACTTTATGTCACTCAATGTTACAATCTTGGAGTATTACTCTAAGAATTGTTTTTGGAACGAAGTATGATTCATCTTCTTGATTTTAACCAATCCAACAATTCATGACTCCTCTTCTTAGTCATAAGAATGCACTAAGATGTCCTTAGAGTATGAATTTGTGATATGGTTTCATAATCATTAAGATGATTATAAAACATGATACTAAAGTACTCTCCTATCTTTTCAGATTTGAGAAACTTCTATCTTTCTGCCTAATTTGATTCTTCTCATCCGTTCTGCCATACATTGAAACCTTTCCAATGTCACAGAATTATACTTAACCTTATAAGTATAACCATATTTACTAATCTTTAGTAAATCACGACGAATCGATCTTTGTGGTGGACCTTGACCAGCACACACCCAGTGTACCTAATTCCTTAGTCCTTCAATTGACTCACATATGCATGTGATCAATGAATTAGTCTCAATTTTACAAAGATGAAAATTCTCATTCATCATACAATACAACTTGTATGATTCCAAGTTTCTGTCCAACTGAAGCTTGGGTGATGAGAACCTTTCCTTATTTGGTAAATTCAGACACTACCACAAATGAGAGAATCAAACTCATATTTCCATTATTGCTAGAAACATACATACATCAATTTTCCATAAATGCCATTGTAAGGGGATATAATATAAAATAAACTAAACAAAACTTTTATTTCTTTATAAAATGCGGAAAAATATTCCTTACAATGCATCTTCAAATGAAAACTATGATATTACATATTTCCTAGCAATCTATCATAACTTTTAAGTAGTAGCTCAAAAATCCGATCCTCGAACCATGCGATAGAAATCCATCTTCGTGATCAGATTCAGCACACTCTTATTTTAACCTTCCTTTTGCTCGATCCTGCTAAACATCAAGATGCAACCTAGTCACATCATGTAATAAGAATCAACAATTAGGAATTTTAACAAAGTTAGATAGTGGACTTACCTGAAGCCGAGTCAAACATTTTGTCTCTACTTGCTTTCAAACATTTCAGGTATTCAGGGCAGCTTCGCTTCCAATGTCCCTTCTCATGACAATAAAAACATATAGACTCTTTGGGAATGGTACATGAGACAATCACAGACTTAGCCTTTCCCTTTACCTTTTGGTCAACCGGGTTGACCAAGGCCGATCCCTTTTCATTGGGAAGAGAAAGCTTTTCTGGACTTCCAATGTTACCATTGTCCATGTCCATGGAAGTTTGAGAATTAGACCTTCCATCAATATTTGCTTGACCATTGCGCCAAATCATTGCTGATTCAGCAGCCACAAGCAAATAAGAAAGATCTATTAGGGTTATGTCAGGATCTGTCATATGGTAGTCTTTAATAAACTCACCATACGACTCAGGAAGTGACTGAAGAACCCAGTCAACAGCGAACTTCCTTGAAATAACAGCACCCAACATTCTCAACCTGTCAATGTGTGACTTCATTCCTAAGACATGAGTGCACACAGGTCTTCCATCTTTATGTTTCATTTCTAGTAGAGCTTGAGTGACGTTGAACCTTTCAAGTCTTCGGGCTTGTGGGTCAGGGAGAATAAATGGAGGAGGTGGAGGGAGTGAAGCATGATGTTGAGGGACATCATCTTCAAGAGTAAAGCTTGTTCCAAGCGATTTGGGAAGATCATAGTTGTCTGAACCAGACATCTACAATGGGATAAAATCAAGTTAGTTGATTCAAGTCCTTAATATAACACCCAATACGAAATATTAAGGCTAGGACCCAACACAATATTTTATAACTTGGAAGAGGGATGCTGTAATCCAAGCTATAAAATATTTGAAGGTAGGCGAATGACGATTCACCAATTTCCACCATGAAAAACGAAATAATTTATTAGGTTTTAATTGGATTTGAAACTCCTAGATCTTTTGAGATTCATTGAACTTTTCAATGGCATGTTTCAATCTCGATTGTGCCCTCTCAAGTTTTGTGACTGGGATGCCGAGGATCACAAAACAAGGTGTGAATAACCATACTAATTCACTTGGTACCCTTAATATTATCACCTAATCAATGTGCCGGTTAACCACACACGCTCCATTGATCTATGACAAACATTAAGTCACCCTTCGTGATCCTTACTAGTCCAAGTTAGTGTGCCGGTTAACCACACACGCTCCACCAACGACTTGGTAAGGTACAAAGTGTGAATTTCATGGGTTAGCACCATGTTCACATTTTTCCTAAAGTAACTAAGATTGGGAATTAATAAAAGGTTTAGTTACTTTATAATATTCATTATACTTTTAATGAGAATTTAAAGTCATTGTCCTACCCGTTTGGCTAACGACCCTCCACCGATCAAGGAAGCGGTGGGTGAGAATGGACACCCATTAAGTTGCCATTTTATAGGCAACAACCTTATACCCCTCTTATAGACCGGCTTCGTGAATGAGGTGTGACAACTGTCAATTCAGGTCATTCTCGGACTCATGCATCTTTATAATAACCATTCATGCACATCATGCCATGGCCTAGTAGTATAAATTAGGTCAAAATCTTACATAAACTAGGATCCATCTAAGACCTAGGACTATTATACTTGACACTTACGATTCTAGTAAGTTGCTTAACTACAATAGGAAATGCCAATGCTATAATTTGAATGAAACTTTCAAGCTTTGTTATAATTGAAAAAGGGTATAAAACCCTAAAAATAAATTAAAATATTCTAATTATACTTCATTATGATGATGAATATCAAACAATATTCCAAAAACCCTAAGAGAGTTAAAAATCCAAATTTATAAATCATAAAGCTTAAAAACTTTATAAAATTTGGCTATAAACTTTCTAATATCAAATTTTTATTAATCAAATTATGGATTATAATCATTGAAATAGAAATTAAATTATCATGCAATAATCATAATTTATTAGTTAAAAACAAGATTTTTTACAAATAAATCAAGAAATGCTTAATAAATATTTTTATAAAAATTAGGGTTTTTATAAAATTATTGGAGGGAATTTTATAAAATTTGAAATTAGGAGAGAGGAGGCCTAATGCATGATAGAACCAGCCATTCTCCCCTCCCCATGCACTCTCTCTTCCCAAAACTCAATCATTAGACTTAAACCTTCACTCTACCTCTTCTCTCTTCACTCTCTCACACTCCACCCTCCTAACACACAAACTCTCTTCCTCTCTCTCTCTAACTCACGAAATTTCTCTCATTTCTCTGCCAAATTTCGAGATTTTGAAGACTTTGAATGTGTTCTTACTTCCCTCAAGATCAAAACCAAGGTAAACAACAACATCTTCTTCCATAATTTCATGATTCTACTACCTCTTCTTCTTAGTTTTCTCTTCTTTTCGGATTCTATGCCTTTCCATGGCTAGAAATCTTTATTTTTCCCTTGTGTTTTGTAGATTCTCACCATAACACAATGCATGTGTTTGAAATGGTGAAAATCCGGGATCAAACCCATGCAAGGAGTGAAAATGATGCACATATGTTCATGTGACTTCAAAAACAAGTATTACATCTTCTTCTCCATTTCTTTTGTGTTCTTGCATGGTCAAAAGCATTTAAACCATTTCTAGTACATCTTGGATGCTCATTCACTCCATGCATGTGCTAGAAATCGGACCTTATCAAAGGCATGCATGATGTTCTTGTCAAAATGTCCTAAGGATGCACTCAAAGCAAACATGCAATCTGCTAGATTACTTTATTCAGCTTTGAACGACCATATCTCGGTCATTCCTTAACCAAATCATGATATTCTTTTTGCATTGGATAGCTCCATGAGTTAACTTTTAAACCCAACTGGTCTTACTGTAAAATATTAAATATCCGATTTTTGGCAATTTTTACAAAATGGTTGCGCTAACAGCTCTTTTTCTATGATCACCATTTTTGCCTTGCATGATCAATGGCCTTAAACCCAACCATAAATCTGGGGAAAAATACTTTAGAAACTTAACATATCCAGTGAATGATGGCTGAAATTTCGTGGCTTAAAACCCCACAGAATGTGCTTCACAAATTCATGAACTTCAGCCACATTTACATCTCATGCACCATTGCATGCAACATTTCTTATCTTGTTTGGTTCAATACCCCTATTTCCCTTCTGAATAAATTTCGAACATTTTTCCTTTTGAAAGCCCTCACATGCATGTGATAATCTGTAAAATACCAAAAGCTTTTATTATTTCTTTGATTTATTAAAATTATTGCTAGAAACCAAGGGCATAAATCACATAAAATACTTCCAGAGGTCAATAAATCCGGAACAAATTCATGAATGACCCTTATGATGGATAATGACCCCTCACTAAATTTCATCAATTTTTGTTGCTGTTTGGTATGATTTCCAATTTTCTTTTTGTTAGGATATAATAAATCACAAAACCACTTTGGAGAGTGTGAAAATTTTATCTAACAATTTTTGCATACCTTACCTGTGATGGATGACTTAGAAAAATAATTTCAACATTTTTCATCATGCCTTGCTATTTTTCCCAATTTTTTTTAATTATAATGGTTTAAAAATAGGAAATATAGTTCAGATTATCCAAAATTCATGAAAATTTACCAGAACATCATGTTTTACAGTAGGAGGTTACATAAAAATTTTAAGGATTTTTCTCCACTGTAAACTATTTTTCTCTTAATTTCTAAAGTTAATTACACTTAAATACACATAAATACCCAAAACCGGATTATATAATATGAAGACCACTTTTGATATTTTTCTCAGGTTATTTATACTGTAAGTGATGTTACAAAAATTTTTGGTAATTTATTTTAACTGTTTAATATTATTTCTTCAATTAAAGATTATTTAAAGGAATAAAACAAGGAAAAATAGAAATACCCACTGAAAAATATCTTTTATTATTTTCCCAGCCTATTTATGTATAATAACAGTTAAATAAAAAGTTTGGGTAATTTTGGAAACTGTTTTCTATTTATTTCAATTTTTATTGGAATAAATGCTCAAAAATCATAAAATATAATTAAACAGCTTGGAAATCCATTTTTATAATTTTCCCAGCTTAGTATTGTGTAATAACAGTTAAATAAAAAGTTTGAGAATTTTTATCCTTTGAATGCTATTTCCGTGAATTTATGTTGTAATAAGGACTTAAAAATTTGGAAAATTTATATTCCAATGTTGTAATTAATCGCACGATTTGTAGAATTTCATTATTTCAGAAAAAGTGTAACCAATTAATATAAAATCAAATACTAAAACATAAATTGGCATTTCACTATATGTAGAATTTAGTATATTAGCATTAGATTTCGACATGGAAACTCACTAGTGTGTGTTTCATGTCGTAGGATCCCGGTAGTAAGACGTTGGTGCATTCCGAAGTACCACTTGTACCTACTCGAAACGTTGTGAGTATTCACGCACTCCCCTATTTTCAGTTTTTATGTTTTGGGGTGGAAAAGCATGTCCCGAAAAACTATTATTTTAATGTTGTATTTAAATTGATTTGTATCAAACATGATTGCTATTTTATTGCTATGTCTCTCTATGTATGTCTATGCAACACGGAACATGAGAACTTATCGTACTAAGGCCCTTCTCTTATCTCTAACCATTAACTCTTTGAGCCAATGGTCATTATGGATAGCGCTATTAGGAATTGACAACTCCTCACTCGCCCTATTACTGGAGTGCATGATACCATATTCATCTATGGAACGATAAGCATAGATCTTGATAGGGCTTCAGTCATAGGTTTGGTTGAGACTCATTGTTTGCTCATACACATACAAACTCGTTACACATTATAGCAATAAACTTGTTATCTATTATGGCAATAAACTCGTTTATCAATTTTAGCAATCAACTTTGTTTCTCATTATAGCAATGAACTTTGTTCTCATTAAAGCAATGTACTTGTATTTATGAAAAGTCTTATACCAAATCTTGATTTTATAAACCTGTGAACTCACCAACTCTTTTCATAGTTGACGCTCGTTTTACATGCTTTTTCAGGAAATAATTAGTAAGTGGATATAGAGATTCATCATCATAGAGCATGCTGCATCGTGTGGAAGTTATTTTATGAAGTTATATTTTGAACAATGTCATTTTGGAAAACTTGTACTTTGTTTTGTTTAAGCTAGGGGTTGTAAACTTTTAAATATTGCTATGGTGATGTATCTTTATCTTTTGCAATGAAACCTTTGTCGCTATCATACCTTGCGTTTCCGCTTTAGCGGGGTGTGACAGAAATGGTATCAGAGCTAAAGTTATAGAGAACATCGGTTTTTTTTAAGAAAACACAACCTATAACTAAAACTTACAAAGAAATTCTTTTTACATCAAACATATTACTAGTATAATTAGGTCGGGAGTTGTATTATTGGACCTCGATTAAACATAGCCTGATCACCTATGTTTAATTAAGGAAAGATTTATACAAAGCTTGAGCTAATTATAATGGGAATATGTTCAACAAAAATATTTGAGAAAACTTTATTTCAAAAGTTCAAAAAGGTTAATTTTGGTGTGTGTAAGCATTGCATATTATAGGTATACATTGTTATTTATTTCATATCTCATTGAAATTATGTCTCAGTCCACTATGTCAACATCGTCATCTTCCCACGCTGCCGCCTCAGCCGATGAGTCCGGCTACGTCACTATTATCCCTCGACGTAATCCCCCCGCCTCGGTAGAAGAAGACCCATCAGAGGATACGGAAGATACAGGGAACTCGGTGGAGATCAGCAATGACAACGCCCCGAGTCAACGACGCGAGGCATCACCTACATCAGTGTTGCCACATCCACCACTTTATGGGCTTCGTATTCAGAGGACAGCAAGGAAGAGTGTCCCTCTCCCGGGAAGGATAGCAACCAGTACAGCAGGACTTGGCACGGCAGGACCCAGCATGGCAGGACCGAGAGCACCCCCACCTCAGCGAGTTATAGGGATACCTGTCAGGCAGTCAGGTATGACCCCGGAGGAGTCCCGGACGATGCATTCGATGGCAGCGGGCCTACATCACAGTCTTGCTGTGATAGCTGAGCATTGGGAAGTTTTGGATGAAGTGTTAACAAGGATGGAAATCCTGTTTCAGCATTCGATGGAGACTGCTGACACTGCTAGTGCTGCTAGACGAGTGGCAGGTCGTGCGATGACCGCATGTTATGTGTTTGGAGGGCTGTTACTGATTGTGGTGTGGATGTTTCTTGTTGGGATAGCGATTCGTACTTGGTTCTGATTTTAGTATTTTATTGTGTCATGAAATGAAAACCCATGTTGGGTATCTTTTGGGGAAAGACATTAAAACTTTATTTTGGGATTGATGTATTGTTTTGGTTTTAAGACTATTTCAAATGGTAATGAAGAAGTTTATTTTATGTTTGAAAACTTTTACTATGAGGTCAAACCCTAGAACTTATTTAGTCAATAGTTGAATAAAAAGATTTTTCTTTTCTTTCCTTTCTAAAATCTATATGCCTAGTATTAATGCAAACCTTTAATTTGACAACACTTACGGTTTTCAAAATAGTAGTGAACTAAATATTATACATTATTTTATGTATTTATACGTATTTCTTCTCTTGTGTCTTAGAACCATGTCAGGAAGGCCTAATCGTGGGCGCCCACAGAACGAAACACCCGATGTTGCTCAAATTGTGGCACAACAACTCATGGAAGCAATCCCAAACATTGTTACTCAAGTAACTGCAGGACTTAATGCTAACCAAGGAAGTAGTGGAGGAAATCGGGGAAACAATGAAAGAGAATGCAACTACAAGTCCTTTATGGCCTGTAAACCTAAGGAGTTCCATGGAAAGGAAGGTGCGGTCGGGTTGCTGAAATGGATTGACAGCATGGAGTCGGTCCTTCACATTAGCAAATGCCTCGAGCGCAACAAAGTTGAGTATGCATCTTGCCTATTCCAAGATAGGGCATTAACCTGGTGGAATACTCTAGTGCAAACCCGAGGCCGTACAGCGGCATATCAGCTAACTTGGGAAGACCTAAAGAAGCTGCTGATAGAGGAGTATTGTCCCAAGGATGAGCTTCAGAAGCTTGAATCTGAATTCTGGAACCATTCTATGGTTGGAACACAAATAGAGAAGTACACAGTCCGATTTCATGAACTAGCAAAACTGGTACCTCACATGGTTACTCCTGAGGAGAAACGGATAGATCGTTACATCTGGGGTCTGGCACCAGAGATTCGGGGAATGGTTACCTCAGCAAACCCAAATACTATTCAAAGTGCAGTAAGCCTAGCAAATCGACTAACCAATGATGTGATAAGGATGGGAGCATCAACAAAGGAAAGCTCTAGTAGCAAGAGGAAGCCAGCAGATCAGGGAGAGAAGAAGTATGGAGGCAAGTCAGGGAGGAAGCAGAAAGTCTCAAGAAACTTTATGGTAAGAGCCCAGGTGCAAGAACCAGTGAAAACTCAGGAACAGAAAGTCATGGAAGTGCAGGAGCGAAAGCAGTACACGGGACCGCACCCGAAGTGCAATAAGTGTAACTTCCATCACAAGGGAGCTTGCCCAGTGTGCCAAAACTGTAAACAGACAGGCCATTACCCGAAGTATTGTAAGCTGAATAAGAATGGAAAAAGGGCATGTTACGAGTGCGGGAGTACTGATCATCTGCGTAGTGCTTGTCCCAAACTGAACAAGGGGCCTGGTAACAATGGACAAGGCCAAGCTAGGCAAAATTTCCAAGGAAATCAAGGTGGGCGGCCAAGAGGTGTAGCCTTTGTGATTGGTGCAGAAGAAGCTCGTCAGAACCCTGAAGTGATAACATGTACGTTTCTCCTGAACAATCATTTTGCATTAGTAATATTCGATGCGGGAGCAGATAGGAGTTTCGTTTCTTTAACATTTAGACCGGTACTCGACTTGAAATCAAGAAAGATGAGGAATACTCATACTATTGAACTTACTGATGGGTATGAAATTAGGGCTAATGAAATAATTCCTGGCTGTACTCTGAATTTAGCTGATAAACTCTTTAGCATTGACCTAATTCCTATCGAGCTAGGTAGTTTTGATGTAATAGTAGGAATTGATTGGTTATCCAAGAATAGAGCGGACATTGGTTGTTACGAGAAATTCATTAGGATACCTCTCCCTAATGGAGAAACCCTTATCATACACGGTGAGAAGCCAGGAAGAAGTTTAAACATTGTATCGAGCATAAAGATTCATAAGTACCTGAAAAAGGATTGTATTGCATTCATGGCCCACGTGATAGAAAGAGAACCTGAAGCTAAGCAACTCAAGGAGATCCCGGTGGTTCAAAACTATCCCAAAGTGTTTCCGGAGGAATTACCCGGTCTACCCCCTCACAGACAGGTCGAATTTCGGATAGACTTAATTCCCGGAGCGGCACCGGTAGCAAAAGCACCATATCGCCTCGCGCCATCCGAGATGCAAGAACTGTCCGGACAACTTCAAGAACTTCTAGACAAAGGGTTCATACGACCAAGTTCTTCACCTTGGGGAGCTCCAGTGTTATTCGTCAAAAAGAAAGACGGGTCATTCCGAATATGTATTGATTATAGAGAACTGAACAAGTTGACAATCAAGAATCGATATCCTCTCCCTCGAATAGATGACTTGTTCGATCAGTTGCAGGGCGCTTCATACTTCTCAAAGATTGACCTCCGATCAGGATACCATCAACTAAGAGTTCACGAAGGAGACATTCACAAAACAGCATTTAGAACCCGTTATGGACATTATGAGTTCTTAATCATGCCTTTTGGACTAAAGAACGCACCCGCTGTTTTCATGGATTTGATGAATAGGGTCTGTAGACCATACCTAGACAAGTTTGTAATTGTATTTATCGATGACATACTTGTTTACTCACAAACCAAAGAAGATCATGAGAGACATCTGAAGCTAGTGTTGGAGCTGTTGAAGGAGCAGAAATTGTATGCCAAGTTCACTAAGTGTGAATTTTGCATTCGGGAAGTACATTTCCTTGGTCATGTGATCGGCGAAAGAGGAATTCATGTAGATCCAGCTAAGATCGAGGCAATCAAGAAATGGGAAGCCCCCAAAACCCCGACAGAAATACGACAGTTCCTAGGATTAGCTGGGTACTACAGACGCTTCATTGAGAATTTCTCTAGGATTGCTCAACCATTAACATCTTTGACCCAAAAAGACAGAAAATTTCTCTGGGAAGAGAAACACGAAGAGGCGTTTCAAATCCTGAAAAACAAGTTGTGTAATGCACCAATTCTGGCTTTACCAGACGGATCAGAGAACTTTGTAGTGTATTGTGATGCGTCTCATCAAGGATTAGGATGTGTGTTAATGCAAAAAGATAAGGTCATTGCGTATGCTTCCAGACAACTCAAACCGCATGAGAAGAATTATACCACCCATGATCTAGAACTAGGAGCAATAGTTTTCGCTCTTAAAATATGGAGGCATTATTTGTACGGAACCAAGTGCACCATTTATACCGATCACAAAAGCCTTCAGCACATCCTAGATCAGAAAATGTTAAACATGCGGCAGAGGAGATGGGTAGAGTTGTTTAGTGATTATGACTGTGAGATACGATATCACCCAGGGAAGGCTAACGTAGTAGCCGACGCTCTTAGTAGAAAAGAAAGAATGAAACCTTCCCGTGTGAGAGCTTTGGGAATGGTAATTCAGACAAACTTGAAATCTCAAATCATTGATGCCCAGGAGAAAGCTTTATTCAGGGAAAATCTTCCAGGTGAAACTTTACATGGTTTAGAAGTGAGATTTGAAACCAAACCTGATGGAGTTCGTTATTTTAAGGACAGAGTCTGGATTCCAAGGGTTAACAATCTGAGAGACATAGTACTAGAGGAGTCTCATCGATCTAAATACTCAATCCACCCTGGAGCGGATAAGATGTACAAGGATCTTAAAGAGTACTATTGGTGGCCTGGAATGAAAAGGGATATTGCCTTATATGTTGGGAAGTGTTTAACTTACTCAATAGTCAAAGCTGAACATCAAAAACCATCCGGCTTATTGCAACAACCCGAAATTCCCCAATGGAAATGGGAGCAGATATCCATGGATTTCGTTACCAAACTTCCTAGAACTTCTAAAGGTCACGACTCAATTTGGGTCATAGTGGATCGACTGACGAAATCTGCTCACTTTCTCCCCATTCGGGAAGACTTCAAGATGGAAAAATTGGCCCAAATCTACATCGACAGAATTGTTTCTCTGCATGGTGTACCCCTATCCATCATTTCTGATAGAGATAGTCGTTTTACATCACGATTTTGGTGGATGCTACAGAAGGCACTAGGGACCAAGATAGATTTGAGCACAGCTTACCACCCTCAGACAGATGGGCAAACAGAGAGAACAATATAAACATTGGAAGACATGCTACGGGCGTGTGTCATTGAGTTCAAAGGAAATTGGGATACTCATTTGCCTCTAATTGAGTTTTCCTACAATAACAGTTACCACACGAGTATCCAATGTGCTCTATATGAAGCATTGTATGGACGCAAGTGTCGTTCGCCCTTATGTTGGACAGAAATCGGAGACAGACAGTCGACTAAAGTCGAACTTATCCAGGAAACATCTGACAAGATTGCTATCATCAAGGATAGGCTTAAAGCTGCTAGAGATGGTCAGAAAAGTTATGCGGATAATCGTCGAAAAGCATTAGAAATCCAAGTAGGAGACAAGGTACTTTTAAAAGTGTCGCCTTGGAAAGGGCTTGTGCGTTTTGGTAAGAAAGGAAAACTAAGCCCGAGATATGTTGGACCCTTTGAAGTCATTGAAAGGATTGGTCCGGTAGCTTATAAACTCCAGTTGCCCCAAGAGTTAAGCGCCATTCATGACACATTCCACGTCTCCAATCTTAAGAAATGTCTAGCCAACGAAACATTGATAGTACCCCTGGAGGAAATTAAGATCAATGATAAGCTAAACTTCGTTGAGGAACCGATAGAAATCCTTGGCAGGGAGGTAAAACAACTTAAGCGGAGTAAGATCCCGATTGTGAAAGTTCGATGGAACTCAAAACGCGGATCGGAGTACACCTGGGAGCGTGAGGACTTCATGAAGGAAAAGTATCCACAACTTTTCCCATACGATGACAAGCGATGACATAGAATGAATTTCGGGACGAAATTCTTTTTAAGTGGGGGATACTGTGACAACTGTCAATTCAGGTCATTCTCGGACTCATGCATCTTTATAATAACCATTCATGCACATCATGCCATGGCCTAGTAGTATAAATTAGGTCAAAATCTTACATAAACTAGGATCCATCTAAGACCTAGGACTAATATACTTGACACTTACGATTCTAGTAAGTTGCTTAACTACAATAGGAAATGCCAATGCTATAATTTGAATGAAACTTTCAAGCTTTGTTATAATTGAAAAAGGGTATAAAACCCTAAAAATAAATTAAAATATTCTAATTATACTTCATTATGATGATGAATATCAAACAATATTCAAAAAACCCTAAGAGAGCTAAAAATCCAAATTTATAAATCATAAAGCTTAAAAACTTTATAAAATTTGGCTATAAACTTTCTAATATCAAATTTTTATTAATCAAACTATGGATTATAACCATTGAAATAGAAATTAAATTATCATGCAATAATCATAATTTATTAGTTAAAAACAAGATTTTTTACAAATAAATCAAGAAATGCTTAATAAATATTTTTATAAAAATTAGGGTTTTTATAAAATTATTGGAGGGAATTTTATAAAATTTGAAATTAGGAGAGAGGAGGCCTAATGCATGATAGAGCCAGCCATTCTCCCCTCCCCATGCACTCTCTCTTCCCAAAACTCAATCATTAGACTTAAACCTTCACTCTACCTCTTCTCTCTTCACTCTCTCACACTCCACCCTCCTAACACACAAACTCTCTTCCTCTCTCTCTCTAACTCACGAAATTTCTCTCATTTCTCTGCCAAATTTCGAGATTTTGAAGACTTTGAATGTGTTCTTACTTCCCTCAAGATCAAAACCAAGGTAAACAACAACATCTTCTTCCATAATTTCATGATTCTACTACCTCTTCTTCTTAGTTTTCTCTTCTTTTCGGATTCTATGCCTTTCCATGGCTAGAAATCTTTATTTTTCCCTTGTGGTTTGTAGATTCTCACCATAACACAATGCATGTGTTTGAAATGGTGAAAATCTGGGATCAAACCCATGCAAGGAGTGAAAATGATGCACATATGTTCATGTGACTTCAAAAACAAGTATTACATCTTCTTCTCCATTTCTTTTGTGTTCTTGCATGGTCAAAAGCATTTAAACCATTTCTAGTACATCTTGGATGCTCATTCACTCCATGCATGTGCTAGAAATCGGACCTTATCAAAGGCATGCATGATGTTCTTGTCAAAATGTCCTAAGGATGCACTCAAAGCAAACATGCAATCTGCTAGATTACTTTATTCCGCTTTGAACGACCATATCTCGGTCATTCCTTAACCAAATCATGATATTCTTTTTGCATTGGATAGCTCCATGAGTTAACTTTCAAACCCAACTGGTCTTACTGTAAAATATTAAATATCCGATTTTTGGCAATTTTTACAAAATGGTTGCGCAAACAGCTCTTTTTCTATGATCACCATTTTTGCCTTGCATGATCAATGGCCTTAAACCCAACCATAAATCTGGGGAAAAATACTTTAGAAACTTAACATATCCAGTGAATGATGGCTGAAATTTCGTGGCTTAAAACCCCACAGAATGTGCTTCACAAATTCATGAACTTCAGCCACATTTACATCTCATGCACCATTGCATGCAACATTTCTTATCTTGTTTGGGTTCAATACCCCTATTTCCCTTCTGAATAAATTTCGAACATTTTTCCTTTTGAAAAATCTTTAAAATACCAAAAGCTTTTATTATTTCTTTGATTTATTAAAATTATTGCTAGAAACCAAGGGCATAAATCACATAAAATACTTCCAGAGGTCAATAAATCCGGAACAAATTCATGAATGACCCTTATGATGGGTAATGACCCCTCACTAAATTTCATCAATTTTTGTTGCTGTTTGGTATGATTTCCAAATTTCTTTTTGTTAGGATATAATAAATCACAAAACCACTTTGGAGAGTGTGAAAATTTTATCTAACAATTTTCGCATACCTTACCTGTGATGGATGACTCAGAAAAATAATTTCAACATTTTTCATCATGCCTTGCTATTTTTCCCAATTTTTGGTAATTATAATGGTTTAAAAATAGGAAAAATAGTTCAGATTATCCAAAATTCATGAAAATTTACCAGAACATCATGTTTTACAGTAGGAGGTTACATAAAAATTTTAAGGATTTTTCTCCACTGTAAACTATTTTTCGCTTAATTTCTAAAGTTAATTACACTAAAATACACATAAATACCCAAAACTGGATTATATAATATGAAGACCACTTTTGATATTTTTCTCAGGTTATTTATACTGTAAGTGATCTTACAAAAATTTTTGGTATTTTATTTTAACTGTTTAATATTATTTCTTTAATTAAAGATTATTTAAAGGAATAAAACAAGGAAAAATAGAAATACCCACTGAAAAATATCTTTTATATTTTTCCCAGCCTATTTATGTATAATAACAGTTAAATAAAAAGTTTGGGTAATTTTGGAAACTGTTTTCTATTTATTTCAATTTTTATTGGAATAAATGCCCAAAAATCATAAAATATAATTAAACAGCTTGGAAATCCATTTTTATAATTTTTCCAGCTTAGTATTGTGTAATAACAGTTAAATAAAAAGTCTGAGATTTTTTATCCTTTGAATGCTATTTCCGTGAATTTATGTTGTAATAAGGACTTAAAAATTTGGAAAAGTTATATTCCAATGTTGTAATTAATCGCACGATTTGTAGAATTTCATTATTTCAGAAAAAGTGTAACCAATTAATATAAAATCAAATACTAAAACATAAATTGGCATTTCACTATATGTAGAATTTAGTATATTAGCATTAGATTTCGACATGGAAACTCACTAGTGTGTGTTTGATGTCGTAGGATCTCGGTAGTAAGACGTTGGTGCATTCCGAAGTACCACTTGTACCAACTCGAAACGTTGTGAGTATTCACGCACTCCCCTATTTTCAGTTTTTATGTTTTGGGGTGGAAAAGCATGTCCCGAAAAACTATTATTTTAATGTTGTATTTAAATTGATTTGTATCAAACATGATTGCTATTTTATTGCTATGTCTCTCTATGTATGTCTATGCAACACGGAACATGAGAACTTATCGTACTAAGGCCCTTCCCTTATCTTTAACCATTAACTCTTTGAGCCAATGATCATTATGGATAGCGCTATTAGGAATTGACAACTCCTCACTCGCCCTATTACTGGAGTGCATGATACCATATTCATCTATGGAACGATAAGCATAGATCTTGATAGGGCTTCAGTCATAGGTTTGGTTGAGACTCATTGTTTGCTCATACACATACAAACTCGTTACACATTATAGCAATAAACTTGTTATCTATTATGGCAATAAACTCGTTTATCAATTTTAGCAATCAACTTTGTTTCTCATTATAGCAATGAACTTTGTTCTCATTAAAGCAATGTACTTGTATTTATGAAAAGTCTTATACCAAATCTTGATTTTATAAACCTGTGAACTCACCAACTATTTTCATAGTTGACGCTCGTTTTACATGCTTTTTCAGGAAATAATTAGTAAGTGGATATAGAGATTCATCATCATAGAGCATGCTGCATCGTGTGGAAGTTATTTTATGAAGTTATATTTTGAATAATGTCATTTTGGAAAACTTGTACTTTGTTTTGTTTAAGCTAGGGGTTGTAAACTTTTAAATATTGCTATGGTGATGTATCTTTATCTTTTGCAATGAAACCTTTGTCGATGTCATACCTTGCGTTTCCGCTTTAGCGGGGTGTGACATGAGGCCTACTAACGGTAAAATGACTTGATCTTATACATATATATAATAATTAACCATTAATGTTATAAATAGTATAAGGGTTGAATTTTAACTTTTAAAACTCTAAGGGTTTGGAATTAAAGTTTATTAAAGTGTGTGAAACTTTAGAAATTCCAAAACTTGAGGGCAAGTTTTGTAACTATCCAAAACTTTTCATTTCATAACTTATGAATTAAAGGTTCATAAAAATGAAGACTCTTCATTTTATGTAACTTATGTGTTTTAAATGTGTGTTTAAAAGAAGTGACCTTTGGAAATCCATAACTTGAGGACAAATTATGGATTCCATTAAAACACATAAATGATCAAGAATTAATCCTAAACAATTCAGCAAATAATTCCTATCATCTTCTAAATTCATAAGAACATGAACATGATCATCAAAGTTTCAAGAATTATATGAACACATACAATGCATAAAATTTTGATATAAGCTATTGTAAATGGATTAGAACAACCATTACACTAACTAAAACAAGTTTTAAAACACCAAAACAGTTTAGGGTAATGTTTCTAGTCCATTTCCAGCAGCAAAAGTCGAAAATCTGCATTCTGAGGCTCCTACTCGCCGAGTGCACGAACCTACTCGGCGAGTAGGATGAGTTTACACATGAACTCGGCGAGTCCCCCCATGGACTCGGCGAGTTCATCAGTCAGACAGCAAAAAATCGACTTTTTATCACTATTTTGCATCAAGTATCAAACAAACAAGCCTAGGCTCTGATAGCACTGTTGGGTTTTGAGCATTCTAACACTTCCTAAGTGTACATGCAACCCTAATAAACCTTGGATCTATGTTTGTCTAAGGTACATGCAAAATATTATTTTCCAAGGTTTATAACCTATCTAGCATGGCATGGGGTACTTTTAAACATAAAAGAACTAGATGAATTACATACCTTCTGTTGATTGTTGATTCCTTGGAGTTTGAGAGCCAAGCACCAATAATATGAATGCCTCAAATGGAAATCACAAATCACCACAAACTTGGAAAATGTATGAGAGAGTATACTAACTGTTAGATTTCGGCCACCACTATTACACACACACTAGGGTGTTTTTCATGCAACATAAGCTTGTTTATATAGTGTGGATGGTTAGGGTGAAACCCTAATAACCCATGTCTTTTCCTCTTCCAAGGATCCATGGGTTAAAAGCTCCATGGATCATCCATGGACTTCCATATAAGCTTAGCCCATTAACAAATGAGCATTAGCCCACACCATATAAATACAATAGCCCATGATTTAATTAGTCTTCCTTTTAATCACTAAATCAATTCAAGATTAAAACTAATTAAATAACATGACTTTATATTAATATATTATAACTTATAATATATTAAAAAATCGTAGGTATACAATTCTCATAAAATTATCCATAAACAGTTTGGGTGAAGTGCAACCCAAATGGACCATGCCGGGTCGGGTCAAGTATATACCAAATAAGTTATGGACTTAGACACCTTATCCAACAGTTGGTGTAGGAGGAACATTGTCATCTTGAGGAGAAGGAGATGCTAACTCATCTTGGATCATTTGTTCAACAATTTCCATAAAAGGAGAGGTGGATCCATGTTGTACAACAACATCTGGAGAGGGAGTGGATGAAGAAGTAGATGAAAATCGAATATGCTTGTTCATCCTTGGAGGAGAGCTTATTCCCTGAGAAAAGTCTTCTCCCTTATCAATGGTTGATTTTTCTTCATATTTATCAAAGTCTTCTTCTTCATTAGACCCTTCTTTATTACCAGTTCCTTCTTCATAATTATCCTCACCATTATCTTCATGAGTGTCTTATTTATCATCATCCTCATCATCCTCTTCAAAATCTGAGGATTCAACCACATAGGGTTTCTCAGTCCATATTTGCATTGTCACAGTGATAGGAAAATGACCTTTAGATGGATCGACATTATTAATCTTGGAGGAAAGAGCAGGAATTGGAATGATGATCCAATGAATATCAACATAGCCTTCCTTATGAGATAAGATCAGTACAAACCATTCTGGATAAGGAAAATACGTTGGCTTCTTGTTCCCAGAGACACAGTCGATCACTTGATCAAGAAAAATTTGAGCAAAATCCAGTCTTTTGTTTTACACAATAGAATATATATCATTTTCTAAAAAACATTCAGTTGATCCAAACTCCCAGTCTTGTGTCCAATACATTTGCCAATTACACCTGTTAAATACTTCCATCCTGCATTAAAACATTGACCAAGAGTGTTTTTTATGGATCGCGAGTGAGTCCCTTAAGTTTGAAATTATACCCTAATTTTTCACGAACGGACTTGCAAATTTCTTCCAAGGGAGTTTCAGAGTAATTTTCAAATCGAGGAAGACGAAGATCAGTTCGAAAGGATTCCACATCAATAGTAACCCTATATTGACCATCTCCAATGGTTCCAATAATGGTTCGAGCATTAGAATCAACAAAGCATGAATAGTTGAGCCCACATACTTGTTTAGGGTAGAATGGCTCTGGGAAATCAGAAGACATATCGAATAGGAAAACTCTTAACATAGTTGATGAAGTCTTTGATTCCTGAGTTTGTGAACTGCTTCGGGATTTAATCAGAGAGACAGGGGTGTGAGGACCTTTGACAACATTAGCACTGGGAGAAAACTCGTACAGGGGCTTTGGCATGGTGAAAGACTTGAGAGAGATGATGGTTAATATATTCTTTATCGAGAGAGAGAGAGAGAGAGCGAATTGCTTGAATCGTTTGTAAAAGTGACCTAGCATGCAGAGTTCCCAGTTTAGACCTAAAAGAAGTTTCTTCCTTTTTACGTAATCATGAATGACGAGATATGTGCCATACAAATCTCGTATCGCAAGATAATGATGGATCTTTCAGTCATCATTCAAAAAGTTACTGATGAGTTGAAAACTCTTAGATCGATTAGATCTTCAACATGCTAAACAATGAAAGCAAACAAACACAGTAAACACGATATATAATCAAGTAATGCTTAATGATTCAAATGTAGTCACGCCTCAGCAGAGCTCGATGAAGAACTTCCACTGTAGAGGCGAGCTAGGGTTTGTAGTACAATAATAAGAATAATAATTAAAGCGCTTCCAATAAAGGATGCATGCATGCACCTTAAATACTAAACCCTAATGAAACAATCGCGGTTGGACAGGCCCAAACCGGATAACAAAAATGGGCTAAGGACCGAGCCCAAGGACGCAACACTTCTAGACCCAACAATCTTCCCTTTGCGTCAAATGGGGCGAGACTTCACTTCGGTGGAGGTTGAGTAGTTCGCTTCACAACCTTGAACAATTTTGGAATTATGGAAATAAGAGTTTGTCTGAAAGCCATATACCACCGAATCATATCTGAAAACAGCTTCTTGTCTGCTTCACTATTTTGATCACACCCATGGATAAGCTCAAGAATGTGCTCCAAACAAGGATTGGAGAATAGATGTTTGTCAGCTAGAGCAAATAAACATCTTTGACCTTCGCCTCTAAGAAACATGATGGTGTGAGACTGTGGATCAATTTTTCCCTTCGCCATCAGCTTAGTGTCACCAGCCTTCCCAACAGGCTTGATTATGGGTCTCTTGCGTATAGCAGTGGAAATCTCCTGATCCATCTTCGCAACTTCATGAATGTAACACACTAGCATACACTTTATGTGATCAATGATGGGCTCATATTCTTTCTGATTGGAGAGTAGGATGTTGCTCAGAAGAATCCAATCGCGTGGATTCAGATTTGGAAGATCAACAAGGGAAATCATATGGACCGAACCATCTGATCCTCGGGTCACATTGAACTTGACGTTATTGAACTTCCCTGCTGCAGTAGGTTTCAGCACCTTAATTGTTGTGATCTTCTTGTTACTCCAGGTAAGGTACTGAGGTTGAGAGAATTCATGATAATATTCAAGTAAGTCTTGATCAACCTTTGGGTCAGGAGAAGGAACCGCCACTGTAGACTCGAAGCAGTGAAAGATGAAGGCTTTACGAGTGATTGGCATGTCAAATTGAGAATCTTTAGAATTCTCGATATCAAATGAAAGAACGGGTTCCAGCCAATGTGAACTTGGTGTTTCAATAACCTCCTTTCGTAGCCTTTCCAATGTCCACAGAGGAAACATCGATTTCCTCTGATTAAGCAGATTTCTCTTCTCATTCTCCTTATTAATAACATCTGTGACTTTTTCCTTAATCTCCTGAGCAGTGGACTTGACTTTGAGAGGACTTGGTTTAGGAACCGTTTCTTCAATAACAACATCATCCTCATCATCAGTATCATCAACAACTCCTTTTCCCCTATCCTGCATGCCCGAATCTGAAGCTTCTTTCCCTTTTGGTTCATTAACCACCTTCGGTTTCGGTTGTTGAGGGTTCGGTTGATGTGGTTTTGGTGGTTGAGATGAAGACTTCGGCTCTTCTCCCCCTTGTTGCGGAGAGACAACGGACTCCGGAACACCCTCTATCCGGCTTAGAATATCCAGAGCAGGCCGTAACTTCTCATCCAAATGACGTCAAACCGTGATGGTGAGAACGGAATCGTAGGCTTCAAGAAGATGAAGGAGAATAGAGTGAACATTACCAACAGAGCTTTTAACCATAGACCGCTCCGAACACAGTGCTTCAAGATCCTTGTTCGCTTGATTGAGCTTGAGAGTCTGGGTTTTGAGTTGAGTGGTCCTCAGAGCAAGGGCATCCATCACTTTGTTTTCCAAGGCAAGATCTGCCTGAAGTTTATCCAAACGTTCCGAGACAGAAGCTTGATATTTGATGTGATCAGAGGTGAGGTTCTTGCGAAGCACCTCAAAAAGCGCTTTCTCTTGTTGAAGAGATTGAGTGAGGGACTCAACCGAGGCATTGACCTTGTTAGCATTCTGCTCTGCAGCGCCCTGTAAAGAGTCAAGGAAAGTGTTTGCGTTAGAAATTAGTTTATCGACTTTTTTGGTCGCCTCCGTGCAAACATTTGTTGAAGCATCAATAGCAGAAGTGGCTTTGGTGATGGAAACTTCGTGTTCCTTGACCCAGGTGGCCATCAAGCCTTTTATGGCCATCAAGCCTTTTATAGCAGACTCAGAGGAGGAATCCTGAGTAGAGGAGGAGGCCATCAGCTTATCTAGTTTCTCATTCAGCTCCTTGAGATGGCGTTTGGTGACAGGGGCATCATCATCATCGTCGCTTTGCACCCTGTAGGGACTGTAGTAGAAGGTGTCATATTCAACATTGTCACCACCAAGAACGGTATTGGTCTCTGTCGATTGGGTAGGTGATGGAGGATTGGTAGTAACAGGGGTTTCGGGTGCTGAGGTATGAACCCCCGTATCAGATACATTGGTCTGTACTCCAGTGGTGGTTGTTGTTGTAGCTTCAGAGAAAATATGTGTAGGAATGGGAATGGTTGAGAAAGGTTGAGATGTGATTATGGGGAAAGTGTGAGGTAAGGAAATAGGAATGGAAACAGGTGGAGGAGAAGGTTCTTGGGAGCGAACATGTATCTCTGGTGTAGGCGAACGAGGTGGTGTACCTCCACGAACCGAACCTTCATCATCTGAGCTTTCGCTCTCAGATTTGCTAGGAATGGTGGGTTGATGACCAGTAGGCACGTACACGGAGTCGGAGTCACTTGATGATTGAAGAATGAGCTTCCGAGCAGGTTTATTGACCTTCTTCTGTTTGGGCTGGGAAGGTGTTGCCTTCTCAGACTTTCGCTTCTTTGGAGTCTGAACCTTTGATACTCGAACTCTATGATAGCAGTGAGTCTGCCATGATAGGAATATGATAACACTCCATAATCGATTGAGTGACAGTGGTCCAAAACTGGGCATGTGAAATTTTTGTGTGGCGAGAAGCAGATGACAAACTTTGGACAAGTTAAAGCCACAAAACCAAACCATAATCAAGGTTGACACCATGGTACAACCCATATAGCAGAGTCATGAAAGACTTGCTAGCACCATCAGATCCTACACTTCATTCAGAAAGTCCTTTGAAAAGAAGGGTGAAGAGGCCATTCCATTGAGGAGGAAGGCATGATTTCTTGAACTTGGTCACAGTAGTTAGGGTTTCAAGGTACCCCATGTTGTAGAACATCGAGAAAAGCTGACCTGTGGAGATGGAATCAGGATTCACCATGGATTCGTCATAAGTGAGCCCTAGCAACGAGCAAAATCGGCTCTTGGAAATTGAAGCCTTCTGGTTGAGAATGTCGAAGTAAATCTTCTCTGCACCTTTGTCGTACGTAGCAGTGGAATAGATTTGTGAGAGGAAAGACATTGGAACGACTTCCACCGTTGATAGAGCTTTGAGGAGTGGGGAATACTTTATACATTCCACCACTTGATACATGTAAGTATCGTAGAGGAACGGTGTAAGATCGATCAACAAGTTCTGGTTGGGCTTGATTGCAAGAAGAGTGGAGCGTGTAGTGGTTTCTTGAACAGAGGAAGATTCTGCCATTGTTGAAGCTTGACGAAGAAGAAGATGAACAGTGAAAACCAAATCGCCTTCTTTTGCTTGAGAGAGTTGAAGTGTGGTAGAGAAGAATCCTATAGAAATCAATCCCTTATATACGATTTTGAAGAGAGAGAAAAATCGGGAGCAATGATTCCATTAATTTGGGAAACGACACCTAAAAAGGCGTGATTTGACAACAAGCAACGCCGATATAACAGCTGATGACGCCTGATTAGGTAACGATTCAAATTTACGCGCCTTTCCATACTTATCCTCTTTTCAAATTACCAATCAATTAAACTTCCTGCTGAGTCACCGCTTGAACTTTCAATAGAATCTTTATTACCATAAATACCAATGGCTTTATACCGACTCATCCCTTCGTTTGGAAATAACTGCATTACATCGTTAGGAACCGAAGCTATATATTTATGAATAGCTTATAAATAACCAAACAAGACTTTTGGAAAATTGAAGATTTTCGTGCAAGATAGTGTCAACGATAAAGAAATAAATCAAACTATTTGTGGGAATTTGTGATGTCATTTAAGACAAAAAGCAGTGGATCCCGGGCACAAATCTCTTCCTTCAAAGTCAAGAGAGACTCCAAAGTGCTTGTTTGGATTCCCGTTGAAGTACGATCAATTACTTGTTGAGAAGCATTGAAAGGCATCTTTTATATATAAGGCTATTAAGGGTGAGACCGATGTGGCCTGTTAAACAAGTAGGTTTGGAACATATTCAGTGACTTGTTGATAATAAATAATTAGAAATCTCAAAGAAAAAATAAACCTGGATCCTTTGGGAAGAAAAGTCTTGGTGAAAGACATTTTCATAAGGATCTCTCAAAATGAAAAGGATATTTCAGGGTACTTTCATAAAAGTGCTTTCGTTAATTCAAAGGGTGAAATCTAGAACATTTAATTGTTCACCGTCAATGCTTTAAAGGTTTTGAATTTTGGGTTTCACTTAGCACGTAGTGGCATGAAACTAAGATCATTAACACAGAAGTTGTGTAACCGTAAAACTCAGTGGTAATGCTGAGAGTCTCAAGGGTTACATTTATGAGATGAAGTATGATGGAGAATAAATAGGAGGTGGTTAAAGAACCGAATGTACCTCTGCTATAAAAGATAGACTAAGCAGAAAAACTCTTAAATTAATGTGAAAAGAGTAAGGTAGCTCATGATTAGAGTGAATTTGACAGCCTGATTGGGAAGACATGATTTGTATATATCAAGTCATTAAGGCTTCACTCAAAATCTTTTGAGGCTTGGGTCAACATGCAGCAGCATGCTTCTAGGGACACTTAGCTAGTACATAGATAAAGAATTATACCTGCCCCAGCTCCATCATTGAGAATAGATCTTATATACAAATTATATTAAGAATGAAGTAAATTGCAATAAAATGAAAGAAAATATTTTTGAGTTTTGAAGTTTCTGAAAAGAAATAAAATAGAAAAGAAAAATGTGGTTGGATTTTATAAGATTTTGTGAAAAAGAATTAAAACAGAAAAAAAATATTTTTGGATTTTATAAGATAAAAGGAAAAACATAAAATAAATTGCGTGAAAAGAGTATACATACTATACAATCGAAATCATCATTTGGGGATGAGAGGCGAAACGAGCCCGGTGAGACCGAACCCGAAATAGGCCTAACGTTCGGTTCATTTCGGTTCCCGGAAGAACCGAACCCGAAATGGACCGAGCGTTCGCTCTATTTCGCTTCCAACTTTTAATGAGACAAAAGAGATTTCGGTACAGATTCAGCTTCCATCATTCCTAAGCCTTGTAGGATTTTATTAAAACTTGCTTCAGGCAAGGCCTTAGTGAAGATGCCAGCGAATTGATCAGTGGTTCTTACGAAATGAATTTCAACGTTACCATCTTCCACATGATCTTTGATAAAGTGATACCTCAGTGCTATGTGTTTTGTCTTTGAGTGTTGCACTGGGTTATGACATATCCTAATTGCACTCTCTGAGTCACAATATAGTGGGATTTTTTTCATGTTCAGGCCGTAGTCTCGAAGTTGACTTTGTATCCAAATGACCTGAGATTGTCATGATGTTGCGTCTATATATTCTGCTTCGGCAGTAGAGAGAGACACACAAGTTTGTTTCTTGGATTGCCAGCACACAAGTTTGCCGTCCAGAAATTGGCATCCTCCAGTGGTACTCTTTCGGTGCAGTCCACATCCCCCAAGATCAGCATCTGAGAATGCTTGGACAAAGAATCCTGAGTTGGCTGGGTACCACAGACCGAGAGAAGAGGTTCGCTTCAGATATCGAAAGATGTTCTTCACAGCTAGCAGGTGAGGTTCACGTGGATCAACTTGAAACCTGGCACAATAACAAACAGAGAACATTATGTCTGGTCGACTTGTTGTTAGATACATTAGAGACCTTGTCATTTGACGATAAAGGGTCATGTCAGCAGCCGGTTTGTCTAGAGAAGGTGTTAGCTTTGTGCCAAATGTCATAGGAACCTTTACTTTCGAATCTCCCATCATTCCAAACTTGGCAAGCAAGGTCTTCATGTAAGCCTCTTGATTAATGAAAATGCCTTCGGGTCCCTGTCTTATATTCAAGCCAAGAAAAAAGTTAATAGGACCCATTGAGCTCATTTCAAATTTAGTCTCCATCAACTTCCTAAATTCAGCGGTTAAGCTAGGATTTGTGGAACCGAAGATGATATCATCAACGTAAATTTGAACGATCATAAGTTGGTCACTCTCTTTCTTACGAAAGAAGGTTGTGTCAACCGAACCTTGTTTAAACTTAGACATTTTGAGAAATCTAGTGAGAGTTTCATACCATACCCTTGGTGCTTGCTTGAGACCATAGACTGCCTTGTCCAAAATGTAGCAGTGATCTGGATACTTCTCGTTCACGAAACCTGGTGGTTGCTCTACATACACCGTCTCTTCCAGTTCTCCATTTAGGAAGGCACACTTCACATCCATTTGGAATAGTTCAAAGTTCTTGTGTACACCATAGGCGAGAAAAATACAAAACGATTCTAGCCTCGCTACTGGAGCGAAGGTCTCTTCGTAATCTATGCCTTCTTCTTGACAGTAACGTTTCACAACCAATCTTGCCTTGTTGCGTATCACATTTCCTTCCTTATCCATCTTGTTCCTGAAAACCCACTTTAATCCAACCACGAAAGCATCTTTTGGTGTTGGAATCAGTCTCCACACTTTATTTCACTCGAACTCATTAAGTTCGTCCTGGATCGCCTGTACCCAATCGGAATGATCGAGTGTAGTCTTGATCGTCTTTGGTTTGACTTTGGAGACGAACGAATTAAACATGCAAAATTCTACTTTAGAGAAAAGTGCAGTATGTTTCGCTTTTAGTTGAGATCGTGTGAGAACCTTTTCTGTTGAATCACCAATAATTTGTGTTTGTGGATGATCTTTGGTCCATTTGGTGAGAGGATGATAATTAGAATCATATGAGGGATCCAGTTCAGTAGTCATTTCTTCTTCAAATTCCGATTGAATGTCATCATCGTTTGCATTCTCCCCCTCGAATGATGATACTTCCTCAGTTTCAGGTTCAGAATTCTCCTCCTGGACTTGACTTTCGGTTGGAATGAATGATGATGAGCTCTCCCCATGGAATGGTGAATCTTGGTTATGTGGAAAGGACGAACCCTCCCCCTGAATATGAGAACTATCTTTTTGAGGTTCGCTTGAGTCTGGCTGTTCGGTTGTTGCCGGTTGTTCTTCTGCTATTTTCTTCGCAGCATCATCGATTATCTTCTGCAAGTTATCTACCTTGTTGTCTGCAGCTTCAGATTTAGAGAGAATAGCCTTTTCTGGTTCATCAAACAGCAGCATGTACTACTCAAAGAGGTTTGAAATGGGTCCCGTAACTTGACCAGAGATTGGAAATATTTCCTCCACAGAGCCTTCGGTTGTCTTCAGTTTCTTGACGTAGTTATCATCGAAGGTAACATAATAGGTCTCCTCTATTTTCTTTGAACGCTTGTTGAGAACCCTATTGTTGGATAAGGTGTCTAAGTCCATAACTATTTCTGGTATGTACTTGACCCGACCCGGCATGGTCCATTTGGGTTGCATGGCACCATGCAATTGGATAAACTAAAATGAGAGAAATAACACTTATGGTTTATTAATATATTATAAGTTCTAATATATTGATAATATTATTTAATTAGTTTGATCAAGAATTAATTTAGAATTAATTAAGTGATCAAAAGATAACTAATTAAACATATGGGTAGATTATGTAAATCTTCCATATCTTATATAGTGGGCTAAGAGGCTCCATGGATTATCAAGTTGGGTTCCACCCATAGGATGCTCCATGGGAGTTACAAAATCATGGGTCATGGAAATGAAGAGTCATGATATATTAGGGTTCAGATGGTGTAACCCTAGATGTGTCAACAATATATAAGAAACCCATTCTCTACCAAAATCGGCTACACATAAGAAACAAGAGGTCTAGGCCAATTTTAGAAGTGTGTATTCTCTCTAAAGTCATTCCAAAAGCATTTGGTGTTGTGTGAAGCATTTGAGGCATCACACTTGGGGTGCTAGGCTCACAAGGTTTCAAGGATCATAATCAACAACAAGGTAAGTTATTCTATCTTTCATTCAAGTTAAAAATGTTCCCCATGTATGCTAGATAGGAATATAACCTTGGAATTCAACTTTGCATGATAATTAGACAAACATAGATCCAAGGTTATTAGGGTTGCATGTACACTTAGGAAGTGTTAGAATGCTCAAAACCCATCAGTGGTATCAGAGCCAGGTTTGTTTGTTGTTTTTTTTTGTGTGCAAACAGCTTGAAAAAAAATCGTTTTTCTGTTTTCTGCTCGTATGAAAGTTTGCACATTTGTTGCTGGAAATGGACTAGAAACATTACCCTAAACTGTTTTGATGGTTTAAAGCTTGTTTTAGATGGTGTAATGTTTATGCTAATCCATTTACAATGGCAATTATTAAAATTACAAGTTTTTTTTAAGTGTAATTTTTGATTCTTGAAAGTGTTCATATTCATGTTCTTGAACTTATGAAGATTAGATGATCATAGGAATTGTTTGTAACCTTCATGGTAGTTTAATTCATGATCATAATGTGTTTTAATGGGGTCCATAACTTGTCCTCAAGTTATGGAAAACCAAAAGTCTCACTTTTATTAAAGCCATTAAAAGAACAAAAGAGTTATAAAAATGAAGAGTCTTCATTTTTATTACTCAATTAATTCATAAGTTATAAGAAATGAAAAGTTTTGGAAGTTTACAAAACTTGCCCTCAAGTTTTGGAACATGTAAAGTCTTGATTAAAACTTTAGTTCCAACCCTTAGAATTTTAAAAGTTAAAATTCAACCCTTATACTTTATAATATTATAAGTTACTAATATATATATGTATAACGTCAAGTCGTCTTACCGCTAGTACGCCTCATTCACGAAGCCGATCTATAAGGGGGGTATAAGGTTGTTGCCTATAAAATGGCAACTTAATGGGTGTCCACTCTCACCCACCGCTTCCTTGATCGGTGGAGGGTCGTTAGTCGAACGGGTAAGACAAGGACTTATAAATTCTCATTAAAAGTATGATGAATATTATAAAGTAACTAAATGCTTTTATTAAATTCCCAATCTTAGTTACTTTAGGAAAATGTGAATAAGGTGCTAATCCATCAAATTACAATTTACACTTTGTTTAAGTCGTTGGTGGAGCGTGTGTGGTTAACCGGCACACTAACTTGGACTTAACAAGGTAGGTAAAGGGTGACTTAAGGTTTACCATAGCATCGGTGGAGCGTGTGTGGTTTACCGGCACATCGATTGAGTGATAAACCTTGACGGTACCAAGTGATTTGCATGGTTACCTCACACCTCGTTTTGTGATCCTCGGTATCCCAGTCACAAAACTTGGAGGGCACACTCGAGATTGAAACATGCCTTTGAAAAGTTCATTGAATCTCAAAAGAATCTAGGAATTTCTAAGAACCAATTAAAAACCTAATATTTATATTTCGTTTTTCATGGTGGAAATTGGTGAATCGTCATTCACCTACCTTTCAAATATGTTATAGCTTGGATTACGACATACCTCTTCTAAGTTATAATATATTGTGATTGGATTCTATCCTTAATATTACATTTGGGTGTTTTATTAAGGACTCTCTTAATATCTAAACTAATCTTGTTCTCTTCTTTCAGATGTCTTCAAACAATGCTGCTTCTGGCTCTAATCCTAATGGCTCCTTTACCCTTATGAACTTGTGTGGGAAAGTCACTTTTGATGGATCCAACTTCAATGAATGGATCAGAAACATCAGGATGATTACCCGCTACGAGGACAAAGAATATGTCCTTGACAAGGAGCTTAAGGAGATTGATGAGACCACTGCAACTCCCTAGGAGATCGCTGACTTCCGGGCACATGAAAGGGATGCTACAAAAGTGGCATGTATCATGTTGGCCACCATGACAGCGGAACTCCAAAAGTCCTATGAGGACTTCTACCCTTTTGAAATGCACCAAGATCTGATGGAAAGATACCATCAAAGTGCACGACAAGAGAGGTATGAAATCATATGCTCTATCATAACAACCATGATGAAGGACGGGGAATCCGTCACGAGCCACATGCAGAAAATGCAAAGGTATGTGGATCGGTTGCTGAAGCTTAATGTGAACTTCCCTGAGGAGCTTGCAATAGATATCATTTTGCACTCCTTACCATCGTGCTATGATCAATTCCGCATGACATATCACATGAATAAGGAAGAGGTCACACTCAGCAAACTTCAGGGACTCCTCAAGACCGCAGAAACAGGTCTTAAGGGTAAGTCGGTTGTTAACACTCCTACTCCAAACTCCGCCCCGGTTTTGGCAATCGGGAAAGGTAGAGGGAAGAAGAGGAAGAGCTCTTCGAAGGGTACCAAGGCTAGGACCCTTGATGGCTCTTCTTCAAGTGGAACCAAGAAAGGTTTTGTCACTCCTTCTTCTAATAACTGACCCCATTCTAACTCTTGGGTCCTTGATACCGGTTGTGGTATTCATATCTGTTCTGATTTGCAGGGACTAAGAAGAAGTGAGAATGTGGAGCATGGAAGAATAAACTTAATCATGGGGAATAGGAAAGCTTTACCTGTCACCAAGATTGGAGTTTATACTTTATCACTAAGTAGTGGGTTTAGTTTAGATTTGAATAAATGTTGTTATTCGCCAGAAATGGCAAGAAATATTATTTCCTTTCATGCATTGTATAAACAAGGTTTCACCTTTTCATTTGATAATGAAGTTGGTTCGATTAATGCTTTCGTTAATAATGTTCTTTATTTTAAAGCATTACCTTGTGATGGTGTGTATGAAACTGTATCTGTGGTTGATAACTTAGGAAATAATGTATTGTGTATTGATTCTGTTAATGATAATAACTTGGATAAAGCATCATTATGGCATTGTCGTCTTGGACATATAAGCAAGAAACGCATAGGCCAACTCCAAAAGGATGGAGTATTGGAGTCATTTGACCTAAAGTCAGATGATAGTTGCGAATCATGCTTACTTGGAAAAATGCCAAAGTCACCCTTCACAGGCTCTTGTGAGAGGGGTGAAGGTTTGTTGGATCTTATACACATGAATGTGTGTGGGCCCTTCAAACATGCCACAAGGGATGCTAATCGTTATTATTTGACTTTTACTGATGATTATAGTAGATATGGATATGTCTACTTAATCAAGCATAAGTCAGAGACTTTTGAGAGGTTTAAAGAGTTTAAACAGGAAGTCGAGAATAAATTGGGCAGGAACATTAAGATGCTTCGATCCGATCGAGGTGGTGAGTATCTTAGTTCATAGTTCCTTGACTATCTTAGGGAATGTGGGATTGTCTCACAATTGACACCTCCCGGGACACCGCAGTTGAATGGTGTAGCTGAGAGGCGTAATCGAACCTTGTTGGATATGGTTCGTTCCATGATGAGTCGAGCTTCGCTACCAATCTCATTTTGAGGGTATGCCTTAGAGACTGCCACCCATATCCTTAATCTAGTTCCCACAAAGAAAGTTGCCAAAACTCCTCATGAGATGTGGACTGGTAAAGTACCCAAACTAGACCACATTAAGATTTGGGGTTGCGAGGCTTTCGTGAGACGCGAGACTCATGATAAGCTCGAACATCGAAGTGAGAGGTGTATTTTCATCGGCTAACCACATAAATCCTTTGGTTACCTCTTCTACAGACCTAGTGAGAATGTGGTCTTTATAGCTAGGAGGGCTTTCTTTCGAGAGAGAGAGTTCATAACCCAAGGAGACAGTGGGAGGCAAGTTGACCTTGAAGAAATTCAAGAGTCAAGTGGTGAAGGAACTTCAAACCCTAGCACTCAACTTGAGGAGGAAACTTCTGTTGAGCCAATTGACAAGTCTGTACCTCTGAGGCATTCCACAAGGGTTAGGAATGCACCTGAGCATTACTATGGATTCCATATTACTGCGGAAGGTGATACACTTATCAGTGATGAGACACTGATAGGTCTGGATGAACCTAACAGTTATGCGGAAGCCATGGCAGGCCCTGAGTCAGCCAAATGGAAAGACGCAATGGACAGCGAGATACAGTCCATGTATGACAAGCAAGTTTGGAACTTGGTTGAGAATGTACCAGGTCGTAAGACTGTAGGGTGCAAATGGATCTTCAAGAAGACCGACATGGATGGTAATGTACACACTTATCAGGCACGACTGGTTGCAAAGGGTTTCTCACAAACTCCGTGAGTTGATTATGATGAGACCTTTTCTCCAGTGGCCAAGATTAAGTCTATTAGGGTTCTGTTAGCCATAGCTGCATTTCATGACTATGAAATATGGCAAATGGATGTCAAAACCGCTTTCCTTAATGGATAGTTGGCTGAGGATGTTTACATGAGTCAGCCAGAGGGTTTTGTCAACACAGAGTACCCTAATAGAGTGTGTAAGATTGAGAAATCCATTTATGGGTTAAAGCAAGCACCTCGCAGATGGAATCTTTGCTTTGATGAGAAAGTCAAGGAATTTGGCTTTTCTAGGAGTGAAGATGAATCTTGTGTATATGTCAAGGCTAGTGGGAGTATAGTTAGCTTTTTGGTATTGTATGTGGATGACATACTACTCATAGGAAATGACATCCCAACTCTGCAGGAAGTTAAGTCCTGGCTTGGGAAGTGTTTCTCTATAAAGGACCTAGGAGAAGCTGCCTTTATTCTAGGGATAAGGATCTTGAGAGACCGGAGTAAAAGACTAATTGGACTTAGTCAGAGTACTTACTTGGATAAGGTGTTGAAGAGATTCGACATGCAGGACTCCAAGAAAGGAGAGTTACCCATCCAGAGTAACGCCAGATTGAGTAAGACACAAAGCCCTAGTACTGAGGTTGAGATAGCAGAAATGAGTCGAATACCTTATGCTTCGGCTGTAGGATCGATCATGTATGATATGATGTGTACTCGACCTGATGTAGCCTTTGCTTTGAGCATGGTTAGCAGGTATCAGGGGAACCCTGGCAAGGCACACTGGACTGCGGTAAAGAATATCCTCAAGTACCTACGGAGGACTAAGGACTGGGTCATTACCCTCGGTGGGAGTGAAGACTTGAGAGTTGTAGGGTATAGTGATGCTAGCTTTCAGACTGATAGGGATAATTTACGCTCTCAGTCAGGCTGGGTCTTTACCTTAAATAGAGGAGCAATTTCTTGGAAGAGTTCCAAGCAAGAGACAGTGGCTGATTCAACTTGCGAATCAGAGTATATAGCAGCTAGCGAGGCAGCAAAGGAGGCGATATGGCTGAAGAACTTCATTGGAGACCTTGGAGTTGTACCAGCTATTAAAGAGCCAATGGAAATTTTCTGTGATAGTGAAAGTGCAGTTGCCTTAGCCAAGGAACCAAGGGATCACGGGAGATCCAGACACATCGATAGAAAATACCATTTCATCAGACATCGAATAGAAGAAGGACTCCTCGTGGCAAAGAGGGTATCATCGGATGAGAATCCAGCAGATCCCCTCACGAAGGGACTGACTCGGGTTAAGCATCTCCAGCATGCTCGGAGCATAGGGCTGAATGATGATATTAGATTTAGTAGTTAGATAACCTTGAAATTTGTAAAGTGTAATTGACATTAGATGATGAATAAAAGGTGTTTTATTTATGAGTAAAGAGTTGCTATCTCTTGTCGATCGTTTACTATATTTCTTTTGCATGTTTTGACTTCCAGAATAATTATGTTTGGTATATCATATTATTCGAACCTCCACAGTCGGTCATATGTCGGAAGTAGGTATGAATCAAGACTGTCATGATTGGTTGCAGAGGTCTAAGTTGTTGGACATGGCTACAACACTCATGAGTGCTCATAAGTTCTGAGCATTGGACTCAACCCACGCTCACTGGAATCACTTCAAGGAATTTATCTCGAGTGATCGTGAGACGGTAATATCATATAAGTCTTCAAACCTAGATATATGATTTGTTACTTATGAGTTGGTTATGCATTGATTGTACGAAAACGCATTGGTAACTCGATGTTATAAAACGTGCTCTTGTGTATAATTCAATGAGTAGTAGAACAAACATATGAGTCGAAGTTTATCTGTTCCTTCTTGGATTAGAAGCTGATATCTGGGCCCCTCGATGATTTTGTTTTGACCTATGTACCGGGCCCGGTCAGAACTAAGTTGATGTGTTCAATTGAGGTCTATGTCAAACAAATCGGAAATCGGGAAACAAACTGCTGGACAATAAGTAAGACATTGTTCCATGTATTTGTCCGGTTGATATCTAGAACAGAGGATTATATGATCACTTGTCTTAAATGGCGTATCATCATCTTCTCAGTTCCGAGAGACCTTCAAAGAGCTACGATTGCCGATCGATTCCTGAAGTATTGCAGTTATAGTTATTAGACTTATCCAAGTGGGAGACTGTTGGATAAGGTGTCTAAGTCCATAACTATTTCTGGTATGTACTTGACCCGACCCGACATGGTCCATTTGGGTTGCATGGCACCATGCAATTGGATAAACTAAAATGAGAGAAATAACACTTATGGTTTATTAATATATTATAAGTTCTAATATATTAATAATATTATTTAATTAGTTTGATCAAGAATTAATTTAGAATTAATTAAGTGATCAAAAGATAACTAATTAAATATATGGGTAGATTATGTAAATCTTCCATATCTTATATAGTGGGCTAAGAGGCTCCATGGATTATCAAGTTGAGTTCCACCCATAGGATGCTCCATGGATGCTCCATGGGAGTTACAAACCCATGGGTCATGGAAATGAAGAGTCATGACACATTAGGGTTTACATGGTAAAACCCTAGATGTGTCAACACTATATATGAAACCCATTCTCCACCAAAATCGGCTACACATAAGAAACAAGAGGGCTAGGCCGATTTTAGAAGTGTGTATTCTCTCTAAAGTCATTCCAAAAGCATTTGGTGTTGTGTGAAGCATTTGAGGCATCACACTTGGGGTGCTAGGCTCACAAGGTTTCAAGGATCATAATCAACAGCAAGGTAAGTTATTCTATCTTTCATTCAAGTTAAAAATGTTCCCCATGTATGCTAGATAGGAATATAACCTTGGAATTCAACTTTGCATGATAATTAGACAAACATAGATCCAAGGTTATTTGGGTTGCATGTACACTTAGGAAGTGTTAGAATGCTCAAAACCCCATCACCTATATGCTTTGGAGGTTAAGGAATAACCCAGAAAGATTCCTTCGTCTGCTTTGACATCAAACTTGTTTCGGTGCTCCTTGAATTGAAGATGAAGCATCTTGAACCGAACACGTGGAAAAACTTTACATTAGGCTTTCAGTTGTTCAAGATCTCATAGGGAGTGATGGAGAAACGTTTGTTGAGATAAGATCAATTCTGTGTAAAACACGCAACAGCAATGGCATCAGCCCAGAAATATAGATGTAGAGAAGCGAAGCTCAGCATGGTTCGGGCTGCTTCACATAAAGATCGGTTTCGCCTTTCAACAATTCCATTCTGTTATGGAGGATACGGAGCCGAGAAGTTGTGAGTGGTTCCCTTCTCTGTAAGAAAATGTTCAAAGTCTTTGTTCTTGGACTCCAACCCGTTGTCGCTTCTTATGTTGCGAACTACCTTTCGTAGTTGAACTTCTATCTGCTTGATAAAGAGTTTAAGTTTGGGAGTGGCCTCTGATTTCTGCTTCAAAAAGAACACCCAAGTAAACCGAGAGAAGTCATCCACAATGACAAGTATATACTTGTTACCGCCAATGCTTTCGATTGAAGATGGACCACATAAATCAATGTGAAGTAATTCAAGTGGTTCAATAACTTTTGTGCTTACTCGAGAAGGATGACTCTGTCGACTTTTTTTTCCCATTTCACATGCAGCACACAAGTGTTCTTTATCGAACTTCAGAACAGGAAGACCTCGAACATGATCCCCAAGCACCAGTTTGTTGATGTCTTTAAAATTGAGATGGGATAGTCTTCGGTGCCAAAGCCAGCTTTCATTTGAATGAGCCTTCGTTAGTAAACAACTTGCTGGTTTCCCTCGTATGGGATTGAGATTCAGAGGGTACATCTCTCCTTTTCTCTTCGATTTCAGCAGAATATTGTTCATCTTCTTTTCAATAATCTTTGAGCCATCTTCATCGAATGAAACTTTTAACCCGGTACCAACCACCAATTGAGAAACGCTGATAAGGTTGTGTTGTAAACCTTCAACGTACACCACTTTTCATATCGATAAATCGCCATTGGTGATCATACCATAACCTTTAATCGTGCCAACAGAATTATTACCATACTTGACACTTCCACCATTTGTAAGGGACCGAAACTCCCTCAGCTCTTCCTTTCTTCTTGTCATGTGACGCGAGCAACCACTGTCTATGTACCATTCATCGTCAAACTGCTCGTCACGTATAACCTGCAAAAATTAAGCAGATTTAGGAACCCAAAGTTTCTTGGGTCCTTGTGAGCCTTTTACAGAACATGGAATTGTAAGAGAAACATCAACTAAAAAGGTTTTCTTTATTAAGGTTGTTTCATCTTTTCTTTTTATGGTAAAAACTTTGATGTTATTTGAGTTGAGTACTTTAGGTGGAGTTTTTGAAGTTGAGAATTTGACGTTGGCAGACTTTCGGGTCTCAAAATCAGGTTTATACGACGTCTTCTTTGCGTTTTCTGTAGAGAGCTTTCCTTTTCCCTTTCGATCATTCTGAGAATGACAGTGAGAACGAGAGAGATGAGATTTGGGATTAGAGTTAAACTTTCGGTCATTGCTCTTACATGGTTGAGAGCCGAAACTACTTTCCCTTCGGTTCCTCTCACTGGTTGGTCTAGAACCGAAACCATCCTTTTGGTTTCTCTCATCTTGAGGATCGAAACTTCTTGGTTGGTTGCTGTGCCTTTGTGGACCGAAACTCTGATTTCGGTTGTTTTGATTCTGAGGACCGAAACTCTTCTTTCGGTTGTTTTCATCATGTTGAGCACGAGAAGTGGAGTTTGCTTTTCCTTCCTCCTTTGGCTTAGAAAGCATTTCATAGCGAACGTAATTAGGGTTTTGAGATCGCCAGAATTGTTTCCTTTCAGTGAGATTCTTCTTGTACCTCAAATTTCGTTGATGTTTTTGATCTAACACCTGTTTTGGATTTTTGTGGATGTTAGCCTTTTTCTTTGGTCTTTGAGCATGAGTCTCGCTCTTTAGCGAAGAGGTTTCACTAGACACCATGATCGGTTCACCTGAAGGAGTTTTGGTACCACTTGTGTTGGGCCCATCAAAGCGTGTAGGATCATTAAGTAGTTCTGCCACATACCTTCCTTTTACTCTCCATGATGTTTTCTTAGACAGACCTTCTGTTTCATCAGCGTTATCAATCGGTGCTGACCAGAAAAACTCATCATAGCCATCAGCATTATCTTCTGCTACTAATGCTGTCAGTTCGGATGTCTGTTGTTGAGTAACTCCATGAACTTTATAAACTTGATTTGGAGTCGTTTGGACCTTTTGATATACAACAACCTTTTCCTTGAGGACTTTGGTCTTTTCTTTGGATAAACGAGCGAACTCAACATAATTTTCAGAAATAAGATTTTTGTTGGTTTCGGGTTCGTTCTTGACAAATTGGAAACAGTCAACCTCATCTTCCACAGATATTATACTCATATCATCATCCTCATTGAATTCAGAAGTGTTTTCAATATCAATTTTATTTTCGGAACTCAACTTGGCATTTAAAGAGTCAAATTTCTGTACAGTTTCGGTTTTGATTTTTAATTTGTCATTTTCATCCAACAAATTTTTGAGCATGTCCTTATGGTCTTTTAACTTAATGAAGGACTCTATTTTGTCAAGACCAATTTTGTAAGCACGAGAAGTATCATCAGAAGAAACAACGTTTTCACAGTTATATGCATCAGCATCGATTTCATCCTCCTTTAATTCAAGGAAGGGTAAAATCATACGATGTATCTTCTTTCCTATTTCACAATCAAGATGCAATTGAGTAATATTGGAATATCATCGTTTGGCAATTAAATAAAAAACATTTCATTGTTTTAAAAGCATTAAATTATCTCTTTGCAAATAAATTGTTTCATCCCTAGACCTAATCAACTCCTTCTCCTTCTGCTCAATCCACATACGCCTCTCCTCACTCTTCGATGATACCCTACTGATTTGATCAGTTAGGTTAGAGTTTGTGACGCGGGTTTGAGTTAAACTACCACTTATACTAGAAAATTTAGATTTTAATCCATTTAGTTGTTTTTCATAGTTTGTGATGGGAATTTGTAAGGAAAAAAGAATAGATTGTACCTTCTTGATCAACTCATCACATTCGTTGATCTGCTCATTGACAGGTTTCGCTGCAAAACACCTGTCTTCTCGCTCCTTTGCTTCATCCAGTCCCCCATCAGTGGTATAGCCTCTCATATGTGACACCCCAGAAGTCACCATTAGACACTTTCCTGCAACGTCCTCTTCTTTCACCAACAAGGCCCTGCCATGAGTAGGCTTCCTCACTTCTTCATCTTCTGAATCAGTGGACCAAACTTCAACACATCCGAACTCATCGTCAACAATATTTCCATGTACAATAAGAGCATTCATAGTGTTATTAGATCCAGCTTTCTTCTTCTTGATTTCTTCCAATCGTCGTGTGAGGTTCGCTTCCTCGTCCTCATCTTCATTCTTTTCTGACATCTTTCTCAGCATACAATCTTTGGCGAAGTGATTTTTGCCTCCTCAGTAGTGACAATTAATGCCTGAGTCACCTCCAAGTTTTACTTCCTTCTTTGGTTCTTCGGTCTGAGAAATACTCTTCGGTTCCTCCTTTGCTTTCTTGGTACTGCTTCGGTTCTTATTTGTTGGGAACCTTCTTTTGATGAACTTCTTGGGATTCGACACCATCAAAGCATACTCTTCACTTGTTAGATCATATATAGAAAGATCGAAATCTTCTTCTTCTTCAGCAGCATTCTTTCCTTTGGAGATTAGGGCCAAGGAACCCATGTTAGAAACCACATTCGTTTCTTTAGTTACGGCACTCTCATGTGACTTTAATATTCCCACCAGTTTTGCTAGAGAATAATTCTTTAATTGTTCATGTGCCTTCACAGTAGACACCACAACCATCCATTCGGGTCAAAGGCCATTCATGAATGTGACCTTCTGTTTAATGATTTTCCTTTCAATCCCATGATTTATCATCTTACTAAGGATATGATTGAAGCGATCGAAGGCTTGAATAAGCTTCTCTTCAGGCTTCTGCTTGAATTCACCAAATTCTGAGAGCAACAATGTTTGGATTGAATGCTCAAGATGTTCATCCGTAGAATACAATTCCTTCAATATGTCCCACATTTCTTTTGCCGTTGTCCATGAGATTACTAACCGAAACGTGTCCGATTGTAAAGCAAACCTAATCATTCTTAAGGCTTTGATGTTGCACTGAAACTTTTCCTTCTCATCTTGGGTGTCACACCCCAAAACCGGAACCGCGGAATCGTTCGGGGGTGGAGGACGTCATGTTTAGTATCACAAGATATGTATATGGTAAGCAAGTAATGAACAACCATTTCATTTTGAAAGAAAGTGTTTACAATGTGTGTATTCATAGAACATAGAATTCATAACAAATAACAAAACAAGACTTGAAGCTATAATGCTCCATCTTCTGAATTCCCAGCACGAGCACCCGCCTAATAGTCTCCTGAGAATACAAGTTATTTGAAAGAGTTGATTAGCAATTAAGCTGGTGAGTTCATAAGATTTTAGTGATGTGAGTGAGTTGTAGAAAGTTGTTGAAAAATGTAGTAAGTTGTAGTAAGTTCTGTTTAGAAAAGTTTGCCTGTTCCTCCAGAAAATCCTATATTTCCTTCTTTGTTGAAAGATTAGTGAAAATGACTCTACAGTCCTTTCTATGAGTATTAAATGGATACAAGTTATATAAAACCCAGAGTAAACAAACAATGGGTTGTGCGTATCTGCCTTAAGCCCACAACCAAACAAGGAACAGGGAATGAGGCGGAAGGCGCACAGTCCATTGGTTGTTTGATCATCGTTGTATATCACCCTGGCGTATTCACTTGGTACTCACGGAGTTAACTGTAATAGTTCCTTTATATTTAATGAAAATATTCTTTAAGAAAACCCTTATTTCTTATAATAAAATGGTGACCACAGTGATTACTTCTATAATAACTTAGTTATACTAGCTATATATGATCTAATATCGAATAGATAGTTAATTGGGTGAATCTGGCCTAAGCCCACAACCAAACAAGGAACAGGAAGTAAGGCGGAAAGCACACATCCAACTATCTGTTGGGTATTAATGATATATAACCATGATGTATAAACTAAGGTATTATAGAGTTAATCACCTAAAGTCCTTTAAGTTATACTGGTTTAATAAAATGGATTAAACCCTTTACTGGAAAGTTTCTAGTCTTGTACATCAAATTTTCTATTTGAAAAGTAGGTTTTGTACTAGAAAAATGTGCATTAATTTTGTGTTCTATGACTTGACCCATACCTGGTACCCCTTATGATGACTTAATGTATACGGAACATATATATAACTAAGATCGAATAGATAATAGGTTGGGTGAATCCGCTCTAAGCCCACAACCAAACAAGGAACATGAAATGAAGCAGAATGCACACATCCTATCACCTGTCGGATCCTATTTATATATATCCCTTCATGTATACATTAAGGAATCAAAAGGTTAGCATTATGGTCCCTTTCTACTGAATGTACTAGACCCGACTGTTCTGTTTGTCGTTTGTAAAATGTAAGTTTTCCCTAGTTTATAACTATCTTAACTCGAAAATAGTTTACATTTGACTTTCAAGTGGAACTGTTACTTTATGAAAGTAATGGGAATTAAGGTCATAATGTGAAGGCTAGTACCCTTACTGTACGCTCTCCATGTCTGGAGATTAAGGGAACCAAACGTGACTGTTTAGCAAACCAGTTGCTACGCCGTGTAATTCACATTAAAGTTTTATGATCATGTATACCCAATATAACTATCACCTTTTGTTTAGAACAATGAGTTAGTGATTCATTGGTATAATTAGATCCTGTAGTAGTTCCATGCTATAGCAACCTAATTTGTTTGTTCTGTATGGTATTGTTTGTTTCTCATCATAGTATGTTCGTTCTGTTATCATGTATTATATCTAGTATGAACTGAATCTCTAAACTATACCCACTATAGTTTACTAATGTTTTACTTGAACTGTTGTTGAAAAGACTCATTTATCTACTAAGTTATGCTTGTACTTTAAAAACGGAGTTTTGCTAAACTATGAAGTAACATAACTTTAAAAGAGTTTTTGAAAAGTTTTGATCACTTATAAAAGACATAAGCAACATTTTGAAAGATGTTTATAACAAACAATTTACGCAATTATCGTTGTGTTCAACTTGTATTCCCCCCCTTAAAACGGTTAAAACAGTTAAAAGATTCATTATGGGGTATGAACTCACCTGATGTGGGTGATTCAAATGGGTATGCGTGTAAGGATGAGAAGTTCCACGAATGAAGTTCCGAGACACCACAAGTCCTAAATGACATTTAATGACATATACTGGCAAGAATATAGTGTTTATAAACGACTATATGAAAGGAAACACCTTCCGGGACTAGGAAACACTTTGACCAAGTGTTGGAATCACATGTGATTCATCAAAGGAATGTGAAATGGCACTAAAATGAGTTTACTACCATGGGTTTACGGCCCAAGGGAGTTTACGGCCGTAAACTCATGGTCAAACATGGCTAAGTGTTGGTTTGAAAGCTAAGGAAGCTTTAGGGACTTTTGCTCTACACTTGTATGAAAAAGACCACCTTCATTGAGGCTTTTGATGAGTTTACGGCCGTAAACTCATAATCATTTATGTATTTGAGTGAAGTTTAAGGTCCTTCAATCATCAATGAAGGGTTATGGGTCACTAGCTTTGCATCTTATAGGGTTTATGGTCCATACATGCTTCAACATTGAGTTTACGGCCAAGGGAGATCTTGGGCCGTAAACTCAAGATGTTCTTGGGAAAGTATATGTTTCAAGTCTCTAAGTATGAGTCCTAAATAGATATGAAGTATAAGGAAGAGTACTTACGATCTAGAAGCTTGAAATGGTTGGTTTTGGCCAAGAACACTAGTGTGTGTTCTTCCTGTTCCTGGTGAAAGTTGCAGATCTAAGAAAAGAATGATTTCCGTGGATGAAATCATGGAAGGATACTAGATTAAGAGATGTATCAACAAATCTAGGAAGAATACTTACATCTTTTGAAGATCTAGGAAGGAAAGTTGGATGATACTTGAGAGGATTTGAAGAAAAATCGGCCAAGGAATGAAAGAATGAGAAAAATGGCCAAGTTATATATATGGAGGTGAGTTTACGGCATCCTTGAGTTTACGGCAGTAAACTCTTGGTAACTTGGCCGTAAACTCCAAATGAAGAGGTTAAGGATGGATTTGTTGTACAGTGTCTCTAGCAGGTTCATTCTAACACTCATTCCTTAAGTGTACTAGGCTTAAAACTCCTTAGAATGACCTTTAACCGGGCTAGAACTCATTACCAATGAGTCTGACACTCAGTTGAGTTGATTGACTGGGCTTTTTAAAAGTAAAAATTTTCCGGGTTGTCACATCATCCCCCCGTTAGATGGAATTTTGTCCCGAAATTAGCTTTCTTAGCAGTACTACTGGGGTTGCGCTCCTCTGATTGGCGGAATACTTACTCGTAGAACTGGAAACTTTGCCCTGGTGTTCATGACAAGATTCGTACTTGGTCCATCTATCATTACCTCGTGTATACAAGTCGTATATAATTAGGATTAGTAAGACGGTCGGATGTGCGACTCCGCCCCAGGTCCACAACCAAACAAGGAACAGGAGATAGGGCGGAAACACACATACTAAATCTACATAATCATAATCATATACCACCCTCGCGTATACCCTGAATAGTGATAGGTGGGCTGTATTCTTCCTTAGCCTCTGTGCTCGAACTTGGCCTGTTGGACAAGTGGTATTTCGTGACGGTCTGCGGACATCTGACAATAAGGCTTCGGAGGACAAAGTACGCTTCGCACGAGTACTTCGGGGTTTGGAATACGAAAGATAAAAATGAGATTTAGGTCGGACTGTCGATACGAATGACAAAAGTTTCGAGAACTTGCCGATCGAGGCGATAGAAACATATGAACTTAGTAAGGTGAGGACCACGCCAATTCATGACGAATGATAGTAACGGACTCTTTACTGAACAAAGTTTTTGGCCAATTTTGAAAGAAACGTCTGTTATGCGATGATGTATCCCTAGTGTGTTCGATAATGTATTCCTAGTGTGTTCGACAATGTACTCTTTGTAAATAATCCAGGGCTTTCTGTTTTCCCTTTTGATGTTAACACTTCTACGTATCGTACCGCTATGTGCGCATACATACAAATGAAAGTTATTTGATAATTGGCGATGATACTTTATATCATGATCCTCCTTGGTACCACTACGATCGCCTGTCATATACAAGTTATGAATATTTAAGATGAATAAGACAGTCAACTGAGTAACTCTGCCTCAAATCCACAACCAAACAAGGAACATGAATTAAGGCGGAGTCACTCACTCTAAGTCTGCAATATCTTAGTTATGCACAACCCTGATGTATATGCTAAGCCATCCTAGCTTCTGTAAACGAATCTTTTAGTTCTCTTGGATACTGCGATCTATCTCAATATGTAAGTTATTATAATTACTTTTTAAGTGTTTTCCACAAGTTTTAATCTTATATGAATATAAATTAATTTTTCAAAGTAATTGCTATTTCAAAAACGTACCGCTGCTCGTCGATGACTCCGGGGTAGATTCTCCTGCGGTGATCATCAGAATGTGTCCATCCACTCCTGAGTTCTTTGCTATAGGGCAGTCCCTCTGTTTGTGTCCAGTCTCACCACAGCCATAACAGGCTTGGTTTTCTTCAGCTCCGGGGACTTCGAAGATTGGTTGAGCCGGTGCCTTGCAGAAACGGACTGTGTGTCCCTTTATGTGGCAGTTCAGACACTGCATTTCCCGGCATACTCCAGTGTGGTGATAGTTGCACTTTCCACACTTCGGGAGGGTTCCAGCATATCGACTGGTAGGTGCTGGGGCAGCATGCGTTGTAGCGACGTACATAGTACTCGATTGTTTCTCTTGCGGGGTGTCCTGTGTTGTTCGCTTCTTCTTCCTCTTGTTTCCCGACTTATGATTATAGTCCCTTCCCTTTGATGGCTCGGGAACGAGGACTCCTACACCATGGCGGACTCCATGGTCAATGAGTCGCTAGGCCAGGCGTTTGGCACTATCAAATGTGGTTGGGTTAGAAGACAACACATCTCCTTGGGTCGGAACAGTCAGACCCCAGATGTATCTTTCTATCTTCTTGCTCTCCGGGGTAACCATCCCGGGGCATAGTGCTGCCAGGTCACAAAACCTGTCAGTGTAGGCCACTATGTCTGAGCTGACCATCTTGAGCTCCCATAGTTCTTGTTCCAGCTTTTTAACTTCGCCCCTCGGGCAGTTTTCTTCCAGCATTAACTCTTTTAGGTTTTCCCAACCTATTGAGTTAGCCACTGATAGCGTCAGTGACTTAACATGGCTGTTCCACCATGTCAGGGCTCTGTTGGAGAAGGTGCAAGCAGCAAACTTGACTTTGCTCCCTTCTGGGCACAAACAGATTTCAAAGATTGAATCTGTTTTCTCGAACCATCGCATCAGAGCGATGACTCCACCTTTTCCATTAAAGGAAAGGGGTTTGCAGTTTGTGAAGTCCTTGTAGGAGCGCTCTCCCGAGCACACAGGGACCTCACCTCGAGTAGAATGAACAGGTGTTCCACCTCCAGTGGAACTGTTAGGATGATATTGAGCCCTGGCTGTTGCGACAGCCGCAGCTACTGCAGCATTTAGAGTTGTCGTATCGATTTGTGGAGGAGGTGTTGGAGTTATCGGAGTAGTGCGTCTGTTTGATCTGCGAGGAGGCATCTTTGCTAAAAGAATATAAAGATGATATGGAAAGTCTAAAGCAATGGACACAAGCCAAAAGCAACAAAGACAAGGTTATCCTAGTTTTGGGCGTATCGGGTCCTGACTTCCACAGGGTTCTAGAAACAATTCACAAAAGAGTCTATACCTAATAAACTCTATGAATTTGAAAATGGCTATCCTCGAATGAATATTTGTTGCCTGAATAACTGTTACCAACTGCATGTAAGAAAATAATCCTAACACATAATGTGAGCAGTGTTTCCACTCGCTCATTAAGTTAACAAGATTATTATTTATTATTGTGACGTGTAAGACGTTTTAGTTACTTCTGTTGATCCCTCTTTGAAAGCTCCTCATGAACTTGCTCTTGTTTCCTCCTGACTCTTCTGTTGTCTACTATGAGGAAGTGGTTACATCTATCTGGGCTTGTCGTGCGAAAATGGAAGTGTCTAAAGAATCTATGAGATTTAGGGTAACTTTATGGGGTGATCCTTACAGAGTCCTTCTATAATTGTACAATGTATACAAGTTGTATATAATTCAATATTAAATAGACCTTCGAATAGGTGATCCTACTCCAAAACCACAATCAAACAAGGAACATGTAGTGAAGCGTAGATCACAAATTCTAAGTCTATAATATCTCAATTATATATAACCTTGGGAGTATACATTGTAAGATTATAGACCTATCCGTAACGGTCTTTTAAGTTATCACATAAGTTGTTTACATGGTCTAAAATACTCCTATAGTACTTTAATGTAATGTACTTGGTATGTTTTAAAATTGTAATCGCGTTATAGTATCATAGAATACTCCTATAGTATTCTAACTCTAATGTACTTGTTCTAGTATTCTCTTGACTGGTGTTCAGGTAACTTTTAAGACTGTTGCAACACCACATCATTCCCAAACACATGTCGGTCACATCTCGAATGAATATAGTTGATCAGGCTATATTGATCCTAGCTATGATTACATAACTGTTCAGGTTGACGACAGTGTCCAACCTTTAAATACTTTAGTTATGTTCTCCTCGTGACACTTGTTCAAATATGTACATGTATAAGCAAGTAGGTATATTTTTAAATACTTTAGTTATGTTCTCCTCGTGACACTTGTTCAAATATGTACATGTATAAGCAAGTAGGTATATTTTTATAAATATATCGTTATACTCTTAAAATATATCTTTTATCGGTTGATATACTTAGTTCACTATAAACAATGCTCTGATACCAATCTGTCACACCCCAAAACCGGAACGGCGGAATCGTTCGGGGGTGGAGGACGTCTTGTTTAGTATCACAAGATATGTATATGGTAAGAAAGTAATGAACAACCATTTCATTTCGAAAGAAAGTGTTTACAATGTGTGTATTCATAGAACATAGAATTCATAACAAATAACAAAACAAGACTTGAAGCTATAATGCTCCATCTTCTGAATTCCTAGCACGAGCACCTGTCTAATAGTCTCCTGAGAATACAAGTTATTTGAAAGAGTTGATCTGCAATTAAGCTGGTGAGTTCATAAGATTTTAGTGATGTAAGCAAGTTGTAGAAAGTTGTTGAAAAATGTAGTAAGTTGTAGTAAGTTCTGTTTAGAAAAGTTTGTCTGTTCCTCCAGAAAATCCTATATTTCCTGCTTTGATGAAAGATAAGTAAAAATGACTCTACATTCCTTTCTATGAGTATTAAATGGATACAAGTTATATAAAACCCAGAGTAAACAAACAATGGGTTGTGTGTATCTGCCTTAAGCCCACAACCAAACAAGGAACAGGGAATGAGGCGGAAGGCACACAGTCCATTGGTTGTTTGATCATCTTTGTATATCACCCTGGCGTATTCACTTGGTACTCACGGAGTTAACTGTAATAGTTCCTTTATATTTAATGAAAAGGTTCTTTAAGAAAACCCTTATTTCTTATAATAAAATGGTGACCACAGTGATTACTTCTATAATAACTTAATTATATTGGCTATATATGATCTAATATCGAATAGATAGTTAATTGGGTGAATCAGCCCTAAGCCCACAACCAAACAAGGAACATGAAGTAAGGCGGAAAGCACACATCCAACTATCTGTTGGGTATTAATGATATATAACCATGATGTATAAACTAAGGTATTATAGAGTTAATCACCTAAAGTCCTTTAAGTTATAACGGTTTAATAAAATGGATTAAACCCTTTACTGGAAAGTTTCTAGTTTTGTACATGAAATGTTCTATTTGAAAAGTATGTTTTGTAATAGAAAACTGTGCATTGACTTTGTGTTCTATGTATACGGAACATATATATAACTAAGATCGAATAGATAATAGGTTGGGTGAATCCGCTCTAAGCCCACAACCAAACAAGGAACAGGAAATGAAGAAGAATGCACACATCCTATCACCTGTCGGATCCTATTTATATATATCCCTTGATGTATACACTAAGGAATCATAAGGTTAGCATTATGGTCCCTTTCTTTTGAATGTACTAGATCCGACTGTTCTGTTTGTCGTTTGTAAAATGTAAGTTTTCCTTACTTTATAACTATCTTAACTCGAAAATAGTTTGCATTTGACTTTCAAGTGGAACTGTTACTTTATGAAAGTAATGGGAATTAAGGTCATAATGTGAAGGCTAGTACCCTTACTGTACGCTCTCCATGTCTGGAGATTAAGGGAACCAAACACGACTGCTTAGCAAACCAGTTTCTACGCCGTGTAATTCACATTAAAGTTTTATGATCATGTATACCCAATATAACTATCACCTTTTGTTTAGAACAATGAGTTAGTGATTCATTGGTATAATTAGATCATGTAGTAGTTCCATGCTATAGCAACTTAATTTGTTTGTTCTGTATGGTATTGTTTGTTTCTCATCATAGTATGTTCGTTCTGTTATCATGTATTGTATCTAGTATGAACTGAATCTCTAAACTATACCCATTATAGTTTACTAATGTTTTACTTGAACTGTTGTTGAAAAGACTCATTTATCTACTAAGTTATGCTTGTACTTTAAAAACGGAGTTTTGCTAAACTATGAAGTAACATAACTTTAAAAGAGATTTTGAAAAGTTTTGATCACTTATAAAAGACATAAGCAACATTTTGAAAGATGTTTATAACAAACAATTTACACAATTATCACTGTGTTCAACTTGTATTCCCCCTTAAAACGGTTAAAACAGTTAAAAGATTCATTACGGGGTATGAACTCACCTGATGTGGGTGATTCAAACGGGTGTGCGTGTAAGGATGAGAAGTTCCACGAATGAAGTTCCGAGACACCACAAGTCCTAAATGACATTTAATGACATATACTGGCATGGATATAGTGTTTATAAACAACTATATGAAAGGAAACACCTTTCGGGACTAGGAAACACTTTTACCAAGTGTTGGAATCACATGTGATTCATCAAAGGAATGTGAAATGGCACTAAAATGAGTTTACTACCATGGGTTTACGGCCCAAGGGAGTTTACGGCCGTAAACTCATGGTCAAACATGGCTAAGTGTTGGTTTGAAAGCTAAGGAAGGTTTAGGGACTTTTGCTCTACACTTGTATGAAAAAGACCACCTTCATTGAAGCTTTTGATGAGTTTACGGCCCAAAGGAGTTTACGGCCGTAAACTCATAATCATTTATGTATTTGAGTGAAGTTTAAGGTCCTTCAATCATCAAGGAGGGGTTATGGGTCACTGGCTTTGCATCTTATAGGGTTTATGGTCCATACATGCCTCAACATTGAGTTTACGGCCAAGGGAGATCTTGGGCCGTAAACTCAAGATGTTCTTGGGAAAGTGTATGTTTCAAGTCTCTAAGCATGAGTCCTAACTAGATATGAAGTATAGGGAAGAGTACTTACGATCTAGAAGCTTGAAATGGTTGGTTTTGGCCAAGAACACTAGTGTGTCTTCTTGGTGTTCTTGGTGAAACTTGAAGATCTAAGAAAAGAATGATTTCCATGGGTGAAATCATGGAAGGATACTAGATTAAGAGATGTATCAAAAAATCTAGGAAGAATACTTACATCTTTTGAAGATCTAGGAAGGAAAGTTGGATGATACTTGAGAGGATTTGAAGAAAAATCAGCCAACGAATGAAAGAATGAGAAAAGTGGCCAAGTTTTATATATATGGAGGTGAGTTTACGGCCCCCTTGAGTTTACGGCCGTAAACTCTTGGTAACTTGGCCGTAAACTCCAAATGAAGAGGTTAAGGATGGATTTGTTGTACAATGTCTCTAGCAGGTTCATTCTAACACTCATTCCTTAAGTGTACTAGGCTTAAAACTCCTTAAAATGACCTTTAACCGGGCTAGAACTCATTACCAATGAGTCTGACACTCAGTTGAGTTGATTGACTGGGCTTTTTAAAAGTAAAAATTTTTCGGGTTGTCACATTGGGGAATGTCTTTCACATCATTAACGAGCTGATTGTACTCCTTTTGAGTTTTAACAATTCTTGAAGTGATTGAGTGAGCGAATGGACGTACAGTAATCGCCTCCCAGATCAAGTATCCATTGTCTTCTGAGCCTATCACGTAGTCTTCAAAGTGATGCGTCCAGACCTCATAATCCTGAGTGTACAATATAGGGATCCTTGTCGTTGATCCTATGCTGTTGGATATATTTATCGGGTTTGACTGAGAATCATCCATGGACATGACGATGTTTGTTCAAAAACCTGCTTAAGATCAGACTTGTAAATAACGTTAGGGTAAGATTGAATATTTAAAGAACTACGTCAATAGCAAATGATGGCTCTAACAATATCAATCATAGCGGAAAACCCTAAGATATTCTTCAACAGAAGAGATGTGTATGAATTACACAGTCTCCTGCTCTGATACCAATTGATGAGTTGAAAACTCTTAGATCGATTAGATCTTCAACAGGCTAAACAATGAAAGCAAACAAACACAGTAAACACGTTATAGAATCAAGTAATGCATAATGATTCAAATGTAGTCATGCCTCAGCAGAGCTCGATGAAGAACTTCCACTGTAGAGGCGAGCTAGGGTTTGTAGTACAATAATAAGAATAATAATTAAAGCGCTTCCAATAAAGGATGCATCCATGCACCTTAAATACTAAACCCTAATAAAACAATCACGGTTGGACAGGCCCAAACCGGATAACAAAATTGGGCTAAGGACCGAGCCCAAGGACGCAACACTTCCAGACCCAACAGTTACCATTGAAATAAGGAAGTTACATCAGTGAGATATGTCATCAGCGGTAATGAGAATCAGCGTAATTGTTAAGTAAGCTTAATTGATGATGGTTACTTAGTAAGTTTGTGATGTCTCTTGATAGTGTGGGCTTAAACTACCATTTAGTGACATAATATTGAGAGATCTCATCAGCATGTGGTTTCATACGCTGACTCATTATTCACTTATATTAGAAGAAAAAGGACAAGAGTGGTATGTTGCGTGTAATACATTCTCGTATGAAATGTACCCATCGGCAAAGAATGTCAAATTTTTATCAGTGTATGGATAATATAGTGAATCATTAACTCTTTAGTAGAAGAATTATTGGGAAAGAGTGGGTAGGTGCGTGTAATACATGACAGACAATGATATACCCGTCGGCACATATTTTTCGAATCCTCATCAACATCTGGTATCATACGCTGAATCATGAAATTCTAAAGAAGAAAAATATGAAAATAGTGGATTATTTCAGTTATGTTGAGGTGAAATCAGTGTAAATCATTAATACATAAAACCCATCAGTAAGAAATGGTTTAATTCTTGCATCATAGACTTTTAGTTGCAGTCTAGAATCAAAGATTCTCCGTTAACTACAAAGGTACCATGTCATACCACAGACTAGGAGGTCTGGGACATGAATAAACATCTGTCATTTAAGGACTTAGACAAGTATCTCTTACACTGAGGACTGTGCAATCAGTGCAAGCCATTGGGTTATGCTTAATGTTTCTGCAGAACATGAGACTTGATGCATACGACAAGCATGCTTCCAGGGATAGGGTCAGGTAAGATAGTTAACTAAGAATAAACAACCATATCCTTTCTATCAATTTTTTATTTGGACCAGGAAATCTCACTTAGAAAGTTTAGATAATGCTAGTAAGTCAGTGTGAGGGATTGACTCAATGTTCTCAACATATGGTATCTCTTATGAGAAACTTAGAGAGATTTAGTCACATACAGCAGCATGCTTGTAGGGGCGATGATTTGTCTAAAATTGCGTACTAGGCTTCGAATTGCCACCGTCAGATCCCTTTAAAGAATGGTACAAAATATAAAATAAGAATAAAACAAAAGGTGTTAGTCAAACAAGAAAATGGTCTGAACTGTGAAATATATGTAGCGTTTTCAGAAAGGTGATAAAGACTCGTTGCATAGAATCTTTCGAAATGAATGGTCATAAATGTACTACCATTTTCCGAGATATCGGCCCCTTGAATTCTGGCAATAAAAGAAAGAAACCAAGATCAAACATATCACACAAACACACAATTCATAGTAAGCAACAAAAGAGAATGCCTTTAATCATTGACATATTGAAAATTGATTCCAAGCTTCATGTTCACCAAGAACAAGAGAAGAGCATGAATCAGTCTTTGTAACCAACGAGTAAAAGGGATCCAAACTTTGTAACCTTCGAGTTATGAGAGTCACCAAGACAATATTCAAAGGTTCCAATCATTGTGATCCATGAAAGAAGAGAAGGTGGGATCAATGTCTTGTTGAAGACGCCTTTGGATCATTGAGGTGATGGAGAGGTAGTGACAATGTCAATAGAAATTAGACGTGTCATGTCACTAAACTCCACTTCATCTCACTGCAACCGAAATATGTGGCTCACGACAGAAGAGATATGTGTCCAGAAGAAAACTTAGTGGCACAATTATCCCCCATCTGGTCTCATCTACATGAGCCTCGACGTTAGTGAGAGGCAATTGGTGATGAAGAAAAGATGCAGAGTCAACATCAACTAGCTCTCACAAGGAAAGTGATGCATTCAAGGAGTGACATGCTGATCTAAACATTTAAGATCAATGTCGAGATGGAGACAGAAGGTCCTGACATATACAGAGGAAAGAGAATAACGAACATTGGCAATGTTAGTAGAAAAATGTGTATGTACAATGTATACTCCTTTGGTAAAGAATAGTTAAAAAGGTTTTTTTTTAAAGCAAAGGTTAAAGTAAATAATGTAAAAATCTAGCAGCTTATGTTCAGAATTTTAAAAGTAGCAAAGCATGAAACAAAAGGAAAATAAAGTATCAATGTCTAAACCAACAAAATCAAACCATATAAATATTGTTGTCCGTGAGTGCAGAAAGCACAGTTTTGTTCTCAGAATCAAACACCTTTCCCTCCAAATGATTGAAAATAAATTTTTAGCCAGCGTCACAAAGTTGACTGATTAAAATAAAATTGCCTTGTAGACCCTCGACATAGAGCACATCCTCCAGCTGAATCGTCCTGCATTCAAAATTTCCTACATCCGTAACAACCCTTCCACTATTGTCACCAAAGACCACCATTAGACCATCCTTTTCTGCAAATTTTGTTAAGAGGGACTTGAAACTGGTCATTTGTCTAGAACTTCCACTATATAGGTACCAAGTTTTTCCTAGATTTAGACTTGATCCTTTGATAGCGTGAGAATCATCATCGTCACACATGCCATAAGGGGAATCAATGATAAGAGCCATTAGACGCTTAACATTCAGCCCCTCATCTTTAGACGTCTCCTCTTCTTCAACCCATTCTTCATGATCCTCTTGTTTTGCATTGAAGGCTTTTGGAAGAGAGATGTTTTCCTTCTTTATATAGGCCACCAGCTTCTTGTACAAGACTTCATAATTCTCCAAACTTTGAAATTATTTGTTCTCCTTGCAGTCCCTGGCAAAATGGTCACGGCTTCCATAATTATAGCAATTACCTAAGTTTCTCTTCTCTGTATTGGATCTCCTTGCTGAACAACTTCCTCTAAACTGAGTTCTTCGAGCCCTGTTTGATCTGCTTTCTTCATAACGTTTGACAATAAGAGCTGCGCTGGCAACAAGTTCATCAGTGATATCTTCATCACTCTCTTCACCCTGATCTGAGTCGCTGATATGCTTTGTAAGGGTCGAATTGTTGTAATTAGTCGAAATGTATTTTGAACTCTTCGAATGTTTTGTATTCTATTTTACTGAGGCGCTTTTATTCGAAGCGTAAGTGTCTATGCCTTAGTATATTTTTTGTACGCTTTCAGTTCCCTATAAATAGGGATATTTACTAGAGTTAGATAAGAGTTTTTACAGACCTGTCTTTGTACTCTGTAAACATTCGAAAGCGTAATAGAGCTGAAACAAGATCATATTTGCATCTGGTGTTCAATCTCGCATTCTTAATTGATTTCATACTCTGATTCGTTTTATACTTGATTCTACGATTCATCAATTGGTATCAGAGTAGGAATCACATCTGTGATCTGATTTTCATCCATTCAAAAAGTTTTTGAATCAAGTTTTTGGTTCAAAAGTTCCCGCACTTTTTGATCGTGAAAATTTTGTCTAGATTTTAGTTTGTGATTTGATTCTGCATTTGAATTGTTGAATCGAGTGTTCTTCTTGCAATTCCGATTTGATTCAACTAGTTTGTTTTCAAATTTTCAAATCTTCTTAAAAAATTTCAAAATCAACTTCCGTACAACAATGGCGAGTTTCAATCTCAATTCGATGACCTCGTTTTCTCATCTGTTAGGATCATCAATCAAAATTCCAATGCTAATCCCTGAATATTATGATCAGTGGGCTAATCGTATGCAGGATTATCTGAATGGTCTTGATGAAGAATTATGGTCATGTATCAATTGAAATGTCAATGTTCAAGTGAATGTTCAAGCAATTGGATCATCTTCTACAAGTTCTGGTGTTGATAATCAAACTGATCGTCTGAAAAAACTGGAGAAGAGGTGTATGAGAGAATTGCGAGGAGCTTTACCTCCAGTTGTGTACAATTATCTAAAGAGTTGTACAACTGCAAAGGAGATCTGGAACAATCTGAAAGATAAGTTTCAAGGAAGTGAGAAGACGAAAATAAATTCAGTCAAACAGTGTTTCGTTGAGCTGAAAGATTTCAGACAAAAAGAAGGTGAAACAATTGAAGTCTACTATGATCGACTGAACGAGTTAATATATCGTTGTAATCGCTATGGAATTACCAGGACTTCAATGGAATTCAATCTAATCTTTGTGATGTGTCTTCGAAAAGAATGGAGAAGCGTAAGTATGATGGTGAAGAATCAGCAAAGTTTTGATACATCAACTCTCAATGATTTGTACAATCAGTTGAAGACACATGAAACTGAGGTAAATGAAATTGCTAAGGAGACGAAGCTAAATTTGGGAGGTCCATTGGCACTTGTGTCAAAGATATCTGAGAAAGAAGCTGAAAATGGTGATTCTGAGGAAGAAGAAGGATTCATCATGAATTCGGATGATGAGACAATAGCTTTTTACTCGAATAATCGTGTTAAGAAGTTTTTCAAAACTCCGTTCAATCCAAAGACTAAGCTTGCTGAGGTAAAAGGAAGTGTTGTGAGTAAAACTGTTGTTGAGGAGAAAAAGAAAATTGAGAAGAAAGATTCGAAAATGTCTGAAGGAAAGATCGAGAAAAAGCTGAAAGGTGATGCTGGTATAGATTGTCATTATTGCAACGGAGCTAATCATCTTGCGAATGATTGTATGCTTCGGAAGAAGGATGAGAGGAAGAATAAAGTTAAAGATGAGGCGTATTATGCAGAGAGGCTTGAGGAAGTTCGTGCGAAAGCCAAAAACTTGTCATTGGTTGCAAAAGGTGAACATGAGGATGAAGATGGAACGTATCAAATTTGGTCATCCGGATCAGATGATGAAGAAATGAGGAATCCAAAACATGGAGCAATGTATGCGAAAATGGAGGAGGACTCAGATGACGAGGAATTCAAAGTGAAAGGACGATGCTTCGTATCCAAGACAGCCGACAAATCTCCAATGACAACAAAGGTACGTAAAATTCTCGAATCTTTTAATATTCCTACACATGCGATTAGACATGAAAATAAGTAAAATTGATTGTTTGGAATGACAAATAACAAATATTATGTGTGATAGGGATACTTTATCAAGTGAAGTCAAACTTTTGCTAGCACAAAGAAACATTTATTGTAATTCTGCTAAAAGACTTTATGGAAAATTAACTGATTTACATCATTCATGTGAAATAAGTAAAGAGCAACATAGAAAATTACTACCTTTTCTAGCATACGAAAGAGCTAAGGTAGATAATATTTCGTATGATTGTGAGCAAATAATAGCTGATTTTGACAAAGTTACTAATGATAGATATAAATATGGAATTGTCAAAATTGATGAATGTCTTGATGCGAATGAATTAGTTAACATAGTGAATTATAGTTTGACTAAATCTGAACAAATTCAAATTTTGAAAAAGACTGAGAATTCAACATCTGATTCTCAATCTAATTTTGTTGATATTGAAGATAATTCTGACAATATTAGTGAAATTAGTGAACTTGAGGATGTTGATTGTTCCCAGTTGTCTGTTGTTAATGTTGCATCAACATTTAAAGGGAAAGAAAAAGTTAAGGATTTGATTGTTGAGAAAGAAACTGATATACCTTCAACTTCGCTAGTTTGTGATATGAACTTCGTGGATCTCAAAGACAGTCAAACTGATGATAGCGATGATGAAGATGAAGACAAAATTTCGAAGGGAAAGAAATCTTCAAAGGAAGAAGAAACTCCACGAATAGTGGTTGATCAAGTGTATGGTGATACACAAAAACAACATTTCAAAAAGACAAATTTTCAAATTTCGAAGGGAAAGAAATTTTCAAAGGAAGAAGAAACTCCAAGGAATTCAAATATCAAATTGACAAATTTTCGAAGAAAAACAACATTTCAAAAAGATAAGCTAGGAAGAAAATATTTTGGCAGAATAATGAGTCTCAAAAGATGTCTGAATCACAGTCACCCAAAAATGTTTTCAAAGCTAAAAATTCCTCTTTGTCAACAAAAACTCAACATTCATCACAATCAAATCATTCAAGGTCTGAAGTGAATAAACAACCAAGGTTTTCGAAAGTTTCAGAAACAAATATTCCAAGAAAATTTTCAAATAAATCAAATCCAAATCAAAAATTCTTTCAACATCAACATTTTAAATCAACAGTTGATACATCATATGCTCAATCTTTTCTAACAAATCCAAAAGTTGATTTTGTTCCTCAAAAGCCAAATTTTCCTAATCATACGAAGAAAGAAACTATGAAAATTTCACGTGAAAAAGGAATGACTTCAAGGAAGAACATTGATCATTGGCTTGAAGGCAAAGGAAAGATGTATCAGTTGAATACATTTTCAAAGGAGAAAATTCACGAAGCATATGAGAAGTATGTGAATACTTCATCAAACGACAGTTCATCTTCTAAGGATTCGAACATATCAGTCAAAGCTTGGAAACCAGTAATAAAAGAAAAGAATGTCCATTCACAAACTCTGAAATTCGAAGGGTAATGTCAGTGAACATTCAAAACCATCAAAATCTTATGGTTTGGTTTCTTTAAATGAAGATGTGAACTTAATTGATAGTCTCAAAACCAAAGTTTGTGATTGGGTTAAAAGTTCTTCTTTACATTAGAAATTGAAATCTAATTTCCAAGGACCCAAAAAGCCTTGGGTACCTAAATTTTTCCACTGATTGTAGGTACTATGTGACGAGCAATATGATAATAAATGATACATTGATAGTGGTTGCTCTCCTCACATGACTGGGAAGAAGGAGAATTTATGTGATTTTCGAAGCCTAAACAATGTTGGAGTTGTGAAGTTTGGGAACAATCAAAAATGTCAAGTCAAAGGATATGGGAAGATCACGAATGGGCAATTCACAGTGAATCGTTTTGCGTATGTTAAAGGTCTTCAACATAACTTGATAAGTGTTTCCCAACTTGTTGTGGGCACTGGAAATCAAGTTCTTTTTAATGAAGAAGGAAGTGTTATTTTGAATGTCAACACTAAAGAAGTTTTACTGAAATCCAAAAGGAAAGGTGACGTTTCCGCCGTCTAGTTTCGGGGGTGTGACATTTCATTCATCGTCGTTTTAACATTACTCCATATGAAATTCTCAACAATCGAAAACCTAACGTCAAATTTTTCCATTTTTCGGATGCAGGTGCTTCATTATGAATCTCAAGGATAATCTTACGAAATTTCAAGCTAAAGCAGATGAAGGGATTTTCTTGGGATAATCTTACATAATTCAGTCGCATATCGTGTGTTGAACAAAAGAACACGAAAAGTTAAAGAAACTTTTAATCTTACATTTGATGATTACTACATTAAACAAACTACATCGCAGTTTGAAAATCATCCTATTCTGAAAAACATACAAGATGAATCTGAATCCTCACAAACCTTAGATATTGATTATGATTTAATTTGTGGAATTTCAGATCATGTTGTTGATGCTGAAATAAATGCAAATGATAATCATCTCTCTGAACTAACGAAGCTTACTGATGATTCAACATCAACTTCTACAGAGAAAGGCGAAAGTATACAAAACAATCCAGTGGAGGGGGAGCACTTGGATTCGAATACTCTAGTTGAGGGAGAGCATTCTTTCGAGGGAGAGAATGAAAGATTGAATGCTGATGTTGAGGGGGAGCATGATGTTGAGAGGGAGCATAATGTTGAGGGGGAGCATTTAGAAAACATTGAGAATAATAATGATTTTGATGATGTTTCGATTGCAGGTTCAGAGAATGATGATATATACGAAGATGCACATTTGGAATTTGATCCAGCATATCCGCCAATGGAAAAATAGACAAGAGATCATCCGAAGGATCAAGTAATTGTGAATCCACAAGAGGGTGTTTTAACAAGAGCTCAAATTCGTGCAAAGAATGAGGTATTGAATACTCATCAAGAATTTTGCATGTTCAATGTTTTCATCTCTAAAATTGAACCAAAAACAGTTAAGGTTGCAATGGAACACTCAGATTGGGTTGTTGCGATGCAATATGAATTGTCTAAATTTGAACGAAACAAGGTTTGGAGATTAATTCCTAAACCTGAAATTGTTTCGATTGTCGGGTTAAAATGGATTTTTAAAAACAAAACCAACAAAGATGGAAATATTGTTCGAAACAAAGCCAGACTTGTTGTTAAAGGATACTCACAACAAGAAGGAATCGACTATGAAGAAACTTTTGCCCCTGTCACAAGACTCGAGGCGGTTCGTATATTTCTGGCTTATGCAGCTCATAAAGACTTTGATGTTTATCAAATGGACGTGAAGTGTTCATTTTAAAATGGAGAGCTTGAAGAAACAGATTACGTGGAACAACCCCCAGGTTTTATTAACGAGGAATATCTAGATCATGTTTATATTTTACATAAGGCAGTTTATGGTTTGAAACAAGCACCACGAGCATGGTATGCAACTCTTACTTCATTTTTGAAACAATCTAAATTTAAACAAGGATCTGTTGACCCCACATTATTTCGAAAGAAAGTTGGGAATCATCTAATGCTTGTTCAAATTTATGTTTATGATATTATTTTTGGCTCAACTGACCCTGCTTTATCTAGAGAATTCGATGATTTGATGAAAAGTAAGTTCGAAATGAGCATGATGGGAAAAATCAATAGTTTTCTTGGACTGAATATTCGTCAAAGCAGAGAAGGAATTTTTATTAATCAAGAAAAATATATCAAGAATTTGCTAGAAAAGTTTGGATTGACGAATAGCACAAAGTTACGAGTTCCAATGGCAACTGACATAAAGTTGACACATTCGTTAGATAAACCTGCAGTTGACATAACTCTTTATAGGAGCATGATTGGTTCATTACATTATCTTACAGCAAGTAGACCTGATATCATGTTTTCTGTGTGTAATTGTGCAAGGTATCAGTCAAATCCACGAGAACCACATCTCACTGCTCTGAAGAATATATTTCGTTATCTTAAAGGAACAATTTCTTTAGGATTATGGTATCCTTCGAAAACTGGGTTCTTTGTACAAGCATATTAGGATGCAGACTTGGGTGGGTGTAATCTTGATAGAAAGAGCGCAAGTGGTGGATGTCAAAGCGAACGAACCATTCAAACCCTTGAAGACATGCTTCACGCATGTGTGATAGACTTTGGAAAGTTGTGGGATACCCACTTGCCTTTGATTGAATTCTCATACAACAACAGTTATCACTCGAGCATCAAAGTCGCTCCTTTCGAGACATTGTATGGGCGTAAATGTAGATCACCGTTATGTTGGGCTCAGGTAGGGGACACTCAGTTAGCAAAAGGACAAACATCAGACAATGCACTAACGGGACCAGAGATCATACGCGAGACGACCGAGCAGATAATACAGATCAGGGCCCGACTGCAATCATCACGCGACAGACAAAAGAGCTACGCCGATAAGCGGCGAAAGCCCTTGGAATTTAGAGTCGGGGATAGGGTTTTATTGAAGGTCTCTCCCTGGAAAGGGGTGATTCGTTTGGGAAACGGGGAAAACTAAACCCTCGATACATTGGACCCTCGAGATTCTTGCCCGAATAGGTCCAGTAGCTTATAGACTGCAGTTACCCGCGGAACTCAACAGTGTACACCCCGTGTTCCACGTCTCCAATTTAAAGAAGTGCTTGTCCGACGAAACCCTCGTCATTCCACTTGAAGAAGTTGAAATCAACGAGAATCTCCTGTTCATCGAGGAACCAGTCGAAATAATGGACAGGGAGGTGAAGCGTACTAAGCAAAGTCGCATTCCGATTGTGAAAGTTCGATGGAACGCGAGATGCGGACCAGAGTTCACATGGGAACGTGAAGACCAAATGAAGAAGAAGTACCCTAACCTATTCTCGCATTCTCACATCTTGCTTTCAAAAGAATTTCGGGACGAAATTCCCTCTAACGGGGGGATGATGTCACAACTAGGAATTTTGATGCTTTGTAACAACAACAATGATAACATTTGTGAAACAAAAATGTGAAAGCATGTAAGATGCTTATTCAATAACAACAAAACTTTCATCAAACACTTTATACAAGCACTGCAAATAGTCAACAAAGAATTGGAAACCCTAGAATTCCCGGTTTAAGTCCATTTTGGATTAGGATTTTCTTATTGGGCCTAATGGACCAATAAGCTTCCAATTTGACTATTTTGGGCTTAGAACTCCTATATGGGCTCTAATTGGACCCACGTTCATTTATTTTAACATTTTGGGCCATAATGGGCCTAGAATGAAATAAAATACCCAAATGGGCCATAACAAATCTAATTAGCCCTAATGGGCCATAAAACTCATTCTTGACTTATTTTAGGCCACGAACCCTCTCTAAAGACCAATTGGGCCAAAAATCATCTAATTGGGCCATAAAATGGACTTAAGCACAAAAAGGCCCAATTCCTTTTCTTTCTTCTCCTTCTCTCGGCCCAACTACACAAATGGGGGGAAAAGAGTTGACTTTCCTACATGCCACCTCACAATTACACATAGGATATCCATGCAACATCTCATACTTCCAAGCACCTATCACTTCACACTCTCTCTTCTTCCCTCTCTTTTCTTCTTCGGCCGAGAACACGTCACACACACTCACAGTCTTCCAAATTCTCTCAAACACTCATAAGAACATCCTTACACTTTCCCTCAAAATTTCGAGAATCACAAGGGCTACAAGGAGATCTTTTCTTAATATCACAAATCTTTGGTAAGTTGTTGCTTGATCCATACTTTAACTTCTTGATTTCCTTAAAAATCTTCCCTTAACTCATACAAAATTCGTGATCTTGCCTCTTAGAACACATCTAAGCCAAAAATCCTCCAAGAAGCTTGCTAGGCCGAGAATAGCATCAAACTTCTTCCATTCTTCTTCAAAACCGAACCCACAAACTCAAGGTGAGTTCATACCCCTCTCTTTTCGGTTTTCATAAGTTTTATGGAGGAGAATACTGTTGGGTTTTTGAGCATTCTAACACTTCCTAAGTGTACATGCAACCCTATTAAACCTTGGATCTATGTTTGTCTAAGATACATGCAAAGTATTATTTTCCAAGGTTTATAACCTATCTAGCATGGCATGGGGTACTTTTAACCATAAAAGAACTAGATGAATTACATACCTTTTGTTGATTGTTGATTCCTTGGAGTTTGAGAGCCAAGCACCAATAATGTGAATGCCTCAAATGGAAATCACAAATCACCACAAACTTGGAAAATGTATGAGAGAGTATCCTAACTCTTGATTTTGGCCACCACACTTACACACACATTAGGGTGTTTTTCATGCAACATAAGCTTGTTTATATAGTGTACATGGTTAGGGTGAAACCCTAATAACCCATGTCTTTTCCTCTTCCAAGGATCCATGGGTAAAAGCTCCATGGATCATCCATGGACTTCCATATAAGCTTAGCCCATTCCCAAATGAGTGTTAGCCCACACCATATAAATATAATAGCCCATGATTTAATTAGTCTTCCTTTTAATCACTAAATTAATTTATAATTAATTCAAGATTAAAACTAATTAAGTAACATGACTTTATATTAATATATTATAACTTATAATATATTAATAAATCGTAAGTATACAACTCTCATAAAATTATCCATAACTAGTTTGGGTGAAGTGCAACCCAAATGGACCATGCCGGGTCGGGTCAAGTATATACCAAATAAGTTATGGACTTAGACATCTTATCCAACAAATACAAGAAAAATGTGTAGATCTATGTGTATGTGTATGCTATGTATGATTTTATGGATGTATGTGTGATTATAAGTATTTATGTGGTAAATATGTAACAAAAGGGAAGAAATCACGAAATCTATGGCATAAGAAGGAAAACAAACATGAACTAAGACATATATTACACTAAACAAGTCAAGAAAATTAACCTCCAAGATTTTGATAAACATATTGTAACAAAAAACCAATTTTTGGGCTTAAATCGCCAAATAAACAAAAGTTGGGTTAAAAATTGCCATTCACAGTTTTCTTAAGGGTCAAAAGAGTCAAAACAGTTAAACTAAATGTTTTTATGAATATTATGATTTTCAAAGGACTTGAAATGTAAATATTAGCTTAATGGGCCAATTTTTGGGCTTTTCGGCCCATCAAGCCCACAGTTGTGAAAAACATGATTTTCAAAGGGCTGGAACGATAAATTCTTCAAAACAGGGGATAAAAAGTTAAACAAAACTATTTCAAGGGTTAAAATGCTTTTCTTTTCCAAAAAGGATAAAAAATGTAAAGATTTTGGATTTTGGGCCAAAATTGTAAAAGTTGCAAAAAGTTTGGACTTTAACCGAAAAACACTTTTCTGGAAGGGCTGAAACTGCCAAAGAATAAGTCTTGAGCCAAAAATATCACTTGAACAAGTCTATGGGTCAAATGTGTCAAGAAAATGGTTTAAGGGCTAAAATGTCTCTTTTTTATAAGGGACTAAAATTGTCATTTTTATTAAAAAAGGGCTGAAATGGTCAAATCAATATTTTGAATCAACTATTTTACTATTAAGATGTTTGAGTCAAAAATACAAAACTACAACTCATGAAAATGGGAAGATGAATATATGTGTGATTCCAAAAATCGTTAAAACAACCGAACGGCCTCGTGCCGATCCAAAAATATCAATCGTTCAATCAAACCTTCCAACAATTATACAATACCTAACCAAGTAAACATTCAAAACTTTGTGCTTGAAAGTTCCAATCGTGCTTGTTGGGCCTTTGTGATCCATTAACATGATTTTTGGGGCCCAAGGGAAAATGTTATTGGGCCTTCTATGACCCAATTTCATATTAAAGGGACCGTCAATGGCTTTTAAGTGCTATTGGGCCTTAGTGACCCATTAGCATTGCTAGTTAGGTCCAAGTAATCAAATGCGAAATGGGCCAACGTGTCCTTCGTATACCCAACAGCCTAAAATAACTCACGAAAGTAGCAGGACATTCCTCTTCTCCTAGTTTGTTAGGCTTATGTGTAATCAAAGTAAACAAATTCAGGTCGTTAATCAATAGTAATCAATGTTGTTTGGATTAAGTGAGTAATAACGGGCGACATCTCTAAGGGTCGTTCGTAGTATGTAGTTATAACTAGTCATTATCATGCATGGTTATAACGACGCACGAAATTAACTAATCCAATACCATCCGAGTAATCAAGGAAGAGTAATCAAAATCATTCGTTGTGGCGGTATAGCAATGTGAAAAACAATTATATTTTTATGTATTCGGAAAACATCGGGTTTTTCGAGGAAATCAACATCACTCGCTTGTATCTTTCTATGACTATAATACAAAACTCCCTTTTATACACGTTTTGAAATCATTCATGCATCAACTTATGGATCTTCACACTTTGGTAAACAATTGTCTTTTCAGAAAATATCGGATTTTCTGGGTTTTTATAAACAACACAAATCATTTTTATCACAACCCTACTTATGAACTCACCAACATTTCATATGTTACCATTTTTCAAAATAACTTGTATTCTCAGGTAACAGGTAAGCTGAAGGGTAATACCAAGTATGTTAGGATGTTATGTTTTGAAAACTCTCAAACAATTTATGTTATGGATGTGTAATATTTAAAACAATGTACTGGATGTGAACAATATCAGTTGTAATGTATTGATGCATGGCGATGTTTATGTTATGATTCATGTATATTCATTGTGATGATATTCAATTTAAGTCAAGCGAGCCCTCGGACGTTTCTGCCGTCTGGTTTCGGGGGTGTGACATTTCATTCATCGTCGTTTTAACATTACTCCATATAAAATTCTCAACAATCGAAAACCTAACGTCAAATTTTTCCATGTTTTCGGATGCAGGTGCTTCATTATGAATCTCAAGGATAATCTTACGAAATTTCAAGCTAAAGCAGATGAAGGGATTTTCTTGGGATATTCGCATAATTCAGTCGCATATCGTGTGTTGAACAAAAGAACACGAAAAGTTGAAGAAACTTTTAATCTTACATGTGATGATTACTATATTAAACAACCTACATCGCAGTTTGAAAATCATCCTATTCTGAAAAACATACAAGATGAATCTGAATCCTCACAAACCTTAGATATTGATTATGATTTAATTTTTGGAATTTCAGATCATGTTGTTGATGCTGAAATAAATGCAAATGATAATCATCTCTTTGAACTAACGAAGCTTACTGATGATTCAACATCAACTTCTCCAGAGAAAGGCGAAAGTATGCAAAACAATCCAGTGGAGGGGGAGCACTTGGATTCGAATACTCTAGTTGAGGGAGAGCATTCTTTCGAGGGAGAGAATGAAAGATTGAATGCTGATGTTGAGGGGGAGCATGATGTTGAGAGGGAGCATAATGTTGAGGGGGAGCATTTAGAAAACATTGAGAATAATAATGATTTTGATGATGTTTGTTCGATTGTAGGTTCAGAGAATGATGATATATACGAAGATGCACCTTTGGAATTTGATCCAGCATATCCGCCAATGGAAAAATGGACAAGAGATCATCCGAAGGATCAAGTAATTGTGAATCCACAAGAGGGTGTTTTAACAAGAGCTCAAATTCGTGCAAAGAATGAGGTATTGAATACTCATCAAGAATTTTGCATGTTCAATGTTTTCATCTCTAAAATTGAACCAAAAACAGTTAAGGTTGCAATGGAACACTCAGATTGGGTTGTTGCGATGCAATATGAATTGTCTAAATTTGAACGAAACAAGGTTTGGAGATTAAATCCTAAACCTGAAAATGTTTCGATTGTCGGGTTAAAATGGATTTTTAAAAACAAAACCGACAAAGATGGAAATATTGTTCGAAACAAAGCCAGACTTGTTGTTAAAGGATATTCACAACAAGAAGGAATCGACTATGAAGAAACTTTTGCCCCTGTCGCAAGACTCGAGGCGGTTCGTATATTTCTGGCTTATGCAACTCACAAAGACTTTGATGTTTATCAAATGGACGTGAAGTGTGCATGTTTAAATGGAGAGCTTGAAGAAACAGTTTTCGTGGAACAACCCCCAGGTTTTATTAACAAGGAATATCCAGATCATGTTTATATTCTAGATAAGGCAGTTTATGGTTTGAAACAAGCACCACGAGCATGGTATGCAACTCTTACTTAATTTTTTAAACAATCTAAATTTAAACAAGGATCTGTTGACCCCACATTATTTCGAAAGAAAGTTGGGAATCATCTAATGCTTGTTCAAATTTATGTTGATGATATTATTTTTGGCTCAACTGACCCTGCTTTATCAAGAGAATTCGAAGATTTGATGAAAAGTAAGTTCGAAATGAGCATGATGGGAAAAATCAATAATTTTCTTGGACTGAATATTCGTCAAAGCAGAGAAGGAATTTTTATTAATCAAGAAAAATATACGAAGAATCTGCTAGAAAAGTTTGGATTGACGAATAGCACAAAGTTACGAGTTCCAATGGCAACTGGCATAAAGTTGACACATTCGTTAGATAAACCTGCAGTTGACATAACTCTTTATAGGAGCATGATTGGTTCATTACATTATCTTACAGCAAGTAGACCTGATATCATGTTTTCTGTGTGTAATTGTGCAAGGTATCAGTCAAATCCACGAGAACCACATCTCACTGCTGTGAATAATATATTTCGTTATCTTAAAGGAACAATTTCGTTAGGATTATGGTATCCTTCGAAAACTGGGTTCTTTGTACAATCATATTCGGATGCAGACTTGGGTGGATGTAATCTTGATAGAAAGAGCACAAGTGGTGGATGTCAATTTCTCGATGGCAAATTGGTGAGCTGGCAATCGAAAAAGCAAACATGTGTATCAATTTCAATAGCTGAAGCAGAATATGTGGCTGTTGCTGCTTGCACTTCACAAATTATATGGATTCAAATTCAATTGCGTGATTATGCAATCAATATGAAAAAGATTCCATTATATTGTGATTCTCAAAGTGCAATAAGAATTTGTCATAATCCTGTGCAGCATTCGAAGAGTAAACATATAGCACTTTGTTATCATTTCGTCAAGGATCACGTGGAGGATGGAAATATTGAAGTACATTTCGTGAAAATCCCTTGTGAAAATTATAGAAGGAATTGGAATGATCGATGGAAATTCTGTTCCATGTGAAAAAGGCGAACGATGAATGACCAGGAATAATTCAGAGGCGCTGAATGAAAGACAAAGCAATAACCGTCAGCATTCAGAGGTTACTGTTCATAGTCAACGCTTCGACCCCTTCGAATTCGTAAATTTGTCACTTATTTTAAGGGTTGATTCAGAGGTTACTGTTCATAGTCAACGCTTCGACCCCTTCGAATTCGTACATTTGTCACTTATAAGGGGATGATGAAATTTTGTATTTTTGCAACAAGTACAGTTTATTTTCAGTTTTCGAAAAAAAATTAAAAATCCAAAAAGATTTTTTTTGTTTTGTCATTCAATTTTCAAAAAATTAAAAATCCAAAAAGATTTTCTTTTGTTTTGTCATTCAATTTTCGAAAAAAAAATATTAAATTAAAAATCCAAAAATATTTTTTTTTGTTTTGTCATTCAATTTTCGAAAAATTAAAAATCCAAAAAGATTTTTTTTGTTTTGTCATTCAATTTTCGAAAACTTAAAAATCCAAAAAGATTTTTGTTTGTTCTGTCTCTACTTTCGAAAAATCAAAACAACAAAAATATTTTGATTCTTATTTCTTTTTAGTATTTTGTTGCAGATAATCATGAAGATATACAGTGGATTATGCTTGCAGTTCTAGGGTCAGATACATTTTTCGTATGAATCAATACATTTTTCATCACTTGAACTAGCTAACTTGTCCCTAGAAGCATGCTGCTGGATGTTGTCCAAAGCCTCCAATGACTCAATGTGTGTGTACGAAAGCCTTAATGAAATTATTCATACGAAAATTTCTTCCCAATCAGGCTTATATTTAGATTAGTCTCTGAGCTACCTGACTCTTCTCAAAATGAGTTAAGAGTTTACTGTTTTGTCCAAATATAACAGAGGTACTTTTCGTGTCTTACATCAATCTTTTTCACCAATAAAATTCTTACACGATCACACACGAAGACATATGTCCGAGAGGTCTCTGATCAAACCCATCGAGACTTAGACATATCAAAAATTTGTGTTTATGATCTAACATCTTGAGACCGTGATGAAAGTGAAACCCAATTTTCACTACACTTTTAAGGAATTGACGGGGAACAATGTTCCAGATTTTCACGAAACATTTGCTTCAGTACCAAAATTCGAAACTCCAAATCATATTCATTTCGAATGAGTGGTCTTGATCAAACATTCGAAACCCATGATGTTTGTTACCCAACAAAATCCAGCACAAACTTTTTCTTGAATATGATTTCCGTGTGAGTTTCATTCGAAATTCAATGTCACTTAAAATTTTTCAAAGAAAACTTGTCACTGACTACACTGGTTAAACAAGTAATTTCTGTTACAATTTCTCACCTTATGTTTAGGATGACATGTAACGAAATTTTTTTAACTACCCACGAAGCATTATAAAAGAAGCCCTTCGATACTTATCAACAAGTACTCGATTGTAATTCACGGGAACCTACACAAGCTGTTGATCATTTTTCTTAATGATTAATGAAGCAATATTTGCCCGGGATTTCATCTGCTTTTGTGTCAAATTGATATTTTGACATCACAATATCCCAAATTTTTCTTATCTTTGTTTCTCGTCTACATTCTTTGGAACACTGCACTCACGAAATCCTTGAGGCTCTGAGTAATACCAACTCAGGCTGATGATTTCAAACTTCTAGCATATGACTTCGCTTTTCATCCCAAAAGTGAAAGAGCCTTGCTTCCATACGAAGGGTTCTGACGGTTACAATCTTCCTGGGGATAACAATACAGGCTGTTTATAAATGACGTATGGTTTTCTGTCCGGTTTTCAAGGAGATGTGACAGCTACTTTTTGACGCATGGCTACTTTTACGCAGTAATGGTCCGATTTTCAAGGTGCCACGCCGGCTATCATTAAATACATATCCCGCTTCAAATTCAAACTTCAGGGTTACATATAAAAGGTGATTCAAGGGTTCATTATCAGTTTACGCGATCAAAAAGAAAAATTCCCAAATTCTCTGGTTATCAAAGTCTTCAAACCCTAACAATGGCGACTTCTGTTCATGTTGATGCTGATCCTTCTCAAACCACTGAAGATGTCTCTTCATTACCAATAATGAAGATTCAAGCAACAAACTATTACTTGGAGGGTGATGTTTCTCAATACCCGGAAGAATTGAAGATGCTGGTACACGGAGATTCGAAGAGTGATGCTGTATTCCATCCAGCTTCTTACAAATTAAGTAGTTCGACTATGATTACAAAGGGGGAGATTGTAAGGGTCGAATTGTTGTAATTAGTCGAAATGTATTTTGAACTCTTCGAATGTTTTGTAATCTATACTACTGAGGCGCTTTTATTCGAAGCGTAAGTGTCTATGCCTTAGTATATTTTTTGTACGCTTTCAGTTCCCTATAAATAAGGATATTTACTAGAGTTAGATAAGAGTTTTTACAGACCTGTCTTTGTACTCTGTAAACATTCGAAAGCGTAATAGAGCTGAAACAAGATCATATTTACATCTGGTGTTCAATCTCGCATTCTTAATTGATTTCATACTTTGATTCGTTTTATACTTGATTCTACGATTCATTATGCTTCATTGCTTCCTTTCGATACAGCAGAGCAATAGACTATTCCTTTCTCGAGTCCATCATGATTTCTTTGCGAAGAGCTTTGGTCTCTTCATAATTTAGTAGATTACCGAACAAGGAGGTCAGATCCATGGCATCAATATTTTCGCAATTATTAAGGACATCAGTGTGATGTTCCCAGCTTTTCCCAAGAGATTCAAGAAACTTCAGAACCAACTGAGATGAATGATCGATGATTCCTAGCCTATGCGTATCACTAACCAAGCAGTTAAACCTATTGAATGTTCATATCTCTGATTGAGGTTGTTAAGGGTTATGGCCTGGACTTCTACAGTTCCTTCATAAGAAACTGTCAGCATATCCATCATCTCTTGAGATGACTCATAGTTCTATACGAGGTGATACACATGGAAGGGAAGAAAGTTTCCAATAGCAGCCATGTCTTTCACATCAAGACTGAGCAGTCTCTTGTCATCGTCATCATAACTCGTCTATGGCTTTTACTTCCAAGAGCCAACGGGAGCATTATTCACCATGGGTTGATACGTAGGAACGTCAGGACCTTTTTCAATAATCTTGAGCATCTCATAGTCCATGGTTTTAAGAACAACCATGTCCTTTTTTTTCTACATAGTAAAATTGTGTTCATCGAAAGGAGGAATTTTGTTGAGACCAAAGGATTTGGGATTAATGGGAGTCCACATGATTACTTGAGTGTATCAAAAACCCTTTCTGATACCAATTGAAGGTTTATATATCGATCGGATACGCTTCAAGTATAAGGAACGAAAGTAAACTTAATATAAGAAAACAGAGAACAGAAAGTAAATAACACAAGAAGTTATCCAAATTGTTCTTTCACCAAGAAAGGGTTTTGTCTTCACCAAGAAGACGGTTTGTCACAAAGATGATTACGACACCAAGCTGTGTTAACATTACGGTTTCACCCTAAAGTTAAATATATACTAATCTATACAAGTACATCCCTTGATTGAAGGGATTGTATATTATCTACACTAAGAACCGATCTTCATAACAAAGATATCGGATCTGCTATCTATTCTATATATATTCATATCTTTACCTAATATACAAATTATTACATAGAATAACTATACTAAGCGTTGATGCTGATTGGCTTGATATGCTGGTAATGTTGGTATAGTAGATGCTGACGCTGACAGATAGCACGTAGGAGTGTTTGACTCATCAGATTATAAGGTATGACCTTACAGATTCATCATTGTTTTATCTAGGCTACATTAGTTTTATTGTTAACAGATTGAAATTTATTGACTTTATGTTTTCTGATTCATCATTGATTAATGTTGATACATGGAAGTGACCCTTGACAGCTAAAAAGGATTATTGAGAATAAGCGAAGAGTTGGAACATAAGTGATTGAGAAGAGTTGCTTGTTTTGTCATGATGAAGATTTATTGAAGACCGGATATGAAGGAGACCTAGAAAGACTATCCAATAGTTTTTCTTTTGTGATACTGAGGAGGCAGACCAATGATCAACTTTTGATGACATTGAATGTTTAATTGTATATGTCAGTTTAGGCGTGGTACGTATGGCCGCCTATTCTTATCCTACTTTTGTATTGACCAATTGAAGACATGTACCTTTTGCTCCTATAAATAGAAGATCATGTTGATCGATCTAAGGGTGTTTGATCTTATATTCCTTGTTACTTTATCATTGTTGATATACAAGTCTCCTTATCTACATTATTTTACAACTTGTTGTTCATCATTACTAACTTGTGTTTGCATGCAAACCATGTTACGATTCAACAAGTATCTTTAAACATGCTTACATTTATTGTTGTATTTTGCTGCCATGTTTCCTTTATAATTCTGCAATCTTATTATTGTTGATCTATCTAAAGGTCCATGAGATTAACTTAATGTTTTGCACCATAATCTCCTAAGCATAAGTTATTCCCTCAACATTTCACATGGTCTACATTATACTTAATGTTTGTTGATTCACTTTTTTGATTAACTTATTATTTGTTAATCATGAATCATTTGGGGGTTATCAGTTATAGTTCTGATCATTGGTTCTTTTTTAGCTTTTTGTAAATCCTTAATCATGCCATTAACTAATTGTGAATCATTGTTTTTTATATAAAAAATGAATCAAATAGATGTGGCTATTTAATAGAAATGTACTTACAATGGTTCCTTTATTTCTCTATAAACCTTTTTGTTAATTTTTTTTTTTTGTAAAAATATTATAATATAGTATTTGTAAAGGAAAATGTGATCCAATGGTTTTTTTCTTAACAAAAACAAGTTTGATTGCATCTTTAGTGATCCAGTCACTTTCATTTGTTAATTGCAAGGTTTACAATGAATCAATTGAATCACAATCATTGTCATTTTTTATTATAATGCTTATAGTGGATCAAACTGAAGAAAAATGATTTACTAAACAATGATTCATATTTATCATAAATCAAATAGGTTAACAATGATTTATTGATAAATGAATCAATAAAACTTGGATGTATTAAGGTGGTGGCCATTAGTATATAATGAGTCATAAATATACCGAATTTGGATGTAAATTTCAATGAAGCAATGTTTAGAAAAAAGATGATTCAATGAAGCAATGTTCTGCTAATGTAGACTATTGAGTTCAATGATATTTAAACCATAATAAAGTACATTGTTATTAAAGTGCACACTTGAATTACAATGATTCTCTTGAAGGAGCATGTTATAAAAGTGATACACTTGAAGTACCTTGCTATTAAAGTGAATCAATTCAAATTTAGACTGTAAACGATTTCAACTGAAAGATAACTAACATATTCACTAAAATAGTGTTTATATATTTTTTATTTAAGGCAATGTACTTTCAACATTTTACCAATTTTAGCATTCTACTTTCTAATCACTTCAATAATGAGTGAAGAAGTAATACATATACAAGAAATTATATTTTTTATTAGTCGTTTTACCAAAACATACTTTAATCGTGAAAATCACTTTATTAGGCATTATACCATAAACTATGTTTGTAACGTCTCGAAATTCAAGGAAAATTTTTCGTTTTATTTGTTAATATATAAGTCTTACTGAAGGTTTGTATCGAGTGGATACACTTCATGTATCATAAAAAAGAACAATTTAACTAAGCGACATAAAGAACAGAAAAAGTAAAGAACACGAAATAATCACAAAGTTGTCTTTCACCAAGAAAGGAGTTGTTTTCACCAAGAAAACGATTTGTCACAAAGACGATCAACAAGACGATTACATTAGGGTTTCACCCGAATGTTGAAAATATACTAAACTATAATAGTATATCCCTTCAATCAAGGAATGTATCTAATCTATACTAAGAATTGATACTTATCACCAAGATATCGGATATGCTATATATTCTATATACATATACGTATAATTACCTAATATACAAAGATTACATTAGATTACTATTGACACGTTGACGCTGCTAAGGTCTTGAGGCACTGGCGTTGATGTTGATGTTTGGCGTTGGCGCTGTCAGTAAGTGTATAGAGTGTTTGACTCATCAGATGATAAGGTGTAACCTTACAATCTCCCCTATTGGATGATGTCAAAAATAATCTTCATCAGAGGAGTCATCAAAGGAACCATTGCAGAATTTATCAACTTCTTTCAAAATTTTGGACTTTACCCACCCGAATTCATCAATTTGAAATTCTTCCAATGTTTTTCTAAGCTCAAGAGAAATCAGCACACAATATCCTCTTTCAAGTTCTATATGACAAAGTCCTTTCATGCAAAGATGAAATAAATGCTCAGTGGGTCCAGCAGGAAGATCATCAGTGTGTTGAAAGCACATATGGTTTTGACTATCAAGATAGGAAATACCATGTTCTTGTTCTTTAATGAACATGTGATGAACTAGTTCAACACCCACTGGCATATCGTTGTTGATGTAGTGAGTGTCATGTGAAAGAAGAAACTTGGTATACTTGGTCCTTCTGGGAGCGCTAGTTCTTCCTGAAATGGATGGTTTAGATGGACCAGCTGATGGCACACGATTCAACTTCTTGACTTTGTTAAGCAATTGCTGAATTGATAATTTTACTTCTTGAGCATGAATGCTGTTGGGAATTAATGTTGCGTCATTTAGTCTTAATTAATTGTTTATTTTTGTAGACGGGCTTGGGCTTGTCCACCCGTCATTTATTAGGGTTAGCATATTTAAGGTGCATGCATGCACCGTATTTCATAACTTTGACAATTGTTCTTGTAAACCTAATCACTCCTCTACATTAGCAATTCTTAATCGAGTTCTTATGAGGCTGTGGCTTTTAATCATTCAGCATATTTTGAATCATTGTCTTGTTCTTATTCTTAAACTGTTTTGAATCTAAACGATCTTTGAAGGATTTATATCCTAACAATTGGTATCAGAGCGGGAGACCGTGTAATCTATACACATCTCTTCTGTTTATAAAGTTATTAGGGTTTCCGTTAATATTGGATCTGGTTCTGCCGTCATCACTATGTTCTTGACGCTATTATGTAACTCTAATATTACCCTAATAACTGCTTCAGTTTACATGTCTGATTCTTAACAGGTTACAAAGGTTATATCATTATGCAACACAACGATTCTCACTTCAACTCCATAAATCTTTCGAGAAGCATTGGATCGACCACTAGGATCCCAATTCTCTTCCCCAACGAATATGAAGTTTGGGCACTTCACTTCGAAGATTATGTTCTTGCCCTAGAAGACAACGGATATCTGATATGGGAGGCTATCACTATTGGACGATTTGTTCACACTGAAAGCAAAAGTGTTATCAAAACTCAAAATGACCACAACAAACTCCTTCTTGAAATTAAGGACGTGGCTCAAGATGAGAAGGAAAAACTGATTGGCAATTAAGGCATTCAGAATCATTCGATTTTCCTTGCAGGCTGACACTTTTCATCTGGTTAGTTCATGTGACACAGCCAAAGCCATCTGGGATCGGCTTAAGGAACTCTACTGAACAGATGTGGATCTTGGGCACTCAACACAAACGCTCTTGCTTTCAGAGTTTGCTACATTTACATAGAAGTTTGAAGAGAGTTTGAGTCAAACTTTCAATCGTTACAATCATCATTTAAGCAGAATGACGAAACATGGCATTGGACGTGAATTAATCAAACCAAAAGTCACGTTTATGAATGGACTTCGATCAGAATGGAAGGTTGTGGCGTTTACAGTTAAGGCACATGAGCAGTTCAAGAACTATACATTGGCCAAGCTTGTTGGTATCCTGAAGTCACATGAAGATGAAGTGACTAAAGAAACGAAAGTAGTCTCTGGGATGGGATCATTAGCACTTGTCGCGAATGGTAAGAAAGTTGCTGAAGAGGATGATTCAGATTTTGAGCTTTCTGATTATGAACTTTTTAAAGCAGAGTTTGCAATGATGGTGTCGTATCCAAGGAGAGTCGAAAAGAAGAACTTACCCCGGAACAAGAATCGGAACTGACAAGGCAGTTACAACTCTAAAAATGTGAAAGAGGAATATGTGAATTGTTCGTAGAAGGATGAAGACAAGAAAGAGAAGAAGCTCTCTAGTGACTCCGGCTATGATTGCAACTATAGCCATGGAAAAAATCATTTAGCGAAGGATTGCATGCTGCGACGATTGAACGAGAAGAAAGAGGGAAAAGATGATGAAGCTTGCCATCTGTGAAAGCTAGAAGAAATCAATAAGAAAAAGAATGCAGATAATGTTGGTTTTGAGCATTCTAACACTCCTATGGTGTACATGCAACCCTATAAACCTTGGATCTATGTTTTCTCTATTATACATGCAAATATTAACTATTCCAAGGTTTCATCCTAACTAGCATATTATGAAGCACCTATACTACAAAGTTCTAGTTAGATGACATACCTTTTGATGTAGCTTGATGTCTTCAAGCTTTAAGAGCTTAGCCCCAATAGTGTGTAAGCCTCAAATGGAATCACAAATCACCAAAACACCTTGGAAGAACTTGAGAGAATATGTATGCACACTAAAATCGGTCCACTCTTATTTTCACACACTTTTGCCAATTTTGTGAGCCAAGGACCCCTTTATATATTATGGAGGATTAGGGTTACATCCATGTAAACCCTAATACCCATGAACTTTCATTTACATAGGATCCATGGGTTAAAAGCTCCATGGACCATCCATGAAAGCTTAGCCCAACCTAAATGAACTTGGCCCATTCCATATATATAAGAGTCCATATTTAATTAGTTCTTTTTGATCACTTAATTAATTCTAAATTAATTCTTGATCAATACTAATTAAATAATATGATTCCATATTAATATATTAGAACTTATAATATATTAATATAAATCATAAATATACTATTCTCAAAAGACTATCCATATAAATTGTGCCGGTGAAGTGCAACCCAAATAGACCATGGCGGGTCGGGTCAAGTACATACCAAATATAGTTATGGACTTAGACATTAATCCAACAGTCTCCCACTTGGATAAGTCTAAAACTATTATTGAGTATGACTTCAAAACCTAACTGGCAATCGTAGCTCTTAAAGCCGTTGTCGAACTCTGACCTTGTCAATGACTTGTCCATTAGATAAGGGATCATATATTCCTCCATTCTCTCTGTCCATTTGTTGTTTCCTGATTTTCGATTTATGATGACTGACTGATTGAACAAATCAAATCAGTCGTGGCTTGGCCAAGCACTCACATGTGTCATCGCTAAATCATCGAGGGGCCCACAGATATCGCTTTTATCCCGAAGGTAAAAGGAATGGATAAACTTCGACTCATATGGCGTGTTCTACTACTTGTTGAATCATACACAAAGGCACGTTTTATAACATCGAGTTACCAATGCGTTTTCGTGCAATCAATGTATAACCAACTTATAGTAACAACTCATATCTCTAGGTTTTAAGAATATAAGATATTATCGTCTCATGATCACTCGTGATAAAATCCATGAAGTGATTCAAATGAGCGTGGGTTGAATCCAATACTCAGAACTTATGAGCACTCATGAGTGTTGTAGCACCACTTTGCCCACCAACTTGGACCTCTACAAACCAACCCATGACAGTCTTGATTCATATCTACTTCCAACATATGACCGACTGTGGATGGTTTGAATAACTTAATCATTCAGGAAGAGCGACTTAGTTATTCTAGAAGTCAAAACATGCAAAGTGAAACACAAGAATAAATGAATCAAATATGGTATCAAACCCTATGAATATAAATAAACATTTTTATTTATCACCATACTGATTACTCATTATTCATTGTTTCAGTTTTATCGACTTTATACTTGAATTAAAAACACTAGTTGGCCCATACTCCAAGCATGTACACTATGTTTTTCTTAAACAATAGCTTTGCCATACACAAAGTATGCACTCTATGTTTGTCTATGATCCTTACTTTGTGAAATAAACCAATTGAACATAATTTCAATGATTCTAATTTCACACTCCCAAATCCTTATCGAAAAATGCGAGAATTTCAAATTCCTATCATTTATCGAAATCTGTTTAGATTTTAAACTTATATGCACTGACCCTCCTGTAATGAATATGTACAAAGTCACAAGGACTTGTCAACAATCATTATAAGGTATTCCAATGGAGATCAACTCCATGGAAACTAAGTCTCATATTCAAAGTACATTGCTTTGGACATGCTTCTTGCATTAAGTTTTCTAATCTTACACAGATAACTTCCACCTATGGAGACAACTCCATATTCTCATTTTGACTATCACTTCTGGATAAGAGATGCCTCTTTTCAGAATATGTCAATATGGTCCTTCCAAAATTAGCACTATACTTCCAACTGTCCCTGAGCAACCAATCTTTGGTAAACCTCAGATTGTCCTCGACAATTGCTTAATCATTTTAGTCATATCCAATTCCAGACCTTTTCCCTTCTTAATGCCTCTGGCATTTGGAAAAATTTAGAAATGACAAATATTATAGCACATGCAATCGATCCTGTACCCAAAGCAAATGGTACACGATTCATGATGTCTCAACTTTTTCAATCCCTGCAGCCTCACGAATTGAAACTTTTGTTTTCTATATAACATTGCTAACTTGCAACACTAACAATAATTATCATGCTCCCACTAACATGATGATTATTAGCATAACACTTATGCTCCTACTAGCTTTGACATGTACTCAGAAATCAGCTGGACTTCTAGAAATCAATACTTTATTGACTTTCTTACCAAAGTTCAGATTTCTGATACGAGATGCTTTGATAAAACTTTATCAAAATCATACACCTTTCCTTAGATAGCATGCATGTGTGTCTAAACAATTTCAGAACTATGAAAAGGGATGCCGTAATCATAGTCTCAATTGTTTAGACCTTTTGCCATCTGCTTCAAATCTACTTGGTGGAAGTGTTTCCTCACCATCATTTTCATGAATCGGAGAGAAACCTTATGACCCTTAGATTTTATGGTGTATGTGTTCTTATCCATGTGAATCGTCAAAACCATAGTCACAAGACAAGGATAATGACAAATCCAAACTCATATGGACTGAACTTATGCAATCTTAACTTCTTGCCACCTGGCAGTACAGGGCCTGCCATTGCTTCCAAGTTGTTATGCAACCAATTGAGAACTTTCAGAACTCCTATGCAAATCCAACTTTAACTGGAATGGAAACAGAATATGTCAACACGATAGGTTATAAACCTCAAGTCGTGTGCTAGTGAAGAACCTCAGGTTTTATTCTTGATTAGTTCTTGAAATTCTTTTTAGGATCTTAAAGACTCCCACTATCCTCTTGACATATAAGACTATCTTGCCAAATATTCAAGAGATAGTGCGGATTCTTTATCAAGACAAACACTTCACACAATTGGCCTTAGTTGGTCTTTGTTTTATCCAAAACATCATAACTTACCAATTTCAAATGTACAAGAGTAGGGCACTTTTACTCTTACATTTGACAAGTGTTTTAAACCTTTCTTTAAGATATGTCACTCAAGTTACAATCTTGGAGTATGACTCTAAGAATTGTTTTGGAACGAAGTATGACTCATCTTCCTGATCCAACCATTTCAACAATTCATGACTCCTCTTCTTAGTCATAAGAATGCACTAAGATGACCTTTAGAGGACTAATTGTGATATGATTTCTAAATCATTAAGATGATCACAAACATGATACTAAAGTACTCTCCCATCTTTTCAGATTTGAGAAACTTTTATCTTTCTGCCTAATTTGATTCTTCCCATTCGTTCTGCCATACATTGAGACTTTTCCAATGTTTCAGAATTATACTTAAACTTGTAAGTATAACCATATTTACTAAACTTTAGTAAATCAAATAGTCTTAACGAGCTTTGTGGTGGACATGACCAGTGCACAAGAATGTGTACTCGATCCCTTTAGTCCTTCACTTGACTCACACATCCATGTGAACAAGTAATTAGTCTTGATTTTCCAATGCTTGAAAGTTCTCATTCATCATACTATTCAACTTGCATGATTCCAAGTTTCGGTCCAATTGAAATTTGGGTGATGAGGAACTTTCCTGATTTGGTAAATTTAGACACTACCACAAATGAAAGAATCAAATCCATTTTCCAATATTGCTGTCAGTGGAATCATATAAGCAACAATTTTCCACAAATGCCATTGTAAGGATACTTCAAATAAATAAAATTAAACAATTTTCTTTTATTTTAAAACTTTGCGGAAAAACTTATCCTTACAATCCACATGGAAAATTGTTGTTATCTATTCCTTAGCAATATATCATAACTTCTTATGAAACTGCTCAAAATTCTGATGCGATCGAAATCCACCTTCGCGATCAGAATCAGCATATACTTCCTTTAAGATTTCTCTCTATTCTTTGATTCTTAAAACATCAACATGTGACCCAGTCACATCATGTAATGAGGATCTCAGAATAGAACTTAACAGAGTTAGATAATGGGCTCTACCTTATGTAGAGTCAAACTTATTGACTTTAACATCCTTAGGTAAATTTGGCAGCTTTGCAATCAACGCCCCTTCCTTTGGCAAAATAAACATATGGACCCTTTGGTAATGGGACTATCTCAGACTTAGCCTTTCTCTTTACCATTTGGTCAACCCGGTTGACTATGGTCAATTCCTTTCCATTGGGAAGAGAATGCTTTTTCTGGATTTCCAGTGTCACCATTGTCACTGTCCATAAAGTTTTTAGGAAGTTGATCTTCTAATCAAATTTGCTTTACTATCGTTCTAAATCATTGCTGATTCAGCAGCACCAAGCAAATAGATATGATCATTAAGGTTCATGTCATAGTCTGTTTCATAGTAGTCCCAAAGGAACTCACTATGTGACTTAGAAAGTGATTGAACATCCAACTTTCTCAAGACTTTGACACCCAACTCTCCCGGCTTGTCAATATGTGACTTCATCTCTAAGATGTGATCACACATAGAATTTGCTTGCCATTAGGGCTTGAGTGACCTTGAACTTGTGGGTTAGGGAGAATAATTGGAGGAGGTGGAGGAAGAGAAGTATGACTTCCATGAGCCAAACTCGGGAAGTCATATTCATTAGGAAAGCTTGGTTTGGGAAGATCATTGTTGTCTAAACAATACATCAACAATGGGAGAAATTCACGTAAAGTTGATTTAAATCCTTAATATAACACCCAATATGATATATTAAGGCTAGGACCCAACAAACTATTTTATAACTTGGAAGAGGGATGTCGTAATCCAAGCTATAAAATATTTGAAGGTAGGTGAATGATGATTCACCAATTTCCACCAAGATAAACGAAACGTATTTAATTAGGTTTTTGACTTGGATTTGAAACTCCTAGATCTTTTGAGATTCATTGAACTTTTCAATGGCATGTTTCAATCTCGAGTGTGCCCTTCAGGTTTTGTGACTGGGATGCCGAGGATCACAAAACAAGGTGTGAAGTAACCATGCAAATATACTTGGTACCCTTAATATTTACCCCTCAATCGATGTGCCGGTTAACCACACGAGCTCCACCGATACTATGATAAATATTAAGTTACCCTTTGCCTACTTTGTTAAATCCAGGTTAGTGTGCCGGTTAACCACACACGCTCCACTAACGGTTTAAACAAAGTGCAAAGTGTAATTTCATGGATTAGCACCTTATTCACATTTTCCTAACTAACTAAGATTGGAAATTAATAAAAGGTTTAGTTACTTAGTATTTATCATTAATACTTTTAATGAAGGGAGAATTATAGTCCTTGTCCTACATGTTCGGCTAACGACCCTCCACCAGTCAAGGAAGCGGTGGGTGAGAGTGGACACCCATTAAACTGCCATTTTATAGGCAGTAACCTTATACCCCCCTTATAGATCGGCTTCGTGAATGAGGCCTACTAATGGTAAGACGACTTGCTCTTATACATATAATATATTAAACTTTTAATATTATAATAGTATAAGGGTGTATTTTAGACATTTAAAATACTTGGTGGTTTAATCTATTAATTAAACTATACTCTTAATTTAATTAAATTTAAACCATGTCATTATGGAATTATTAATTCTCTTTTAATTAAACACATTAATTATCTATTAATAAAGTCCATAAGAGTTAATTGAATTATTCAATAAAAACATCATAATTCCAATTATTAAATTGAAAATTAAAACCATTTAATTAATTGTTTAAGTTATGAACCTAAGAGTTTTAGAATTCAATTTTTTTTTTATCATAAAAAAACTTTTTCCAAATTCCAAAACTTGAGGGCAAGTTTTGTAACTCTTGAAAACTTTTGGATTTCATAACTTATGGAGTTAAATACTTGTTTTATGATGAAACTTTTCATGTTCCATAACTTAAGAACAAGTTATCGAATTCTTTAAAACATTAAGACCAAGTTTTGTAACTCCATAAAAAACTTTGAATCAATTTTTTTTAAAAACCTTTTCATATCCATAACTGATGGAGGTTTCAAAAAACTCTTTAGATCAAACTTTTAAAACTAATAAAATAATCATATCATTTTATCTTTTACTAAATTTGACCTAATTCAACTAATATAGCAAATGATTCAAATTTTACAAATAATTAGTTTTTCACAAAAACAAGTAATTATCTTAAAATTTGACAAACGTCATGTTTTTTTTTTCCTTTTTTTTCAATTTTGAAAATAAAACATTTGCATCAATATAACAGAAAACAACCCATGGCTCTGATACCACTGTTGGGTTTTGAGCATTCTAACACTCCTATGGTGTACATGCAACCTTATAAACCTTGGATCTATGTTTTCTCTATTATACATGCAAATATTAACTATTCCAAGGTTTCATCCTAACTAGCATATTATGAAGCACCTATACTACAAAGTTCTAGTTAGATGACATACCTTTTGATGTAGCTTGATGTCTTCAAGCTTTAAGAGCTTAGCCCCAATAGTGTGGAAGCCTCAAATGGAATCACAAATCACCAAAACACCTTGGAAGAACTTGAGAGAATATGTATGCACACTAAAATCGGTCCACTCTTATTTTCACACACGTTTGCCAATTTTGTAAGCCAAGGAACCCTTTATATATTATGGAGGATTAGGGTTACATCCATATAAACCCTAATACCCATGATCTTTCATTTACATAGGATCCATGGGTTAAAAGCTCCATGGACCATCCATGAAAGCTTAGCCCAACCTAAATGAACTTGGCCCATTCCATATATATAAGAGTCCATATTTAATTAGTTCTTTTTGATCACTTAATTAATTCTAAATTAATTCTTGATCAATACTAATTAAATAATATGATTCCATATTAATATATTAGAACTTATAATATATTAATATAAATCATAAATATACTATTCTCAAAAGACTATCCATATAAATTGTGTCGGTGAAGTGCAACCTAAATGGACCATGCCGGGTCGGGTCAAGTACATACCAAATATAGTTATGGACTTAGACATTAATCCAACAGATAACATTATGCGTGCTTTGATTGTGCATGGAAAAGAAGCCAATGATGAATTTGGAAGAGTGGAAGTCTGGTCCACGGATTCAGAAGATGAGGAGGTTTGCAGGCCAACTCATGGGAAAAGCTTCGTTGCGAAAGAGGAGGATTCGCACTATGGAGGAAGATGCTTTGTGGTGATGAATGATGTGTCAGAAATGCGAGGATATGCCACTGATAGTGGACATGGGAGTGATAGATGCTTTACTGTGAAACCAGTGTTTGAACAAATCCGTGAATGTGATCAAATGATCAATAAGGTACACTCTATTCTTGAATCACTCAATATTCCTGTGTCACGAAACGAAACAGACTTAAATGAATTAAAATTCACATTTTCAAGTATCAATAACAGTTTAAAACAAATTCACTTGACAAATTCTAACCTAACTAATCAAATCAGTAGGATTTCGTCGAAGAGTGAGGAGAGACGCATTTGGATAGATAAGATTGAGTTTGACTTAGCTAAATCTAGGGACGAGTTAATTTACTTGCAACGAGACAATTTAATGCTTTTGAAATAACGTAATATTTTTTGTTTGATTGCGAAAAGTTTTTATTTTAACATTACTCAGTTGCATCTTGATTGTGAGATTGGTAAGAAAATTCACAAAATGATTTTACCATTCCTTGAGTTAAAGGATGACGAAATCAACGCTGACTGTTACAAGTGTGAATCAATAGTTTCGTCTGATGAAACTTCATAAGCTTATAGGATAGGTCTGGACAAAATTGAATCATACATTCGGTCCAAAGACAATAAGAACATGTTAAAGAAGCTTTTGGACGAAAATGACAAAAGACAAATTAAATCTGATACTATACTAAAGTTTGACTCATTGAGTACCAAGTTAAGTTCAGATAATAAGGTTAATGCTGAAAATACATCTGAATTTGATGAGGACAGTGATATGAGCGAAATTTCAGTAGAGGATGAGGTTGATGCTGAAAATACATCTGAATTTGTCGTTGCGAAAGTCCTAATATAATATCTATGGATTTAGTAGAGTTCGCACGAATTTCCAAAACTAAACCTGAAGTTTTAAAAGCGAAAGCGACCATTTTTCCTAAAGTCCAAATCGTCCCCAATCAAGTTTTTTCAACAAAAGGACTTGACAAAAACCAAACCGTTGAATTAACGTCCTTAGTTAAAGAAGACAACGCAGATGGGTGTGATGCGTACTTTTGGTCAGCTCCTATCAATAACTCTGATGAAACAGTCGGTCTCTCTGAAAGGACGACATGGAGAGTAAAAGGAAGATATGTTGCAGAACCATTAAACAAGGTTCTGAGATCATTGAGAAGAAATCCAAAGAAGTCGTTCTAAAGTCAAAAAGCAAACGAGAGATGTATCCATTGAACTTAATTCCGATACGAGGGAAGCCATCCATTTGCCTTCTGACAAAAGCTCCTACAGACGATAGTTGGCTATGGCATAGAAGACTTTCGCACCTTAACTTCAAATATATCGACAAGCTCGTTCTTGGTGATCATGTAAGAGGGCTTCATCTCCTAAATTATGACAAGAATCATATTTGTGTTGCATGCGAAATGGGGTAGCAAAGCAGGAAAAGTCATCCAACGGTGGTGAATACGAAAATCATTGAGCCACTCGAACTATTGCACATCGATCTTTGTGGTCCGTCTGCGATCGAAAGTATTGGTGGTAATAAATATATTCTCATCATTGTGGATGATTTTTCTCGTTTCACTTGGGTTTATTTTCTTAAGCAGAAATTCGAAGCCACTCCAATGCTCCAAGACTTCGTAAAGCAGATTGAACTACAACTGTGTAAGCTGGTTCGCAATATTCGCAGTGACAATTGGTTGGAATTCAAAAATCAGGTGTTTGAAGAATTTCTGACCATGAAAGGAGTTTCACGTAACTTTTCAGCTCCTTACACTCCACAATAGAACAGGGTCGTTGAAAGGCGAAACCGATCATTGTGCGAGGCTACGAGAACCATGCTCTCATTTGCGAATCTACCACTCTACTTATGGGCAGATGCGATAGGAACTGCCTGCGATACCCAAAACTGTTCCTTTCTCAATAAAATTCTCTATCACTCCCTATGAAATATTAAACAAACGAAAACCTAACGTAAAGTTTTTCCATGTTTTTGGTTCCATGTGCTTCATCTTTACCTATAAAGAACAGAGGCACAAATTCGATGTGAAAGCTGACGAAGGTATCTTCTTGGGATATTCGCTGACCTCTAAGGAATATAGGGTTCTTAACAAATGTTCAAAACGAATAGAAGAAACCTATTATGTGATGTTTGACGACAACTACTTAAAGAGGATTCAAGCGAACGACAGTTAATCAAAAGAGATTTTTCCTACACCAAGCCCAGTTAAGGTTCCACTAGCCAATCTCTACGAAGAGTTCATGCTACTATTCGATGAACCATAGAAGGCTATCTCTTCCGAATGCAAAGCAGCTGACAACAAGGTTGATGAATTGAAGAAAATAATTGACGACGCTACGAATCATATGCACAAAGAACAACCAATGCTAGTTCTCCAAATGACACGAATGCTAAATTCCAGGGGGAGAGTTCTGAATCAACTCCTAATGAAACTTTTCAAGGGGAGCACTCAACTCCACAAGACACCTATGAAAGTCCAATCCATGGGGAGAATCCGGCAACTGAAGAAGAGATATACTCATCATTCTAGGGGGGGAGAAGATATGAATGATGATTCGGATGTATAGTCGGAATTTGAGGACATAAATGTTGAATTGGGTCCCACTTATGATCCAAATTATCCTCCTCTGACTAAATGGACCAAAGATCATCCAAAACCGCAGGTAATAGGTGAATCATCTTCAGGAGTTCTTACAAGAGCACAACAAAAGGCGAAACGAATAGCTTTCTTCTCCAAAGTAGAATTTTGCATGTTTAATTCGTTCATCTCCAAATTCGAACCCAAAAATGTTTAGATTGCTCTGGATCCTTCGGATTGGGTACAAGCAATATAGGAGGAGCTCAATGAATTTAAACGTAACAAAGTCTGGAGGCTGATTCCTTCTCCAAAGGATGCATCTGTTGTAGGGTTAAAGTGGGTGTTTCGCAACAAGCTTGATATGGAAGGAAATGTTATACGAAACAAAGCACGACTGGTGGTAAAGGGGTATTGTCAAGAAGAAGGCATTGACTACGAAGAGACCTTCGCACCTGTTTGCTAGGCTAGAATCTGTTTGCATCTTTCTGGCTTATGCGACTCAAAAGAACCTTGAGGTCTACTAGATGGACGTCAAATGTGCATTCTTGAATGGGGAGCTTGAAGACACAGTGTATGTGGAACAACCACCTGGCTTCATAAACGAGAAGTATCCTAATCACTGTTATATTCTAGACAAAGCAGTCTATGGTCTGAAACAAGCTCCAAGAGCCTTGTACGAAACTCTTACTCGTTTCCTAAAAATGTCTAAATTTAAACAAGGTTCGGTTGACCCAACCTTCTTTTGCAAGAAAGAGGGTGACCACTTAATGATCGTCCAAATCTGCGTTGATGACATTATCTTCGGATCAACAAACCCCAAATTAATAGCTGAATTATGAAGGCTAATGGAAACGAAATTTGAGATGAGATCAATGGGTCCAATTAACTTTTTCCTTGGGTAAAACATAAGACAGAGCCAAGAAGGTATATTTATTAATCAGGAGGCGTACACGAAGACCCTGTTTGCTAAGTTTGGAATGGTGGGTGATTCAAAAACAAAGGTTCCAATGGAATTCAGAACGAAACTAACATCATCTCTGGAAAAACCAGCTGCTGATATGACCCTTTATCGTCAGATGATAGGTTCATTAATGTATCTAACAGCTAGTCGACCAGACATTATGTTTTCTGTTTGTTATTGTGCTAGGTTTCAAGCGAATCCTTGAGAACCCCATATGGTTGCTGTCAAGAACACTTTCAGGTATTTAAAACGAACATCTTCACTTGGCATATGGTATCCATCAAACTCAGGTTTCTTTGTACACGCGTTTTTGGATGCTGATCTTGGAGGGTGCGGCTTGGATAGAAAAAGTACAACGGGAGGATGCCAATTCTTGAATGGCAAGCTCGTAAGTTGGCAATCGAAAATGCAAACTTGCGTATCCCTCTCAACTCCTTAATAAGAGTACATAGTTGCAGCTTCAGGCACTTCACAAGTCATTTGGATTCAAAGCCAACTTCGTGACTACCGTCTGAAGATGAAACGAATCCCCTTATAATGTGACTCCAAAAGTGCCATTCGCATCTGTCACAATCTAGTCCAACACTCAAAAACGAAACACATAGCACTGAGGTATCATTTTATCCAGGATCACGTGGATGATGGTAATGTTGAAGTACACTTCGTGCGATCTACTGATCAGCTTGCTGACATATTGGGAATTATAGAGGTTGAATCCGTTCCAAAATCACTTTCGCTTTAATTTTGACACTTTCATTTTTGGTTGGACTTTCACAGTCGTGTCTGAAGTGTGTCATACGAATTGGTGCGATCGCTCGCAGTAATTCGCAGCCAACGTTTACCATGCGAATTGGTGTGAACGCTCGCAGTAATTCGCATCCCCTATTTTTTCGTCACTTCATGCGAAAGCTCTGCATCTTTCATGGTCAACTGTTCCCTCATGGTTTGGAGCGCGTTATATCCTTTTGTATATTATGTATATTTTTTTTGTTTTTCTCGTTGATTTTATTTAATTTTCTAAGAAAATAGAAAATACAAAAACATTATTTATTTATTTTTTTTAAGGAAAAATTCAAAATTCAAAAATACTTTTTTTTATGTGTTAGTTCTAATATTTTTGTGTAGTTTTGAAGAAGAAATTTTTTTTAAATACGAATGATGGGGCAGGTATACAATTCGTTCTCTTTGTACTAGCTAAGTGTCCCTAGAAGCATCATGATGCATGTTGTCTAAAGCCTCGACGATCTTATGTTGAAGCCTTAATGAATCAATAACACCAATCGTTTCTTCCCAATTTGGCTACGAATTCACATAAATCATGAGCTACCTTACTCTTCTCATATCGAGTAAAGAGTTGTCTTCTTGGTCACATTCGCATAGCAGAGGTACATTCGTTTCTTATAAACCACCTCAATCTATTCTCCATCACATTCGCTTTCATGAACATAACCCTTGAGACTCTCAGAAATTACCACTGAGGTTTATGGTTACAGAACATCTGCGTTAATGATCTTAGTTTTAAACCACGAACTGAGTGAAACCCAAAATTCAACACATTTTTATGCATTGACGGTGAACAATTAAGCGTTCTAGACTTTTCACTAAAGAATTAACGAAACTCCACTTTTGTGGTTTCTACCAAGAAATCTCTTTTTCTTTCGCGAGATCTTAATGAAATGTTCTGGACCAAAGACATTTCTACCCAATAGATCCAGTTTTTATTTGTTTGAGATTTCTATCATTATCCAAGTCACTCACAAACTTTCAAAGCTACTCGTTCAATTGACTACACTGGTCACACGAGTACTTCATTAGACTATTCGTACTTACATCAACTTTCGGAAGTTGATTGAAGATAAAGCCACCCTTAAACCTAACAAAAAGAAGCCTTTCATTGTTAATTTCTTGATAAAAAAGTGATTGTAATTCAACGGGAAACCACACAGACACTACTTAGTCTCTCTTGACTTCGAAGGAAGAGATCTTTGCCCGGGATCCACTGTTTCATGTCTTAATATAGACATCACTAAAATCCCACAGATATGCCTTGCTTTATTTCTTTATCTTTGGCACACTCTAGCACGAAGATCCTTGTGATTTTCCAAAAGTCTAGTTCGTGGTACTTACACTTATTTTCAGTTTTGCAACTCAACTCAAGTTTACTTGAAAGTGAATGTTCTCTTCAATACGAAAGCTGGCTTACTCTTAAATGTGCAAGAGAGAAATTAAAGTCGTATTCTAATGGATAAGAATTCAAATGGGAGCGTGAAACTTTGAACCGACGCCTCTTTTCCCGCCGCCTGACACATTTTGTTGACGTATAGTTGTCATATCACGCTTTTGCAGGCGACGTTTCAGTAACCGATACAGTCTCTCTCCTAATTTCTGAAACCAATCAAATGGTATAAAGGGTTTTTGACACTCCATCTCTCATTACCACTCACAAATACTCTCAAAGACTTTTGGCGATCAACCTATCTACTGTTCATCTTCTTCTTCAAGAAATCATCAATGGTAGGATCTTCTGAAACTCTTTCTATTCAAGAACAATAAGGGCCGTCTTCTCTGCTCGCCATCAAGCAAAACCAAAACCTGATTCTTGATCTCGATCCTCTCAAGTATGACAGTTACATGCTACCGATCTTTGAATGCTTGAAGTACTCACCGCTGGTTAAAGCTTTGACCACGTATGAGATTGTTCTAATGTCCCTTCTCTCAAAGGTGTACTCATCTGCCTGCTACGTTAAAGAAGAACAGAGAATCACATTTGAAGTTCTCGACAGGAAAATCTCTATCACTACGACCCGATTTTTCTCCTTGATAGGGCTTGACCAACCTGCTGATATGGTTGACCCTGATTCCATCACCATTTTCGCAATCATGGAGATGTTCTATCAGATGGGATACAAAGAAACCCTACTTTCCATGGAATGGGATTTTCACTTTACTATTCAAGAGCTTCTCTGAGAGGGTGACTGGCTCCGACTGTGCCAGCAAATTGTATATGACCATCATGTATGGACTCTACACAGGGGAAAACATCGATTATGGGGCAGTTATTTGGGCTCAGTTAGTCCAAAGTACCCATTCTACTACCCGACACAGTGAGATTTCTTGTGCTCGATTTTGGATGATTGTTGTCCAAAGAGCTATTGAGAAGCTCAAACTTCCTGTGATTCCTGAAGCCATGCTTCGCACTGTTCCTGCTACGAGCAAGATTCTTGAGGCATACAAGAAACTTCCAGTCTCAAGCTTTCGTCCTTTGACTGATGAGATGCAAGTGATTTTAGCTGAGGCTGATTAGCCAAAGAAAAGAGGAAAGAAGAAATTTGTGCAAGAAGGTACTTCAACAGCCGCTGTAGTCCCAAAGAAACGAAAGGGTAAAGTTGGGTCATCTGCACCACCTCCTCCTCCACCCAAGAAGCGAAAGTCGAAGAAAACAGCACGCAAGGCTAAATCCCCGACTTCCAGTGAAAGCGAACATTCGTAGTTTGATACTCAGTCAGATGTTCGCATTGAAGTGGATAACCCTGTGCAAAACGAAGATATTGCTGCCACTTCTCAACCAGAGGTTTCGCAACCTGAGGTAATCTTTCACATTCCAGTCTCAGTTCCTATTAGTGATGACTTCTTTGAGAATGCCTTTATTCCCTCTCCTACTGCTACCATTTCTACTCCGATTACCATCGCACCATGTCCACCTCCCGTTACTTCTGAAGGTCCAACCACTCTTGCTTCTTCCATCCCAATGTTCACTGACTCCACTGCTACCACCACCACTACGAATATAACCAATGAACCTCCAGTTACTACCAATGCATCTGATGCGGGGGTAGGAGCTTTAGGTTTATCTGCTAGTCATTCCACACCACCACTTTCCCCTCTGAGACACGATGATACAGATACATTCTTTGAGGGAGATGGGTTCGAATTTCGATCTTTTGAATTTAGTCTATTCAGGGTTTAGGAGGATAGCGATGATGATGCTCTTGTTACTCAATCCTAGTTTAAAGTTATCACTGAGAAGCTCGATTCGCTAATCAATTCTTCTCAAGCTTCCTCTAGTGATGTTTATTCAAAGGCAGCGGTTGAGGCCTTTTTCGAGTCAATGACGAAGGGACATCAAGCGAACCTGGATAAAGCGAATAAGGCAGTTTTTGACTCTACTGCTTTATGTTCTGAGGTGACTGAAAAAGTCGAAAAACTCCTCACTGAAGCTCAGGCCTTCATGATCGATTTCAAAACATCTACTGAGTCCAACACTCTTAAAGAGAATGAGGTGATTGCGGGTCTCAACAAGACTCTGCGAAAGTAGAAAGAAGCTCTCGTGTAAGTTCGTACAAGTCTGCAAAAAGACAATGCTGAGTTCCAAGCCTCTATCTCTTCAAAAATGACCAAACTCGCTGATGATCTTGCCGCCGAAAACAACATTATGGAAATATAGAAATCAAGGAACTTCAGTCTGAACGGGCTGTTGTTAAAAGTGTTGTTGGATATGTTAATGCCTTGCTCTCCAACATTGTTGATTCTCATGACCCTATTCTTACAATCTCTATTCGAAGGTATTTAGCTGACAAGTTTCGTCCTGCTCTCGCCATGTTGAACCGAATTGATGGTGTTTCGGAGACTCTCGTCTTTCCAAAACAAGGGGGAGAAGCATCAAAAGAACCAACTCATCAACCTCCGAAAACATCTACGCATGAAGAGAAAAATCTAAAAGTCACTGGTGAACTGAAGGTTAATGTAGCTTCGGGTTCAAAAGGCAAAGAAAAATTGGTGGAAAGTGATGATGAGGAAGAAAGCGAAGCTAATAAGTTGAAGCGAAGGGCTCTTGATCAACTTCTTGATGAAAACGCTCGCATTGCGAGAGAGGCTGAGCAAAAAGAGCAATCTGAACGCGAAGCTCAGGTTACCTTGGAAAGTCGAAAGACTTTGTTTCCACCATGGACCATAGAGCGAATCCTTTATGAGACTCCTAAAGCTGAGCATGCATTCGCTGGAACCTATTACTTCGTTAGATCTGGAGAATTCATAGGATTCGCAGTTTGATATGCCAATGACTCCTAAAGTGTTTCTCTTTCGCTATTTTGATTCAACGGTGAATGCTCCAACTTTTGATACGAATTTTGATCGGTCATTGATTGAATTCTACTTGTCCCAGGGCATACCTCAATACCTCACATGGAGTTCACAGAAGATTACTGTCGTGAAGGTTATAGGGCCTATTCAAACAGGGAGCTTCGTGAACGTTAAGTTCAAAATAACACGAGGATCAGAAAGTGTTGTTCATAAATTCTCCTTAGCTGATCTGCCATGTCTCAACCTCTAAGAATGTATTGTTTTACTGCACTTCCTTCTGGGTGATGAGAAGAAGTATGAAACTGTTTTGACGCATATAAAACGAATGTTGGTTTTGTATATCTATGAAGTTGCAGATTTTGATATTAAAATTGCTTCAGTTCTAAAGAGGAAACCCGCTGCTCCCCTCACTGGCAAAACGAACGACATCAACAAAATGCAAATGGGGAAGATCGAAAATGACAACTGGACCGTGTTGTTTCATCGTGGTTCTGGAGCTAGTTTGAAGAAGTGCCTCTTCGCATTGCCTGATAAGCATCTGTTCTCAACAGTTTTCTTAGAGTTTATTCTGGATATCACAGGCCAATGCAAACTGAATGACGAAGCTACGAAGAAGAATTTTCCTGATATGATTCGTTGGTATATTGCCTTTCACATGCACCTTCTCACAGTCATTCCCAAGCTCTTCAAGACCGTAAAGAAGACTCAACAGTGAAGAGCATCTCGCCTCAATGGACGCAAAGGGGGAGATTGTTGGGAATTAATGTTACGTCATTTAGTCTTAATTAATTGTTTATTTTTGTAAACGGGCTTGGGCTTGTCCACCCGTCATTTTTTAGGGTTCGGATATTTAAGGTGCATGCATACACCGTGTTTCACAACTTTGGCAATTGTTCTTGTAACCCTAATCACGCCCCTACAGTAGCAATTCTTAATCGAGTTCTTCTGAGGCTGTGGATTTTAATCATTCAGCATACTTTGAATCATTGTCTTGTCTTGTTCTTAAACTGTTTTGAATCTAAACGATCTTTCAAGGATTTATATCCTAACAAATACCTTTATGTTTGTCAATAATCTCCTAAATTTTTATCCACTCGCTGTAGCTAAATTTGACTAGCTCACGAGCAAGTATAACCTCAATGTATTCATACTCAGTCTTCTTCCAGACCAAGTGAAGCTTCAATGACTCGTTATTTAGTTTAGTGCACCTTACCCGGATAATGGGATCTTACTTTGATCTACGATCCATAACATCTCAAAACTTTTTTCTGTCAATCTTGGCATTCAGCTTTGAAATCGCATGTTGTTTGTCCAGATTATTGTTGAACAATTGAATATTCTTGTTTTTAACATTAGTAATTTGAACATCAACACTTTCATCAACGAAAGCAAGCCCATGAGAAGGTTTAATGGACCGAAGTTCTTATTTTCTAACTTGAATGGCAACATTATTCTCTATCATAATTTCTCTAACTTCCTCAATAATTATATCCAAATCATTAGCTAAGTCATTCAAATCAACAGTGAGCTTGCTTTCCTTGGAAGGAGGAGGGGCTAAAGGATCACCAGCGATAAAAGAACTTCGAGGATTGAGCCGATCATCATCAAACTCTATGTCATTATTAGTTCCTTGGTGAATCTCCACCTAAAAATATGAATCAGGTTAGACGACACTCCAAGGAACAGTAGGAACGACAACTTGTTCCATCAATCCCATATCAAGAAACCCTCCATAATCATCAGTCTTAGATTGTTCACCAGCGTATGGGATAGGCTGATCATCTTTTGTTGCATCAACGTCTCGAATGTGATTGTTGAATCTTGGAGGATAATTCATTCCCTGAACAGAAGCTTCACCTTTATCGGTGACAGGTTCATCCTCTTTACCTTCAACGTCTTATTCACCATCAGTGCCTTCTTCATCACCATGTTCGTCATCCTATTCTTCAGGGTAAGAGATTCAACAATGTAGGGGCTTGCAATCCATTTGTCCATCCTCTTAGTAATATGCAAATAATCATTAGAAGGGTCAAACATGATGATCTTTGAGGAGAGGGCCGAAATTGGAATGATGATTCCGTGATTATTAATACAACTTTCATCACGAGCCAAAATCAGTCCAACCCAACGAGGATAGGGAACATACACTGGCTTCTTGTTCCCAGTGATACAATAAATCACTTGATCAAGAAAGAGTTAAGAAAAATATTGTCTTTTGTTGCACATAAAGGAATACAAAATTCTTTGCTCAAAAAGATTCAATTGATCCAAGCTCCCAGTCTTGTGTCCAAGACATTTAACAATTACCCCTGATAGGTACTTCCACCCTACACCAAAACACTGAAGAAGAGTGTACTTGTATGGATCACGAGTGGTTCCTTGAAGAGAAATGTTATACCCTAATCTTTCACGAACGGACTTTCACTTTTCTTCTGAAGGAGTTTCAGAATAGTTTTCTAATTGTGGAAGACGAAGAGTAGTTCTAAAAGATTCCTCAGCAATAGTAACCCTAGACTGATCATCTCCAATGGCTCCAGTAATGGTTTGAGCAATAGAATCAACATATCAGGAATAATACAACTCATATACTTGTTTAAGGTAGAATGGCTCAGGGAAGTCATAGAAGGCATATCGAATAGGGAATGTCTTGACATAGTTGACTATGTCTTCAACTCCTGAGTTCACGAACTATTTTTGGGATGACATCAGAGAATGCCACATTGTTTTCTTGAATGACAATGGAAAAATCAGGGGCATGAGGGCCTTTGACGACATTGGCATTAAGGGCAATAAGGCTTTGACATGATGAGAGCTTGAGCAAAATTCGGAAATTTTCTTCCCTTTTACGTAACCAATGATTAAAGAGATCAGCGCCGTAAAAATCTCGTATCCCAAGATATTGATAGATCTTTCAATCGTCATCCAAAAGTTACCGTTGAGATAAGGAAGTTACATCGGTGAGACATAGCATCAGCGATAATAATCATCAGTAAGAGAAATCAACGTATCAGAGTTGCATTTGGTAATCAAGTAAGTTTGTGATGTCTCCAGATAGTATAGGTTTGACCTACCATTCGCTGACATAGTATTGTGAGATTTAATAAGTGTGTCGTTTCATAGGCTGACTCATTAATCACTTTTATTATAGGAAAATGACAAGAGTGGATTGATGCGCACGATAAGCTGTGGTGTTTTAGCTTAACCATCGGCATAGATTTTTCAAGTTCTCATAAGCGTATGGTACATTACGCTCAATCATAAAGCTTTAAATAAGAAACTAAGGGCAAGAAGGGGTTGGTGCATGTGATAGTCTACGGTACATAGACTAACCATCGGGAGGGGGTGACTTAATGTCATCTCAACAGATGGTCTCGCCGATGAGATACTTAGAGAGATTTAGGCACATACAACAACATACTTCTAAGGACAATAAATTGTCAATAGTTAAATACTTGGCTCATGAACTGTCACGGTCAAATTCTTTAAAATAGTACAGTACAAAATAATAAATAATATAAGAATACAAACAAAAGAGTTAGTCACACAAGGAAATATTCTAAAAGCGATATTTTTGCACCCTTTTTAGAAACAAGATAAACACCCAATTCATCAAATCCTTTTGAACTGAAGTGCCATAAATGAACTTCGTTTTTCCAAGAAATATGTCCCTTAACATTGTCTATAAAAGAGTGAGAAAAAAAGATCAACCATATCAAACTAAAACACAATTTATATAACCAAAGAGAGAAATTCCTTTAATAGTTGAAGTATTACAGATTGATTCCAAGCTTCATGTTCACCAAGAACAAGAGAAGAGCTTGAACCAGTCTTTGTAACCGACGAGTAAAAAGGATCCAATCTTTGTAACATTCGAGTTATGGGAGTCACCAATACAAAACTCCAAGTTTTCATACATTGTGATTCATGATAGAAGCGATGAGGACCACCGTCTTATTGAAGAGGTCTTTGGATTTCAGGGGGAAGTGGTGTCGCAGTGACATCGTCTATGGAAATTAGACATGCTATGTTACATAACTTCACTTCATACCATTTCAACAGAGATAAGATCTGTAAGAAGGAAGATATATGTGCCCAGAAGAACAGATTTTGGAACAATTATCTCCCATCTGGTCTCAACAACAGGATGCATCATTACAATCAGCGTGAGCATCAACGTCATGGAGTGAGAAGTTGGCGTTGAAGAAAAGATGTAGAGCCAACTTTAACTAACTCTACTCTGAAGATGTTGCACCGAAGGAATGATACGCTGATCCTTTCCAAATGAACAAATGAGCGCAGGTCACTATCAAGAGAGAAGAACCTTCATAAGCAATGTTAGTAGTATAATGTATAATGTATACTTATTTGGTAAAATAAAAGTTAAAATGAATTTTTGAAGAGAAAAGGTCATAGAAAATTAATATTTTAGCAGTTTATGTTTAAAAGTTTTAAGGTAGCGAAGCAAAAAGTTACAAACATAAAATAGTATTTTTTAAACACATAAAATCAAAGCATATAAATGTTGTTGTCCCTGAGAGCAGTGAGCACAATTTTGTTCTTAGAGTCAACAACCTTTCATTCATGGCAATCAAAGAGAACCTTATAACCAACATCACAAAGGTGACTGATGGAGATAAGATTGCTTTTTAGACCCTTGACATAGAACACCTCCTTCATATTGAACTCCCTACACTCAAATGTTCCAACGCCCTTGACATCTTCTTCATTGTTGTCGCCAAACACCACAATAGGACCATCTTTCTCCATAAAAATCTGTTAAGAGGGACTAGAAACTGGTCATATGTCTAGAGCACCCACTGTCAAGGAACCAAATATGTCCTAGATTTTGACTCGACCCTTGGACAGCTTGAGAGGTATCAGTGTAACACATGTTGAGATTACCAACATGGAAATCATTGATAAAAGCCACAAGAGCCTTAACATTCAGCCCCTCGTCTTCAGATGTATCCTGTTCTTCCACCCATTTTACATGATCCTCTTGTTTTTCAATGAAATTTTTATCATAGAGATGTTCTCCTTCTTCATGTGAGCCAACAACTTCTTATACAACACTTCATAGTTCTCTGGACTTTAAGCTTCTTTCTTCTCTTTGCAGTCCCTGGCAAAATGGACAGGGCTTCCACAGTTAAAACAGATACCTGGGTTTCTCTTCTCTGAAGTGGATCTCCTTGTTGAGCTACCTCCCTTAAACTGAGCTCTTCGAACCCCATTTTATTTTCTTTCTTCATAACGTTTGATAATAAGTGCAACGCTGGCAACAAGTTCATCAGTGATTTCTTCACCACTCTTTTCACCTTGATCTGAGTCATCTGATTTGCTGATGAGCTTCATTGCTTCATTTTGAGAAACCAAGGCTACAGACTTTTTCTTGCTTGAGTCCTTCATGATGTCTTTACGAAGAACTTTGGTCTCTTCGTAATTTCGTAGATTTCTAAACAAGGAGTTCGGATCCATGGAATTAATATTCTCAATGTTCTTAAGGACACTAGAGTGATGTTCCAGCTTTTTCCAAGCAATTCCATGAACTTCAGAACCAACTGAGAAGAATTCTTAACAGTTCACAGCCTGCGCATATCATTTACCAAACAGTTAAACATGTTAAAATTTTGGGTTAGTGACTCACCTTGTTAAGTGAAGAAATTCTCGTATCTCCGATTGAGGTTGTTGATGGTAGTGGCTTGAACTTACACAATGCTTTCACAATTCTGTACAAGATGATAAATGTGATACGTAAGAGAGTTTCCTATTGCAGCTCTAGCTTTCACATCAAGTCTAATCATTTTCTTGTCCTCGTCGTCATAACTAGTCTATGGTTTTTGATTCAAATGACCAACGGGGGCATTGTTGACCATAGGTTGATACATAGGAATGTGAGGACTTTTTAAACAATTTTAAGCATCTCATAGTCCATGGTTTCAAGAACAACCATGGCCTTAGTTTTCCACATGAAGAAGTTGTGCTCATCGAAAGGAGGAATCTTGTTGAGACCAAAGAATTTGGGATTGTAGGAAGTCGACATGATAAGTTAAGTGTATCAAAAACCCACTCTGATACCAATTTAAGGTTTGTATCGATCGGATACACTTCTAGTATAGTAAACAAGAACAAGTTAACTAAGAAAAACAAAGAACAAAAAAAGTAAAGAACACGAAATAATCACAAAGTTGTCTTTCACCAAGAAAAGAGTTGTTTTCACCATGAACACGGGACTGTCACAAAGACGATTACATTAGGGTTTCACCCTAATGTTAAATATATCCTAAACTAGACTAGTATATCCCTTCAATCAAGGGATTGTATGTAATCTACACTAAGAACTTATCCTTATCACCAAGATATCAGATATTTTATCTATTCTATACATATCCGTTTAATTACCTAATATGCAAATATTACAGTAGATTACTATCGACACGCTGACGCTAATAACGTCTTGAGGCGTTGGCGTTGATGCTGATGTTTGGCGCTGGCGCTGGTAGTCAGCGTATAGAGTGTTTGACTCATCAGATTATAAGGTGTGACCATACACTTACAACCATTGCAAAAATCAATGTTATAAATTTATTTGAAAAGAGAGTTCTAGCGGGAAGCCTTAAAATATTATTTATTGTCTTCGATTCAAGTACAGTCATGCGAGAGATTTTCCACGATCCGAATAAAAACCTAAAAATCAGTTATTCAACAATTTTGAGCTAAGGATTAGTGAATTCCATCAAGATACCACATACCAAAACATATACACAATGTATACACATATTGGCCTTCAACTTATAGCTGGTGCGCACCTTGGCCTCCAGCATATAGCTGGTCCAACGTATATAGCCTTCAACATATAGTTGGTCTGCTTTCCTTTGGCCTTTAGTATAAAGTTAGTCCTCCCGATTCGGTTACTCTTCAGCACAAGATTGGTCCGCTCTCAACTCAATACATATAACAACATACATATAGCAACAATCCACATAACATGAAACTAGCGATCCTAGTCTAATTGAAATATGCGTACTATAGGGCAACTATATCCTAACATACAAAGGATACATAATGGGGTATACAATATAATGAGAAGAACTCACCCGGATAGCTTCTTAGGGGATAAAAAGTTAACCAGACAATTTGACTGACGAGCAACACACCAACAAGGATTACCTATAATACTATAACTTATTAGTTCCTATGGGAATCTGGTAATGAAAGGTTAGATCTTCACTAAACCAAATGAATACTGAGATTTCTATCAAATAAGGATTAACCAGACCGAGTAGTTGGGAGGCAGGACCATTTCGACGTATAGCCTTTGTGAAATCCAACAATCAAGCCAACGTGGCCATTCTAAACACCTCTCTCGTAAGTAGATACATCAGTATTACAACTGGTACTATTGATAAATCTTATTTATAGGTTCAAAATGATGACTTATGACTATAAATATAAGTTACCCTAAAAACAAAAGACTGTAGCTTAACTTACTGAGGTTTTAGCGAACACCGGGAAAAATATGCGGACAGAATCCCCACCCGAAAGCTTCTATTTGTAGAGCTCCTAGCTACTTCAGAGCGTAGCTAAAATACTCAAGAAACCCATAAAAAATGGACCAAAGAAAACATAGAGGTTTTGAGAGAGTTATGAAGGAAATTATGATGAGAATGGGCTCATTTCGCGGCTATTTATATACCATAACGGATGGCGCGTCGCGCCACTTTATTTTGCACGTCGCACACATTTGACCTGCTGGATTTATGGTTGCTGACCACGGGTCGCACTCAGATTCATCCACTTCTTCTTCTTCTAGTTAGTGACATGTGTCTTGATATTATGGAGCCATGGTGCATGTATGTATCTTGCCACGTCGCTTGTCTCTTGGAGGATTGAGAGGTCTCCTTGCCGCATGGTGCACTCCTGTGCTGCCATGCCATCAGTGCAGACGGTTTTTTTCGCAGGTCTTCGGATGGCCATAGCTTTCTCATATGAGTTCTATTTTCGACATTCTTTATATTTGTAACAATTGTCTTCTAGGATGGATTAATTTAGGGTTTTAAGGAGTCATTAGGTTTATTTTTGGAGAAAATCGAGTGTCATGACGTGACCATTGGGTGGTCATGAGGTTCGTTTCGGAACCATCCTCACGACGTGAGACATAAGGTGTCTATAACAGCCCAAATTTTCTAATGAACCACGAAATCTCAAAATACTTTCAAATATCAAAGTGTCTCATAAAATCCTTGAGAGAGTGCATGTAGCATCATCAAGCCTTGCCCTTGCCCTTAGGCTCAGAAGTACCTGAAACAAATCAAAAAAATGTAAGCTAATGCTTAGTGAGTTCCCAAAGCATACCCCACACAAACCACATAATCACATTATCCATATTAGCTATAAAAGCTATACAAACCACATAAGCCATGCATACAAACATATAAGGATGACGTGGGCTCCCTCCAGTGTCTTACTCCAGGATGTCATGGGCTCCCCCACATGATCTTACACCTAACTGCCATTGGCTCCCCCCAAGGTCTTTAGCTAGCAAGCCATGGGCTGCCCAACATGGTCTGACATCCAAGTGCCATGGGCTCCCCCTATGGTCTTTCCTGCAAATATCACATATACACTAGCATACCACCTAGCATATATCCAACTAGCATATCACATACTACTATATCAACTAGTGTACCACATATCATCAAAATGGGTCGGCCTTGGTGCCTTAGACCCATTGGTATGGTGAGGAGACTCACATCAAATGCAACTGTAGCTGAACTGATAAGATCAGATCAGAAAACCCCAACACGCAACTCCAACTCAATTGCCTACAATCATCATATGACCACTTTGTCAAAATCCAAACATACCAATAATATACTCAAAGTCAAACTTGGTCAACCATGGTCAACAGTCAAGGTCAACAGTCCATGTTGACCCAACTCATCGAGTGCATCTAGCAACTCGTCGAGTTCCTTCAGTGTTCAGAAAACCGGGGAGAACCCTAACCAACTCGCTGAGTTATATCATCAACTCGCCGAGTTACCATCAGACCGAAAACGGGAAAACCAACTCCAGTCCCTTAGGACTGAAATAACATGTAAAGTTTCAAACTTTACGTGCATGCAAGGCCTCAAAAGGCTAAAGCACTAAAATTAAGGTTCATACAATGTTTAGGGCATGGAAAAGGGCCTAGACTAGGTAAAGGGAGAAACTATATGTCCATGAAGACCTAGAGGTGTCTAGATCTGGAACCATATCCTCATGACAAGTCCAAATCCGAGTATGACACCATTTTACACCAAAAGTGACCATATATATTAATAAGATGAGATCTAAGCAAACAGAGATCAAGGTAGCAACTTTTTACCTCAAGATGGTTGCCTTAACAGAGTAGATGTCAGATCTATGGCCTTCTCCTCACTTCAATCACTTTAATGTTCAAGTTTCCTTCCAATAAGCACAAGATTCACTCTCCAAGGCTCACACACTCAAGAAGTACTAAAATGTGGCTAGGGTTTCTCTCTAGAGTGTTTGGACGATGAGGGAGGCCGCAAATGATCCAAAAGTTCCTTAAATAGGATACAAGCCCCTGAAAATTAGGGTTTTCCTTTACAGTGTCTACTCTTCGAGTTAGGGCCTTCCAACTCGTCGAGTAGACCCTAAGTCCCGCGTCCAATATCGACCTCTACTCATCGAGTTGGGCTTCCCAACTCGTCGAGTCCTAGTGCAAAACCCTAAAAACTAAAAAAAATGATACCTGAAACAAGTGTTACAAGTCTCCCCCACTTCAACTAGACTTCGTCCTCGAAGTCCGCTGACGCAAACAAATCTGGGCAGTGATCCCTCATCTCCTCTTCCGGCTCCCATGTCCATTCGGAGCCTTTTCAGTGTTGCCATTGCAACTTCACTAACTTCACTTTTTTTGTTACGAAGGACCTTGGTCTTCCTATCCAGTACCGTAACTGGCCTCTCAATGTAGTTCAGGCTCTCATCCACCTGAATGTCATCCAGAGGACCAACTATGGCCTCGTCTGTGACACACTTCCGAAGCTGGGACATGTGGAAGGTGTTGTGTATCTGGCTAAGTTCGTCCGACATATCCAAGCGATAGGCCACCTTGCCCACCTGGGCGGTAATCCTGAACGGGCCGATATATCGGGGCCCAAGCTTACCCCTCTTCCAAAACCTAATGACACCCTTCCATGGTGACACCTCTACCAAGACGAAATCCCCCACCTGAAACTCAAGATCTGATCGGCGTCGGTCAACATAGCTTTTCTGATGGCTTTGTGTAACCTGTAACCTCTCACGCACCTGCTGAATCAACTCTGTAGTCTTGAGTACCACCTCGGTGCTCCCCATGACTCGGTGCCCTACCTCACCCCAACAAACAGGGGTCCTACACCTCCGACCATACAACATCTCAAACGGTGGTCGGTCGATACTACCATGATAACTATTGTTATATGAAAACTTTGCTAGTGGGAGGTATGTATCCCAACTGCCTCCGAAATCTAATACACATGCCCGAAGCATATACCCCAGTATCTGGATCGTCCTCTCACTCTGGCCATCTGTCTGGGGGTGGTATTCCATGCTGATGTAATTGAGTGCCTAGTTCCTCGTGGAATTTTCTCCAGAATTTGGATGTAAACTGGACATCCCGGTCGGAAACCACCGACACTGGCACCCCGTGCCTCCCGACCACCTCTCGCACATAAATATCTGCTAGTTTCTCAGTGGAGATGCTCTCGGAGATCGGAATACAGTGGGCACTCTTCATCAATCTATCCACAAAAACCCATATGGCATCCAGACCCCTCGCCGTCCTCGGTAACTTCGTGATGAACTACATGGTGATCTCTTCCCACTTACACATAGGAATGGGTAACGGCTGAACCTTGTCGTGAGGTCTCTGATGCTCAACCTTGACCTTCCTGCAAGTCAAGTACCACTCCACGAACCATGCAATCTCCCACTTCATGCAGGGCCACCAGTAACTCACCCTCAGATCCCTGTACATCTTCGTGGCCCCTGGGTTTATAGAGAACTTGGATCTGTGCGCCTCCTACATGATCTTCTGCCTCACACCTCCGGTTACCGGTACCCACACCCGACCACACTCTCTCAGAAGACCTCGACTATCCCTAACAAACAAGGGATATATTGACCCCGAATCCGCTCTATCTTCCAATTCTCTTTCTTTACACACTCTACCTGAGCTTGCTTGATCATATCCAACAACGGAGAGATCACCATCATCCTCATACAAGCATTCCCGATCAGAGCACTTGCCGCTTTGCGGCTCAAAGCATCAGCCACCACATTGGCCTTCCATGGGTGGTACAAGATATCATAATCATAATCTTTCAGTACATCCAACCACCTTCTCTACCGCATGTTCAGGTTCTGTTGATCCATCAAATACTTCAAACTCTTGTAATCAGTGAAGATGGTGCATCCAACTCCGTACAAGTAATGCCTCCATTTTGAGAGCGAACACCACTAACCCCAATTTTAGGTCGTGAGTGGGGTTATTCGCCTCATGAGGCTTCAATTGCCTCGAGACATATGCGATCACATGCCCCCTCTACATCAGTATCGCCCCTAACCCTGAGATTGATGCATCATATTACATTACCAAATCGTCCAGCCCCTCAGGTAGTACTAGAATCGGAGCCTCACATAACCTCTGCCTCAAGGTCTCGAAAGCCGACTGCTGGTCCGGGCCCCACCAGAAAGTCACATTCTTCTTGGTTAAACGGGTCAATAGCACCGCGATCTTGGAGAAATCCTGAATGAATCTCCGATAATACACCGCTAGACCCAAGAAGCTATGGATCTCAGATGCATTCTTCGGTACTTCCCACCGCATCACTGCCGTAACCTTGGCTGGATCAACCGAAATACCCTCCTGGTTGATGATGCGCCCCAAAAACTACACCTCTCGCAACCAGAAATCACACTTTGAGAACTTGGCATAAAGCCTTTCCGTTCTCAGTATCTCCAATACCTCCCTCAGATGCTGCTTGTGTTGCTCCTTGGTCTTAGAATAGACCAGGATTTCATCAATAAAAATGATCACTGACCGATCCAGCATCGGTCTACACACCCTGTTCATGAGATCCATGAATGTTGTTGGGGCATTGGTGAGCCCGAATGGCATCACCACAAACTCATAGTACCCGTACTGAGTCCTAAAAGCTGTCTTCGGTATATCCTCATCCTAAATCCTCATCTGATGGTATCCTGACCGAAGATCAATCTTGGAAAACCAAGATGCACCCTATAGCTGATCGAACAAATCATCGATCCTCGGGAGCGGATAACGGTTTTTCACCGTTAACTTGTTCAGCTCCCGATAATCACTAAACATCCTGTGTGACTCGTCTTTCTTTTTCACGAACAGGATCGGTGCTCCCCATGGGGAACTACTCGGACATATAAACCCTCGGTCTAGTAGCTCCAGAAGCTGCGTAGATAGCTCCTGCATCTCGGTTGGAGCTAGCCGGTATGGTGCCTTGGCTATCGGAGTGACACCACGTACCAAATCAATACGGAACTCTACCTGCCTCTCCGGAGGTACCCCTGGCAACTCTTCTGGAAAGACATCCCGAAAATCTCGTAAGTCTGTCGTAGGCTCAACCCTCGTATCTGATATGTACGCCAAAAATCCCAAACAACCCTGATAAAGAAGTCTCCTAGGTCTCGTAGCTGAACAGAGGGTTAGCCCCTGCGAGGCCCTCTCTCCATGAATAACCAGTTCTCCCCCACTTGGGGTTCGAACCCTCACTAGCTGGCGCTCGTAATCGATCATGGCCCCATTGGCCCCAACCAGTCCATCCTGACGATCACCTTCAGCCCTCGCAACGATATCGGGACTAGATCAACACGAAACCTCTCCCCAAGCACATTCAATACACAGTCCCGATACACCCTTCCAGCACTCACAGTGCAGTCATCTGCAATCTCCACCTCAAGCGGGGAATCCAAAGTCCCTGGCGCATCCCAGAACTTCTTGCTAAGTGCAAGAGATACAAACAATCGGGTAGCACCCGAATCAAATAGAACGTGAGCCGACATACCATTGACCAAAAAGGTCCCTATACATGAGCACAAATGTACACATAAGCAATGCAAATCAATATAGAGCAGGAAGATAAAATACGTACCAACCACAACGTTTGGCGCTGCCCGAGCCTCCTCGGTTGTCAACTGGAATGCACGACTCTTCACTGCTGGAGTATCCGCCTTGGCAAGGCGGCCATCGGTGATCCTCATCGTGGCGGGCGCAGGCGCCGCCACTGTTCCTCCTCCTCCCTGCAAACTCGGACAATCGGCCCGCTTGTGGCCAGTCTGGTTGCAGTGGAAACAAATCAATCCCTTCTTGGGACAATCCCTGCTCAGGTTAACCGGCAGGCCACATGCATAACATCCTGGGCCTGCCAGCTTAACAAGACCCACTGTGCGGTTTTTCGCACTTGGCACACCGGCCACGTCCCTGCTGGCCCTACTGGAAGAATCCAAGGTCTTAGGCTTTTTAACCTGACCTATTGTTGTTTGTACCTGCTCTGGCTTCCGCTTGGTGCGGAAGTCCAACTCCATCTCCCGCTTAAGGGCCTTCTCCACCATTTCATTCAGGGTTTTGCACCCGGTAAAGTCACAAACTCTCGGATATCATCCATCAGCATGGAATGATACCTCATCCTCCTCATATCCTCATCTGTAGCATAATATGGAATCAACAGTGCTCGTTCCAGAAACTTGGCGGTGATCTCCGCCACAGACCTGATGGTCTGCTGGAGCTCATGAAACTCCCTCACTAGCCGTTGCACCTCATAAGGTGGTGCAAACTCCAAATCGAAACGCCTGACGAACTCTACCCAAGTCATCTCAGCCACACTGGCTGCTCCCACCTGGCTAGTCACCTCTCCCCACCAATCCCGGGCTCAATCCCTCAGCATACATGAAGCAAAATCCACCTTTATCGCATCAGGGCAAGAACTCATGCGTTGGGCATTCTCCATGTCCGCCCCCCAGCGTCGGCTAACTATAGGGTCCCTGACATCGAAGAACTTCGGCGCCCCACACGCCTTGAAATCCTAGAACAAGGGAGTTCGGGCCCCGACTTGGCCCGCGACAATCTCGAATCTGAATGACCTGAGCCTCTCCTCCATAATCTCCATCATCCTTTCCTTGACCATCCCAAAAATCACTGGGGTAGCGTCATGGATTCCCCTCGTAACCTCGACTGCAATGAGCTCGCGCAGCCTCTCGTCAATAGGCGTTGTACCGTCGCCCGACCCTGACCCGGATAATGATCCCCCTGTCCCCAGCTGTGTCACCACCATTCTGATCTGTAATACCACAAGACAGAATGATAACCCTACCTGTACCTTCTCGTGAAGGCATGTGCTTTTAGTAGTACGGGCTCAATACTACCGTCCACACCTACCTGTACCTTCCCCAAAGCTCTACATGATAACCCTAAGTCGTTTCCAGAAAAAAAACCTATCTCATGGCTTCTACATAACTCAAACCCTAGGGTATCCTAAGATTTTCTCAATCCCATCAAATCAGATCTCAAATCAATCATGACAGGCAGCATTATGCATGAAAATTATACACAGAACAATGTCAAATAGACTTTCGAATAATAGACTCTACCCTAGGACCACAACCAGACAAGGAGCAGGAAATAAGGCAAAATCAATTATTCTAATGCTATAAGATCCTAACTGAATACAATTTTTATAGCATACACATAGGAAAATCCATCAGACTATCATAATCCAGATATCAATACAACATGGCTAACATATTGGGGAACAACTTAGTTGAGCACGGCCAATCAGGCGCATTGCACTCTCTCCTTTTTCCATTCTAAGAAGTTTTTAACTTTTGATTTTTGAAAGCAATTTTATCATTTACTTAGTTTGAGTCCTGACATACCCAAGAGTGTTCCCGAATCCCTCAAACCAAGGCTCTGATACCAACTTGTAACAGCCCAAATTTTTCAAAGAAATTTTTTATTTTAAATAATCAAAACACTTCCAATAAACCACGAAATCTCAAGAACAATTGTTTCAAATTCATAACATCAACATTGTTTTTCAAATATCAGAGTGTCCCATAAAATGCCTGACAGAGTGCATGTCGCACCATCAAGCCTTGCCCTTTCCCTTAGGCTCAGAAGTACCTGAAACAAATCAACAAACTATAAGTTAATGCTTAGTGAGTTCCCCAGAGCATACCCCACACAAACCACCTAATCACATAATCCATATTAGTTATAAAAGCTACATAAACCACATAAACCATGCATACAAACATATAAGGATGTCTTGGGCTGCCCCTAGGGTCTTACTCCAGGATGCCATGGGCTACCCCACATGGTCTTACACCTTAGTGCCATGGGATTCCCCCCATAGTCTTTAGCTGGAAAGCCATGGACTCGCTCACATGGTCTGACATACAAGTGTCATGGGCTCCCCCCATAGTCTTTCCTGCAAATATCATATATACACTAGCATACCACCTAACATATATCCAACTAGCATATGACATACCAATACATCAACTAGTGTACCACATATCATAAAATGGGTCGGCCTTGGTGCCTTAGACCCATTGGTATGGTGAGGAGACTCACATCAAATGCAAACTGTAGCTGAACTGATAAGATAAGATCAGATAAGCCCCAACGTGCAACTCCAACTCAACTGCCTACAATCATCATATGACCACTTTGTCAAAATCCAAACATACCAATAATATCCTGAAAGTCAAACTTGGTCACCCAAGGGCAAAGTCATGGTCAATAGTCAAGGTCAATAGTCCATGTTGACCTAACTCGTCGAGTGTATCTAGCAACTCGTCGAGTTCCTTTAGTGTTCAGAAAACCGAGGAAAACCCTAACCAACTCGCCGAGTTATATCATTAACTCGCCGAGTTACTCGTCAGACCGAAAACGGGAAAAACCTGATCCAAGTCGTCGAGTTACCTTATCAACTCGCCGAGTTTACTCTGCAGACCAAAAAGTGGAAAACCCGCTCCAACTCGTCGAGTCGCCAGGGCAACTCGTCGAGTTTTCCCTTGTCTTAACATAGTCAGTCCTTCCAGTCGAATCCAAACCTCCAAACTACAGATCCAGTCCCTTAAGACTGAAATACCACGTAAAGTTGCAAACTTTACGTGCATGCAAGGCCTCAAAAGGCTAAAGCACTCAAACTAAGGTTCATACAATGTCTAGGGCATGGAAAAGGGCATAGACTAGGTAAAGGGAGCAACTTTATGTCCTTGAAGACCTAGAGGTGTCTAGATCTGGAACCATATCCTCATGACAAGTCCAAATCTGATTATGAAACTATTTTGCACCAAAACTGACCATTTATATTCATAAGATGAGATCTAAGAAAATAGAGATCAAGGTAGCAACTTTTTACCTCAATATGGTTGCCTTAATAGAGTAGATGTCGGATCTATGGCCTTCTCCTCACTTCAGTCTCTTCAATCTTCAAGTTTCCTTCCAAAAAGCACAAGATTCACTCTCCCGGGCGCACACACACTCAAGAATCACTAAAACACGGCTAGGGTTTCTCTCTAGACAGTTATGACGATGAGGGAGGCCACAAATGATCCATAAGTTCCTTAAATAGGGTACAAGCCCCTGAAAATTAGGGTTTTCCTTTACAGTGTCTACTCGTCGAGTTGGGGCCTTCCAACTCGTCGAGTAGACCCTAAGTCCCATGTCTAATATCGACCTCCTCGTCGAGTTGGGCTCCCCAACTCGTCGAGTCCTAGTGCAAAACCCTAAAAACTTGAAAAATAAATTATACTGAAACAAGCGTTACAGTGTCACGACGTGAAACCTGATGCAACCTAAGCCCATGATATTTATGGGTTTTCTTCATATTTAAACCCCTCTAGATTTCATAGGCTACTAAGCCACCTATTTAAAACTCACTTTTTACGATACACAGAGCTTTGTCAGTTTAATTGTGAAACTTTGAAGAAGCCTAACTTCTTCATATGAAGTCGGATTTAAGCGTTCTATATATCTACGTAAATCATATTGACGTTTTCTACATGTTTATGATGATTATTTTTGGCTCAAGTGTAATATACTTATTTTCTTATTTTATAATAATTACTCAATATTACACTCTACGGCTATAGTAAAAATGGGGTTTTACAACTCTTCCCCACTTACAACGATTTTGTCCCCGAAATCTTACTAAATAATTATGGGTAGTTGCTCCTCGTCTCTTCTTCTGGTTCCCAATTCCATTCTGGTCTTTTTCGATGCTTCCACTGGACTTTCACTAGATTGATCACCTTATTGCATAAGATTATTATCTTCTTATCTAGAATTGCTACTAGTTTCTCTATGTAGTTCAGAAGTTCGTCTACGTGAATGTATTCCAAAGGTACAATTGCGGATTCATCCGTAATGCACTTCCTTAGTTAGGAGACATGGAAGGTTTTGTGGATCTGTCTGAGGTCTTCCGGAATATCCAAACGACAGGAAACCTTGCCCACTCGAGGAATGACTTGAAAAGGTCCAATATACCTAGGGCCTAATTTTCCCCTCTTTTGGAACCTGATGACACCTTTCCAAGATGAAACCTTAAGTAATACTAGATATCCTACTAGGCACTCAAGATTTGACTTTTTCGATCTGCATAACTCTTCTGCCAACTTTGAGCAGTTTGCAGCCTTTCACGTACTTGCTGGATAAGTTTTATATCCTTGATCATTTTTGGGTTATGAGCATTCTAACACTCCTAAGTATACATGCAACCCTAAATACCTTGGATCTATGTTTTCTCTATTATACATACAATTATGAACATCCAAGGTATTATCCTAATCTAGCATACAAAATAATAAATATAACAAGATAGAATACATACCTCTTTGATGTAGAATGTCTTCATGGAGCTTGAGTGCCTAGTGCCCCAAGTGTGACACCTCAAATGGTTCACACAACACCAAATACACTTGGAATAACTTGAGAGAAACTTGAACACTCCTTGAAATCGTCTAGCCCTCACACTCACACATTAGTGCACGATTTCTTGAGCCATGGGATTCTTTTATATGGTGGCTATTAGGGTTACACCATGTAACTCATAACTTTACCCATTCCTTATGCTCCATGGATTTTAACCTCCATGGAGTATCCATGGGTCACCCCATGGACTTAGTTTAACATAAGGAATCTTGGATCATAAGCCCACATATATAAGAATGAATGATTTACACAATCAACCCATATAATTAATTAGTCTCCTTTTGATCACTTAATTAATTCCAAATTAATTCTTGATCAATACTAATTAAATAACCTTATTAATATATTAGAACTTATAATATATTAACCAACCTTAAGTGTTATTTCTCTCATTATAGTCTAACCAAATGCATGATGCCATGCAACCCAAATGGACCATGCCAGGTCGGGTCAAGTCTTACCAATTATAGTTATGGACTTAGACATTAATCCAACAATCATAACATCAGTACTCCCCACAACTCGCTGGCCAACTTCTCACCAACATATGAGCGTTCGACACTTTCTTCCATAAAGCATTTTAAAGGGAGGTATACCAATACTGGAATGGTAGCTGTTGTTGAATGGGAGCTCTGCTTAATGGTAGGTATGTATCCCAACTTCCACCGAACTCAAGTACATATGCCCTTAGCTTATCCTTAAGAGTTTGTATAGTCCTTTCACTATGTCCATCAATATGTCTATATGATGGTTATAAGTTGGGATAATATGAAGCCACGTACCCAACTCATCATGGAACTTCCTCTAAAACCAAAGAAGTTAAACAGACATCTCTGTTAGAGATTATCGAGACTGGTACTCCGTACTGAGAGACTATTTTAGGTATATCTATGCAAGCTTCTCAGCCGAGGAGCTTTCTTTGATAGGTATGATGTAACATCTATTTCATGTACTCGATCATTTAATGTTTGAATTAAATAATAATGAAAAACCCGAAATCTAAGAGGGCCATAACGTAAGAGGTAATGTCTCATGACGTGACATTTGACAGAGACGTGTGGCCATTTTTAGGACTCACAACGTGACATATACTTGTTCACGTCATGAGATCAGGATAACCCTAATCCTCTATTTTGCTCCCTATTTAATTGAAGTGGAAGGTGAGGGCTTGCATACCCTCAGCCTCCATCACCTCCTTTCTTACCAAAACGTTCTTAGCCTCCATTGGTGACCTTAAAGAGCTCATTTGGTGGTTTTGGTTCTTTAAAGAAAAAGAAGATTCCTTAGGTGCAACCTTTTGGTAATCAAGCTCCTACCTCATCATCTTTGCAACACTTTTGAACCTTGATAAGTCATAAAGCTCCTACCTTTATCTCTGATGCATGCTAGATCTAAGATTTATGCTTTCCTTTTCATGGATGGGTTGGGTAGCATGCATGGGATCCATAAAGCTATCAACTTTATGGATCATTGATGCATTTCCTTTTATTATGAGTTTAGATCTGAAGTTTGCTGTTAGTTTTAGACTCCAAACATGAGTCTAGATCCCATTATCTTCTTATTAACCTTTTTAGTGTCCAAGTCATGCATTGGACATGCATGACTTAAAAGCCATGATTTTTATGGTCTTTAGGGTTGGGGAAGACCCTCTAGAAAGTCTCAAGAGTGGCTTAAGGGATTACGAGTTAAATGATCAAAGTTGCCAAGAACAGATCTCATCACATAAGAAATAGCATGGCATGTCATGAAATGTGGTGTTCGCGACTATTTTGTCCTTTTCCATTCACCATGTGACCTATGGGTGGTCACGACGTGATCGTTCGTTGAAGTTGATCATGGTTAACTTTTTGGGTCAAACTAGGGTTTTAAGGATGTAGGCTGATAGGGTATGACTTTACTGTTGTTAGGTGTCTTGTTTCTCCTGTCTACCCTATGTGTGAGAGCTGTCGTATTTCTAGCTGCTATTTCTGAGGTGATTCTTCTCATTACGTATACCTGTGTGGTAGTAGGCCTGTAAGTAGGTGGGTCTTTATTGTTGATTGTTGTTTATCTGAATTGAATTGTTGATAACTTGGGAATGCTGAGAATCCCTACGGTTGCTGATAACCATTGAATAGTAATGTTAATCCACAAGGCATGTTGTTAGCCCACTGGGATTGCTGATAATCCCTAGGGTTGTTGATAACCCATAGATGTTTATTATGTTGTAATGTATGGATATTTTTGGAGGGACTCACTAAGCTTTATGCTTACAATTGTGTATTAAATATGTTTCAGGTACCACGGATGATCGCAGGAAGGCGCAATCATGATTGTACACTTCTACTTGCACATCGTTTTATGATTTCCACATTTTAATACTCTAATTTGGTTTGATTGTATTGATAAATTTGGGCTTTATTGTTTTGGTTTTATGATACTTTGAGTTTTTGCTAAAATAAAAATGATTTGTTTATAACTTTGGGTTGTTACAAGTTGGTATCAAAGTCTTGTTTGAGAGAATTGGATGAATATGTGTGGGATTCCAGACTCAAAGTAAAGATCTAAAGTTTTATAAACCTTTTTACAAAAAAAAAAAGAATGTCACGAAAGGAACGAAAGAAGCAGAGTGTACATTCGGTTGCAGCCCGACACAGTAATCTCCTAAAATATCCATAATTGTGTTATATTTTGTATTGTAGTTACCGTTATTGAGCTGATAGAAATGCATGTTAGTTGGTAGGCTAAGGATCCCTTAGGAGTTTTAGGATAGGATTGTCTGATTTTGTGATGCCTTATAGCCTATGAGATTACTTGTGGATGCTCTTCTAGGGTTGAAGCTAAAATTGCTAATTACTTTGTGTAAACTACATGGTTGTACATAGTTAGGATTTCATAACCTTAGAATGCTTGGTTTAGCCTTACCACCAGTTCATTTTTTGGTTATGGATTTGGGGTGGAATCTCTTATTCGAATGTTTATTGAGTCCGGATTATGTGCAATTGGTTTACACGGAGCCATTAGAAAGGTTAGTGGAGACTTATTGTGGAGCGGCCCGGTAGATGAGCAGGGACCTTAGATATATGTGTCAGTGTTTTAGATATGGATCTTTGAGCATTTAGATTGTTGTGATCTGGAACCTTGAGAGGGGATCTTAATTAACTATGGATATGTGTGAAAGGTAATATGGGCCCGTACAACTTAAAGCACATGATCCATATAAGATTTAGAGGGTATCTAGAGGGTACCAAAGGGTGGTTTGGACTATTTGCTTGCTAGATCTTTTATTCTGGTTTTGAACGTTTTCCTTGTGTATTTTAGTATGTGTATTGTTTCGAAAGTGCCCGTAGCGGTTAGGGAGGCTATCCCAGAGGTATTTGGGTCTATCAAGATTGTGACGATCCATATGTTTGATGAGCTCTACACCGCGGTTACCGAGGCTGCTGCTACCGCAGCCACCACAACTGTCGTTGCTGCGAGATCTCACGGGGGTGATTCGATGCAGTACCAGGAGTTCAACAATAAGAAGCCCCCGAAGTTTGATGGAGTCTAGGATCCGAATACTACTATGAGGTGGATCACTAATGTTGAGGGGTGTTTTTATACCTTCTCTTTTTTCTAAATGATTTAAGGGTTCGCTTTGCGTTGAACCTACTTCGTCTAGGAGCGAAGGACTGGTGGAAGTTCGTGACTGCTGATTTATCACCTGCGGAAAAAGTCGCAGTTACTTCAGATCAATTTGTTGAGATGTTTCGAGAGGAGTGTGTTCCTTTGGTGGATAGGGAGCGATTAGATCAGGAGTACCTGTCGCTTCGGAAAACGACATAAACGGTGACCGAGATCACACGGATGTTCCATGAGAGAGCTATGTTTTCTCTAGAGTATGCATCTACTGAGAAGACGTGGATGACCCAATATCTAAGTATACCGATTAAGGATATCAGAGAGTTCATTACGAACTCCCAGTACCGGACATTGGCTAAGCTACAGAATAATGTCAGGATGGGGGAGATTGAGATGGAACCGCAAGTGAGAGAGGCGGAGGTGGATACGTAGAAGAAAGATAGGAGGCCAATACAGTCACAGTCGGCGGCTCAGCACGCAAAGCCCATTGATTGAAGAGCATGAGGTCGTATGAGTCGCAGTTGCAGTAAGTGTGGAAAGGATCATGAGGGTCCCTATCGATCGTTATCAGTATGCTACTTATGTGGCAAGGACGGGCACTTTAAGAAGGAGTGTACGAAGTGTTTGTGGCTTTGTTTCAGCTGCAACCAGTCAGGTCATGTGAAGACCGAATGTTCTCTTCTTACATTGACACCAATTCAGGCTCTTGCTCCAGCGACCCTGCGCATAAGCGATGGGCAACAAGGGAAGGTGGAGGCCCCAAAGGCCAGGGGTCGAGCTTTTTAGTTGACTATGGAGAAGGCCAGAGCAGCGCCCGATGTCGTCGCTAGTATGTATCTGTTTTATATTTCCGCTTAATTATTTTATTGTATATGCTTATGTTGTAATTATGTTAGGTACTTTCCTTCTAAATTTTGTACCAACGTTGGTGTTATTCGACTCGGGTGCGATTCAGTCTTTTGTAGCAACATATTTCTATAGAGCTTTTAGTATTGTTCGTGAGGCCCTGGATCGACCTTTGAAGGTTGCCATAGCTGTTGATTGTACGGTTTCGGCTTCCGAGGTATACCGGCACTGTGTATTTGACACTTTCGATGCTGGATTTCTGATTGATCTCATCCCTATTACGAGGGGAGATGTCTACATGAATATGGGTATGGATTGGCTGAGTCGGTTTGGGGCAGTGATCGACTGCGAGAATCAATTAGTGAAAATTTGCGGCCCTTAGTGGGGGAGTGCTTACCATCTATGGTGAGAGTACTAGTATTGGATCCACCTTTTGTTCTGCCACCAGGGCGAGGCAGTGTGTTCAAAATGGATGTATGGGATATCTTGTGTATATGGTCGACACACGGGTTGTGAGGGAGAAGTCAGTTTCCAATGTCCCAACTGTGAGGGAGTTTCCCAATGTTTTCCCACAGGAATTGCCTGGCGTGCCTCTTGAAAGACAGGTCGAGTTCGGGATCCATCTGATCCCTGGTGCCACCTCGATTGCAAAATCGCCATATCTCCTTGCGCCACGAGAGATGCAGGAGTTATCCTCATAGATGCAGGAGCTGTTGCGGAAGGAGTTTATTTGGTCGAGTAGCTCGTCGTGGGGAGCACCGATCCTTTTGTCAAGAAGAAGGATGGTTCACACAGGATGTGCATTGATTATTGGGAGTTAAACAAGTTAACAGTGAAGAACTGGCACCCATTACCAAGGATAGACGACCGTTTTGATCAGTTGGAGGGGAATATTGGTTTTCCAAGATCGACTTTAGATCCGGTTATTACCAGATGAGGGTTTGGGAGGAGGACATCCCAAAAACGGATTTCTAAGCTCGCTATGGGCATTACGAGTTCGTGGTGATGCCTTTCGGGCTCACCAATGCACTCGAAGTGTTCATGGATCTCATGAACCGGGTGTGGACGCCTATGTTGGACCGATCCGCGATTGTCTTCATCATTTATATCTTGGTCTATTCTAAGACCAAGGAGCAACATGAGGAGCATCTGTGTAAGATTCTTAGAGTTCTTTGATCGAAGAGGTTGTACGCCAAGTTCTCCGAGTGTGAGTTTTGGTTGAGCGAGGTTCAGTTTCTGGCGTACCTCATCAACCAGGAGGGTATTTATGTCGTTCCGACCAAGATTGAAACAGTTATGCGGTGGGAAGATTTGAACTCTCCATCGGAGATTCGGAGTTTCCTTGGGCTAGCGGGATATTATCAGTGATTTATTAGGGACTTCTCCAAGATTGTAGTTCCTTTCACTAGCATGACTAGGAAGTATGTCACCTTATAACATCCCATTTACAATATAATATTTAAATAATAAACTTGGAACCCGATAAGCAATTTGTATTATTATTATATGTTATTATAGCCCAAAATCAAATAACAATTGATGGGAGTTGGTTTTGTTGGGTTTTGAGCATTCTAACACTCCTAAGTGTACATGCAACCCTAAATACCTTGGATCTATGTTTTCTCTATTATACATGCAATTATGAACTTTCCAAGGTATTACCCTATCTAGCATACAATACTTGATACTTGGGTAATCAAATGGATAGAATACATACCTTTGTTTGATGTAGCTTGTCTCCATGAAGCTTGAGTGCCTAGTGCCCCAAGTGTGACACCTCAAATGGTTCACACAACACCAAATGCACATGGAATGACTTGAGAGAAATGGAACACTCCTTGAAAACGTCTAGCCCTCATATTCACACATTAGTGCACGATTTCTTGAGCCATGTGATTCTTTTATATGGTGGCTATTAGGGTTACACCATGTAACTCATAACTTTACCCATTCCTTATGCTCCATGGATTTTAACCTCCATGGAGTATCCATGGGTCACCCCATGGACTTAGTCCAACATAAGGAATCTTGGATCACAAGCCCACATATATAAGAATGAATGATTTACACAATCAACCCATATATTTAATTAGTCTCCTTTTGATCACTTAATTAATTCTAAATTAATTCTTGATCGATACTAATTAAAACATATGATTTCATATTAATATATTATAACTTATAATATATTAATAAACCATAAATAACCTTCTCTCAAAAGTCCATCCTAACAAATTGTCCTGATGATATGCAACCCAAATGGACCATGCTACTCTCGGGGCAAGTACATACCAATAATAGTTATGGTCTTAGACATCTAATCCAACAGTCTCCCACTTGGATAAGTCTAAAACTATTATTGCAAGTACGACTTCATAACCCGACTAGCAATCCTAGCTCTTAAAGCCGTTGTCGAACTCTGAACAAATCAATGACGCGTCCATTAGATAAGGGATCATATATTCCTCCATTCTAGATATCATATGGACTGAGACATGGATTATAATCATTCTATCTGTCCATTTCTTATTTCCCGATTTCCGATTTATGATGACTGACTGATTGAACAAATCAAATCAGTCCTGGCTTGGCCAAGCACTCACATGTGTCATCGCTAAATCATCGAGGGGCCTACATATACCACTTTTATCCCGAAGGTAAAAGGAATGGATAAACTTCGACTCATATGGCTTGTTCTACTACTTGTTGAATCATACACAAAGGCACGTTTTATAACATCGAGTTACCAAATGCGTTTTCGTGCAATCAATGTATAACCAACTCATAGTAACAACTCATATCTCTAGGTTTGAAGAATATAAGATATTATCGTCTCATGATCACTCGTGATAAAATCCATGAAGTGATTCAAATGAGCGCAGGTTGAATCCAATACTCAGAACTTATGAGCACTCATGAGTGTTGTAGCACCACTTTGTCCACCAACTTGGACCTCTACAAACCAACCCATGACAGTCTTGATTCATATCTACTTCCAACATATGACCGACTGTGGATGGTTTGAATAACTTAATCATTCAGGAAGAGCGACTTAGTTATTCTGGAAGTCAAAACATGCAAAGTGAAACACAAGAATAAATGAATCAAATATGGTATCAAACCCTATGAATATAAATAAACACTTTTATTTATCACCATACTGATTACTCATTATTCATTGTTTCGGTTTTATCAACTTTATACTTGAATTAAAAACACTAGTTGTCCCATGCTCCAAGTATGTACACTATGTTTTTCTTAAACAATAGCTTTGCCATACACCAAGTATGCACTCTATGTTTGTCTATGATCCTTACTTTGTGAAATAAACCAATTGAACATAATTTCAATGATTCTAATTTCACACTCCCAAATCCTTATCGAAAAATGTGAGAATTTCAAATTCCTATCATTTATCGAAATCTGTTTAGATTTTAAACTTATATGCACTGACCCTCCTGTAATGAAGATGTACAAAGTAAGAAAGACTTGTCAACAGTCATTATAAGGTATTCCAATGGAGATCAACTCCATGGAAACTAAGTCTCATATTCAAAGTACATTGCTTTGGACATGCTTCTTACATTAAGTTTTCTAATCTTACACAGATAACTTCCACCTATGGAGACAACTCCATATTCTCATTTTGACTATCACTTCTGAATAAGAGATGCCTCTTTTCAGAATATGTCAATATGGTCCTTCCAAAATTAGCACTATACTTCCAACTGTCCCTGAGCAACCAATCTTTGGTAAACCTCAGATTGTCCTCGATAATTGCTTAATCATTTTAGTCATATCCAATTCTAGACCTTTTCCCTTCTTAATGCCTCTGGGCATTTGGAAAAATTTAGAAATGACAAATATTATAGCACACATGCAATCGATCCTGTACCCAAAGCAAATGGTACACGATTCATGATGTCTCACATAAAGACATGATTCTAGACCAGTCTTTTGCTACAATATTTTTATTTTCCATGTTTTCAAAATTTGACTATGAAGAGGGATGCCGTAATCATAATCGAATTTTGAGAACGCAATATATAGAATTTCCTTAAGTTGAACCAATCCAACATGAAATTCATATATATATTCTTGACTAAAGATGATTAAGGTCTCAATCTAAGCCTTTAGAACTGAAATGAAGTATATCCTCTCCCTTAATTATAGCAAATCAACTTTTTCAATCCCTGCAGCCTCACGAATTGAAACTTTTGTTTTCTATATAACATTGCTAACTTGCAACACTAACAATAATTATCATGCTCCCACTAACATGATGATTATTAGCATAACACTTATGCTCCTACTAGCTTTGACATGTACTCAGAAATCAGCTGGACTTCTAGAAATCAATACTTTATTGAGTTTCTTACCAAAGTTCAGATTTCTGATACGAGATGCTTTGATAAAAATTTATCAAAATCATACACCTTTCCTTAGATAGCATGCATGTGTGTCTAAACAATTTCAGAACTATGAAAAGGGATGCCGTAATCATAGTCTCAATTGTTTAGACCTTTTGCCATCTGCTTCAAATCTACTTGGTGGAAGTGTTTCCTCACCATCATTTTCATGAATCGCAGAGAAACCTTATGACCCTTAGATTTTATGGTGTATGTGTTCTTATCCATGTGAATCGTCAAAACCATAGTCACAAGACAAGGATAATGAGAAATCCAAACTCATATGGACTGAACTTATGCAATCTTAACTTCTTGCCACCTGGCAGTACAGGGCCTGCCATTGCTTCCAAGTTATTATGCAACCAATTGAGAACTTTCAGAACTCCTATGCAAAGCCAACTTTAACTGGAATGGGCACAGAATATGTCAACACGATAGGTTATAAACCTCAAGTCGTGTGCTAGTGAAGAACCTCAGGTTTTATTCTTGATTAGTTCTTGAAATTCTTTTTAGGATCTTTAAGACTCCCACTATCCTCTTGACATATAAGACTATCTTGCCAAATATTCAACAGATAGTGCGGATTCTTTATCAAGACAAACACTTCACACAATTGGCCTTAGTTGGTCTTTGTTTTATCCAAAACATCACAACTTACCAATTTCAAATGTACAAGAGTAGGACACTTTTACTCTTACATTTGACAAGTGTTTTAAACCTTTCTTTAAGATATGTCACTCAAGTTACAATCTTGGAGTATGACTCTAAGAATTGTTTTGGAACGAAGTATGACTCATCTTCCTGATCTAACCATTTCAACAATTCATGACTCCTCTTCTTAGTCATAAGAATGCACTAAGATGACCTTTAGAGGACTAATTGTGATATGATTTCTAAATCATTAAGATGATCATAAACATGATACTAAAGTACTCTCCCATCTTTTCAGATTTGAGAAACTTTTATCTTTCTGCCTAATTTGATTCTTCCCATTCGTTCTGCCATACATTGAGACTTTTCCAATGTTTCAGAATTATACTTAAACTTGTAAGTATAACCATATTTACTAAACTTTAGTAAATCAAATAGTCTTAACGAGCTTTGTGGTGGACATGACTAGTGCACAAGAATGTGTACTCGATCCCTTTAGTCCTTCACTTGACTCACACATCCATGTGAACAAGTAATTAGTCTTGATTTTCCAATGCTTGAAAGTTCTCATTCATCATACTATTCAACTTGCATGATTCCAAGTTTCGGTCCAATTGAAACTTGGGTGATGAGGAACTTTCCTGATTTGGTAAATTCAGACACTACCACAAATGAAAGAATCAAATCCATTTTCCAATATTGCTATCAGTGGAATCATATAAGCAACAATTTTCCACAAATGCCATTGTAAGGATACTTCAAATAAATAAAATGAAACAATTTTCTTTTATTTTAAAACTTTGCGGAAAAACTTATCCTTACAATCCACATGGAAAATTGTTGTTATCTATTCCTTAGCAATATATCATAACTTCTTAAGCAACTGCTCAAAATTCTGATGCGATCGAAATCCACCTTCGCGATCAGAATCAGCATATACTTCCTTTAAGATTTCTCTCTATTCTTTGATTCTTAAAACATCAACATGTGACCCAGTCACATCATGTAATGAGGATCTCAGAATAGAACTTAACAGAGTTAGATAATGGGCTCTACCTGATGTAGAGTCAAACTTATTGACTTTAACATCCTTAGGTAAATTTGGCAGCTTTGCAATCAACGCCCCTTCCTTTGGCAAAATAAACATATGGACCCTTTGGTAATGGGACTATCTCAGACTTAGCCTTTCTCTTTACCATTTGGTCAACCGGGTTAACTATGGCCAATCCCTTTCCATTGGGAAGAGAATGCTTTTTCTGGATTTCCAGTGTCACCATTGTCACTGTCCATAAAGTTTTTGGGAAGTTGATCTTCTAATCAAATTTGCTTTACTATCTTTCCAAATCATTGCTGATTCAGCAGCACCAAGCAAATAGATATGATCATTAAGGTTCATGTCATAGTCTGTTTCATAGTAGTCCCAAAGGAACTCACTATGTGACTAAGAAAGTGATTGAACATCCAACTTTCTCAAGACTTTGACACCCAACTCTCCCGGCTTGTCAATATGTGACTTCATCTCTAAAATGTGATCACACATAGACCTTGCTTGCCATTAGGGCTTGAGTGACCTTGAACTTGTGGGTTAGGGAGAATAATTGGAGGAGGTGGAGGAAGAGAAGTATGACTTCCATGAGCCAAACTCGGGAAGTCATATTCATTAGGAAAGCTTGGTTTGGGAAGATCAATGTTGTCTAAACCAGACATCAACAATGGGAGAAATTCACGTAAAGTTGATTTAAGTCCTTAATATAACACCCAATATGATATATTAAGGCTAGGACCCAACAAACTGTTTATAACTGGAAGAGGGATGCCGTAATCTGAGTTATAAAATAGTTGAAGGTAGGTAAATGACGATTTACCAATTTCCACCATGAAAAATGAAATAATGTAATTAGGTTTTTAATTGGATTTGAAACTCCTAGATCTTTTGAGATTCATTGAACTTTTCAATGGCATTTTTCAATCTCGAGTGTGCCCTTCAGGTTTTGTGACTGGGATGCCGAGGATCACAAAACAAGGTGTGATGTAACCACACAAATATACTTGGTACCCTTAATATTTACCCCTCAATCGATGTGCCAGTTAACCACACGAGCTCCACCGATACTATGATAAATATTAAGTTACCCTTTGCCTACTTTGTTAAATCCAGGTTAGTGTGCCGGTTAACCACACACGCTCCACTAACGGTTTAAACAAAGTGCAAAGTGTAATTTCATGGATTAGCACCTTATTCACATTTTCCTAAGTAATTAAGATTGGGAATTTATAACTGTTTAGTTACTTAGTATTTATCATTAATACTTTTAATGAAGGGAGAATTATAGTCCTTGTCCTACCCGTTCGGCTAACGACCCTCCACCAGTCAAGGAAGCGGTGGGTGAGAGTGGACACCGCTTCCTTGATTAGTGGAGGGTCGTTAGCAGAACGGATTTGATAGGACAACTACTTCTCATTAAAAGTATAATGATATTAAAGAAAGTACTAGAACATAATTTACAAAATCCCAACTCTAGTTACTTTAGGAAAAATGTGAAAAGTATGCTAATCCATGAAATTGCACATTGTGCTTTATTGGTTGTTAGTGGAGCGTGTGTGGTTAACCAGCACACTAAAAGGCACCAATAAAGAGTAGTAATAGGTATCTCATAATTGTCATTTTGATGGAGCGTGTGTGGTTTACCAGCACATCAATTGTTAATGATAAATGCAATGAGGTTACCAAGCACATTTGCATGGTTATTCACATCTTGTTTGTGATCCTCGGCATCCCAGTCACAAATAGAAGAGCATAATCTGAGATCAAAACATGCCATTGAATAGTTTCAATGTATCTCAAAACAATTAGGAATTTCACTTCGTTTGTTTCGTCTAATGGTGGAATTGGTGAATCGTCATTCACCTACCTTTATGAAATTTGCACTTGGATCTCGGCATCCCATTTCTAAGTTGTGAATCTTCATAGTTGGATCCTAACCTTGATATTATATCTTTGGGTTATTTTATTAAGGTATCTTGAAATCTAACTAAAACTTTCTTTCTTTTCAGATGTCTACTCCTGGAAACACTTCTGCTTCGTCCTCCTCCAACCAAAACTTCTCTTTGCTCAATATCTGCTCCAAAGTCGTTATGGATGGCTCAAACTATAACGATTGGATGCGCAACATCAAGATGGCTCTTCGTTTCGAGAACAAAGAATATGTTCTTGAAATGGAGCTCAAAGAGCTTGATGAGAATGAAGCTACTCCTGAAGATCTTGCTGCCTACAAGAAACATTACGATGATGCTACCAAAGTGGCATGCATCATGGTGGCAACTATGTCCCCAGAACTGCAGAGGTACTATGAGGACTACTGGCCTTTCGAGATGAACAAGGACCTTATGGAAAAGTACCATAAGCGAGCTCGTCAAGAAAAGTTAGAAGTAGTCAAGTCACTCATGGCTTGCAAGATGAAAGATGGCGAGTCGGTTGTGTCACATGTGCAAAGAATGCAACGCTACATAGAGTGTTTGGTCAAGCTCAATATTCACTATGATGAGGAATTGGCCATTGACATGGTTTTGAACTCACTTCCTGAATGTTATGGTCAGTTTATTCTAACTTACCATTTGAACAATATTGAGTAGACCTTGGCCCAATTGCACAACTTGTTGCAGACGGCTGAGGCAGGGATGAAGGGTAAAAGTATACCCTCCACACCTACGAGTGTCCCTGTTTTGGCTATTGGACAGGGAAAGGGGAAAAAGAGGAAAGGTCCTCCCAAGCAAAGCTGGAAGAGCAAGGCTCAAGCTGGGTCATCTAGTAATGGCCCAAAGGCTAAGCCCAATGGTTCCACTCCCCATGTTTCTGATCCAAAAGAGGCAGTTTGCTTTTACTGCAACCAAAAGGGGCATTGGAAGAGATCTTGCCCACAATATCTGCAAGATATCAAGGATGGCAAAGTAAAGCCATCTTCGGCAGGTATTTACACTATTTCTGCTAATAACTCATTATCTTCTCGTTCATGGGTCCTTGATACGGGATGTGGTTTCCATATCTGTTCTGATTTGCAGGGTTTAAAGGAAAGTGAGGAGATAGAGCGAGGAAGGATAAACCTGATCATGGGAAACAGAAAGTCTTCACCAGTAACCAAGATCGGAGTTTATCAGCTTCTGCTTAGTAATGATGTTAGATTAGATTTAATAAATTGTTGCTATTCGTCTGAGATGACGAGAAACATTATTTCATTTCATGCATTGTTCAGACAAGGTTTTACATATTCTTTTAATGATTTGAATGGTTCAATTTCTGTTTATAAGAATGGTGTTTTTATGTTTGAAGCTTTGCCTTGTAATGGTGTGTATGAAACAGTGACTTGTGTTGATAGCCTAGGAAATAGTGTACTTAATATTGACTTGTCTAATAGTGTAGACAAGGCATGCTTGTGGCATTGTCGTCTTGGACACATTAACAAGAAACGCATAGCCCAACTCCAAAAGGATGGAGTGTTGGAATCATTTGACCTAAAGTCAGATGATATGTGTGAATCTTGTCTTTTGGGAAAGATGACAAAATCACCATTCACAGGGTCTTGTGAAAGAGGTGAAGGTCTGTTGGATCTCATACACACAGATGTGTGTGGGCCCTTCAGATCAACTACAAGAGATGCTAATCGATTCTATGTGACTTTCACTGACGATTATAGCAGATATGGATATATCTACTTGATCAAGCATAAGTCAGAAACTTTTGAAAAGTTCAAAGAGTTTAAGCATGAAGTCGAAAATCAATTGGGCAGAAAGATAAAGATACTTAGATCCGATAGAGGCGGGGAGTATCTTAGTATCGAGTTTAACGACTATCTGAAAGAATGTGGGATAGTCTCACAATTGACTCCTCCTAGGACACCACAGTTAAATGGTGTAGCTGAGAGGCGCAATCGAACCTTGTTAGACATGGTTCATTCTATGATGAGTCGGGCTTCGCTTCCTATTCACTTCTGGGGGTATGCTTTAGAGACAGCCGCCCACATCGTCAATCTTGTCCCTACAAAGAAGGTTGCCAAAACACCTCACGAAATGTGGACAGGGAAAGTTCCCTCGTTAGCACATATTAAAGTCTAGGGTTGTGAAGCTTTCGTAAGACGAGAGACTCACGACAAGCTAGCAGCTAGAAGTGAGAAATGTGTTTTCATTGGTTACCCAAAGCAGTCTTTTGGATATTTGTTCTACAGGCCGAGTGAGAACGTGGTCTTTGTAGCACGAAGAGGAGTCTTTCTTGAAAGAGAGCTCATATTCAAAAAGGACAGTGGGAGCACTATTGACCTTGAAGAAATTCAAGAGTCAGCCAATGAAGGAACCTTAGATGACACTAGCACTCAACCAGAGGAAACAGTTCCTGTTGAACCAATTGATAACTCATTACCTCTTAGAAGATCCACTAGGGTGAGTGTGCCACCTGAGTTGTATGGTTTTCATATTACTTCAGATGGTGACACATTCATAAGTGACAGAACACTGGTAAACTTAGATGAACCAGTCACTTATAAGGAAGCAATGGTAGGCCCAGAGGCTTCCAAGTGGAAAGAGGCAATGGACAGCCAGATTAAGTCCATGTATGACAACCAAGTTTGGAATTTGGTTGATAGTGCACCAGGTCGCAAGACAGTTGGGTGCAAATGGATCTTCAAGAAGAAGATATACGTGGATGGAAATGTGCACACATTCAAGGCTCGACTGGTTGCAAAAGGTTTCACTCAAACCCCAGGGGTTGACTATGATGAGACCTTCTCACTAGTAGCTAAGATTAAATCTATTAGGATATTGCTCGCCATAGCTGCCTTTCATGATTATGAAATCTGGCAGATGGATGTCAAAACTGCTTTCCTTAATGGGAAGTTGGCTGAAGATGTTTACATGAGTGAGCCAGAGGGTTTTGTTGATGCAAAGTTCCCCAATAGAGTGTGCAAGCTTCAGAAATCCATTTATGGATTGAAACAAGCATCTCGCAGTTGGAATCTTTGCTTCCATGAGAAAGTCAAAGAGTTTGGTTTCTCTAGAAGTGAAGATGAGTTTTGTGTGTATATCAAGGCTTGTGGGAGTATAGTAACTTTTCTGGTGTTATATGTCGATGACATATTACTCATTGGTAACGACGTTCCAACCTTGAAAGAGGTTAAGTCTTGGCTTGGAAAGTGTTTTGCCATGAAATACCTTGGAGAAGCTGCCTATATTCTTGGGATTAGAATATTGAGAGATAGAAAGAAGAGACTAATTGGACTTAGTCAGAGCACATACTTGGATAAGGTACTAAAGAGGTTTAGTATGGAAAATTCCAAGAAGGGAGAGCTACCTATCCAGAGCAATACCAAATTGAGTAAGACTCAATGCCCGAGTACAGATGTTGAAATAGATGACATGAGTCGTGTACCTTATGCTTCCGCTGTCGGATCGATCATGTACGCTATGACATGTACTCGCCCTGATGTGGCATTTGCTTTGAGCATGGTGAGTCGCTATCAGGGAAACCCAGGTAGAGCTCATTGGATAGCAGTTAAGAATATACTCAAGTATTTGCGAAGGACAAAGGACTGGGTTCTTGTGCTTGGTGGCAGTGATACTTTGAGAGTAGATGGTTACAGTGATGCCAGCTTTCAGACGGATAGAGATAACTTCCGTTCTCAATCAGGCTGGGTATTTTTACTGAATGGAGGAGCAGTTACTTGGAAAAGTTTCAAGCAAGATACGGTGGCTGATTCTACTTGTGAATCAGAGTACATAGCAGCAAGTGAAGCGTCGAAAGAAGCAGCTTGGTTGAAGAACTTCATCGGAGATCTCGGAGTTGTTCCAACCATCCAGGAGCCTATGGAACTGTTCTGCGATAATGAAGGAGCGGTTGCCTTGACAAAGGAACCGAGAGATCATGGTAAGACCAGACATATCGACAGAAAGTACCATTTCATCATACATAGAGTAGAAGAAGGCCATCTTATAGTAAAGAGGGTGTCATCTGAAGATAACCCAGCAGATCCTCTCACAAAGGGTCTGAGTAGGGCTAAGGATATTCAGCATGCTCGGAGCATAGGACTGAAAGATGATATTAGTTTTAGTAGTTAGATTAGTTTTTGAAACTTGTAACAAAGTAAATGTAATTGACTTTTGAAGATTAAATAATAAAGTATTATTTATAAGTTTGGCTACTAACTTTTGTCAATTGTTTATTATTGTGTTTCATTTTTGCATGTTTTACTTCCTGAATAATGAGATTATTCAAACTCCACAGTCGCTCGTACTCTTGGAAGTAAGTAGTGAATTTAGACTGTCATGAATTGGATTGCAGATTGTCTAAGGATAGACATGGCAATAGAATTGTTGCAACGTTCATGAGTACTCAGAAATTGAGATTTGAGTATTGGATAAACCCTCGCTCAGAGTATTACTTCATGGAATTCATCACGAGTAATACTGAGACGATAATATCTTGTAATCTTGAAACGAAGATATATGAGTTGTGATTTACAAGTCGGTCATACATTGGTGATACGAAAACGCATCGTAACTTCGTGTTATAAAACGTATTGTCATGCATAATTTGATGAGTAAAAGATACAAGCATGTGAGTCAACGTTTATTCGTTCCTTTTGCCCTAACAGGAAAAGCGATATATGTGGGCCCCTCGATGATTTGGTGTTGACTTATGTGTTGGGCCCAGCCAGGACTAAATTGATGTGTTCGATTAGAAGTCCTACATCATCACAAATAAGGAATTGGGAAACATAGATTCTGGACAAACAGATTGATTACATTGCATGTCTTTTGTCTGGGGATATCAAGCAGAACGAAGGGTTATATGATCACTTATCTTAGGACACGTAACTGACTGGGTCAGAGTTCGGCAGCAGCTTTTTGGAAGCTATGATTTGCTGGTCAAATTTAGAAGGCATACTAGCAATTATAGTTACAGACTTATCCAAGTGGGAGACTGTTGGATTAGGTGTCTAAGCCCATAACTATAATTGGTATGTACTTGAATTGATAGCAGCACAGTCCTTTTGGGTTGCCCTTAACCTAGCATCTGGACAGGGAAATTATGAAAGGAGAGATATTAATTTATAAGATTAATAAATTAATATATATATATATATATATATATATATATATATATATATATAATTGATTTATTAATATGTTAATGGATTAATATATTAATTAGAAATCATTATGTTTAATTAATTGTTAGCCAGAAATTAATCAGAATTGATTTTGGGGTTAAAAAAATTAATTATAAAGTGCAGGGACTAGTTTGCAATTAACTGATAGTTGAATGGAAGGATCCAGAACTCCCTTGGAAGGGGGTGGACGAAAACCCTAGGGGAAACCCTAGAGAATTCTTCCAAGGGGTCCAAGATAAGGCCTTGGGTCTTGCTTAGGCCCTAAGCAAAGGATAACTAGGGTTTTCCCTAAACCCTAGTTCCCTCAACTATTTAAGGAGCCTCCTGGCTCACATTTTAAGGTACTCATTCTTTGGAAGAATACCTTGGCCGAAATTACATACTCCATCCCCTCTCTCTTCTTCTACTTTCCTTCTTGCTAGTCATTGGGTGTGATTCCATTAGAGGCATTACACTTGTGGTGCTAAAGCTTCCAAGAAGATTAAGATGAAGATCAAGGGAATATCAATTATTTGCTATAACAATTGAAAGGTATGTAAACCCTAAACCCTAGTTTGTTAATTTCGAAATTAGCCTCTCTCCTCTAGGGTTCTTGTTTTGCAATTCAAAGTTGTATGTTCAATAGTTAAAACATAGATCCAAAGTAGGTTGCATGTGAACTTAGGAATTGTTTTTCTAGTTTATTTGTTGTACCTAAAACCCATCAAGTTATTCCAAGTGTTGTGTTGTTGTGTGAAAAATTTGAGGCATCACACTTGAGGTGCTAGGCTCACAAAGTTCTCAAGGAATACAAGAAACAAAAAGGTATGTTCTTTCTACTAGCTTTTATGTTTCAAAGTTCCCCATGCCATGCTAGTTAGGTTAAGAACCTTGGAAAATCAAATTTTCATGTATCTTAGTAAAACATAGATCCAAGGTTTCTAGGGTTGCATGTACACCTTAGAAGTGTTAGAATGCTCAAAACCCTTCAGTGGTATCAGAGCTAGGTTTGTTTTCTTGATACTTGATGCAAATTGTTAAAAAAACTCAAGTTTTCTGCATTCTGCGGCATGAACTCGTCGAGTCCATGGGGGGACTCGACGAGTCCATGTGTTATTTCATCCTACTCGTTGGGTAGGTTCATGCACTCGACGAGTAGGAGGCCCTGAATGCAGATTTTCGAGTTTCGCTGCTGGAAATGGACTAGAAACATTACCCTAAACTGCTTTGGTCTTATAAAACTTGTTTTAGATGGTGTAATGGTTATGCTAATCCATTTACAATGGCTAATATCAAAATTTCAAGTTTTGTGTGTGTTATTTATGATTCTTGAAATTGTTGATATGGATGTTCATGAACTTATGCGTTTGGTAGATCATAGGAATTATTTTGTTAGTTTAATTCTTGATCTTGATGTGTTTTAATGGAATCCATACTTTGTCCTCAAATTATGGATTACCAAAAGTCTTTCTTTTAAAGTCCATTAATGAACACATAGGTTACATAAAATGAAGAGTCTTTCATTTTAATAAACCATTAACTCATAAGTTATGAAAGTTGAAAAGTTTTGAAAGTTACAAAACTTGCCCTCAAGTTTTGGAACATGTAAAGTCACCTTAAAAACTTTAGTTCCAACCCCTATAATTTTAAAAGTTAAAATTCTACCCTTATACTTTATAATATTATAAGTTAATAATATATATATGTGTATAAGAACAAGTCGTTTTACCGTTAGTAGGCCTCATTCACGAAGCCGGTCTATAAGGGGGTATAAAAACAGTTGACCATAAAATGGCAGCTTAATGGGTGTCCAGTCTCACCCACCGCTTCCTTAAATGGTGGAGGGTCATTAGCCGAACGGGTAAGACAATGACTTTAATCCTCATTAAAAGTATGATGATTATAAAGTAACTAAATGTTTTATAAATTCGCAATCTTAGTTACTTTAGGAAAATGTGAATAAGGTGCTAATCCATGAAATTACACTTTGCACTTTGCTTAAGTCGTTAGTGGAGCGTGTGTGGTTAACCGGCACACTAACCTGGACTTAACAAAGTAGGCAAAGGGTGGCTTAAGGTTTATCATAGATCGGTGGAGAGCGTGTGGATAACCGGAACATCGGTTAGGTGATAAACATTAAGAGTACCAAGTAATTTGCATGGTTAATTCACACCTTGTTTTGTGATCCTCGGCATCCCAGTCACAAAACCTGAAGGGCACAATCGAGATTGAAATAGGCCATTGAAAAGTTCAATGAATCTCAAAAGAATCTAGGAGTTTCAAAAACCAATTAAAACCTAATAATTTATTTCGTTTTTCATGGTGGAAGTTGGTGAATCGTCATTCACCTACCTTCAAATATTTTATAGCTTGGATTACAGCATCCCTCTTCTACGTTATAAAATATTGTGTTGTGTCCTAGCCTTAATATTACAGTTGGGTGTCTTATTAAGGACTACGTTTATATCAAATCTAAACTTGCCCTTCTTCTTTTTCAGATGTCTTCCAACAATGCTGCTTCTGGTTCAAAACCTACCGGCTCCTTCTCTCTCATGAACCTTTATGGGAGAGTCATATTTGATGGATCCAACTTTATGGATTGGATCAGAAACATCAGGATGGTCACTCGGTATGAGGACAAGGAATATGTCCTCGATAAGGAGCTTAAGGAACTTGATGAGTCGTCTGCTACTTCAGAGGAGGTCGCTGAATTCCGAGCACATGAGAGAGATGTCACTAAGGTGACATGTATCATGTTGGCCACGATGACAGTCGAGCTCCAAAAGTACTATGAGGACTTTTATCCTTTTGAGATGCACCCGGATTTGATGGACAGATACCATTAGAGTGCTCGTCAAGAGCGATATGAAATCATCTCCTCCATGATAACAACCGGGATGAAGGATGGTGAACACATCACGGGCCACATGAAGAAAATGCAAAGATTCATGGACCGTTTGCTGAAATTAAATGTGAACTTCCCCAAGGAGTTGGCAATTGACATCATTTTGCACTCCTTACCTTCGTGTTATGATCAATTTCGAATGACATACCACATGAACAAGGAGAAAGTTACACTCATCAAACTTCAAGGACTTATGAAGACCGCCGAAAGTGGTCTTAAAGGTAAATCGGTTGTTACTACTTCTACTCCTACCAATTCCCATGTCCTGGGTATCGGGAAAGGTAAAGGGAAGAAGAGGAGGAGCCCTTCGAAGCGTACCAATGGAAAGTCCCTTGATGGCTCCTCTTCAAGTGGAACCAAAAGAGGTTATGTCACTACTTCTGCCAACCCTAATGAGGCTGAATACTTCTATTTCCATGAAAAGTCGCACTGGAAGCGAAACTGCCCAAAGTGTTGGGTTTTGAGCATTCTAACACTCCTATGGTGTACATGCAACCCTAAATACCTTGGATCTATGTTTTCTCTATTATACATGCAAATATCAATTTTCCAAGGTATTGTTCTAACTAGCATAATATAAAGTACATGTAATATAAAATCTAGTATAATTACATACCTCTTTGTTGTAGCTTGATTCCATGGAGCTCAAGAGCCTAGTGCGCCAAGTGTGACACCTCAAATGGTTCATACAACATCATCAACATTAAGAATAACCATGAGAAGAGACACTTGACTCTTAGAAATCGGCTTGCCCTCTTGTGTATACACTAGTGCCGATTTCACCAACCAATGGGGTCTTTATATATTGGGCACATTAGGGTTACACCATGTAACCCATGACTTTAGCCATTCCTTATTCTCCATGGGTTTAACCTCCATGGAGTATCCATGGGTCACCATATGGGTTAAACCCAAGATAAGGAGTCATGGATCATAAGCCCACATATATAAGAATGAATGATTTACGCAATCAATCCTCATATATTTATTTAGTGTCTTTTAATCACTAAATTAATTCCAAATTAATTCTTGATCAATACTAATTAAATAATATGATTTCATATTAATATATTAGAACTTATAATATATTAATATGTCACAAATATCCTTTTCTCACAAAAGGTCTATCCAAATTGTTCTGATGCCATACAACCCAAATGGACCATGCCGGGTCGGGTCAAGTATGTACCAATTATAGTTATGGACTTAGACACTAATCCAACAGTCTCCCACTTGGATAAGTCTAATAACTATTATTGCAAGTATGACTTCATAAACCGACTAACAATCGTAGCTCTTAAAAGCCACTGTCGAACTCTGAACAAATCAATGATGCGCCCATTAGATAAGTGATCATATATTCCTCCATTCTAGATATCATATGGACTGACACATTGATTATAGTCATTCTCTCTGTCCATTTGTTGTTTCCCGATTTCTGATTTTTGACGACCGACTAACTAAACAAATCAAATCAGTCCAGGCTTGGCCAAGCACTTCGGGGTGTCATCACTAAATCATCATGGAGCCCACAGATATCGCTTTTATCCCTTTAAGGGTAAAAGGAATGGATAAACTTCGACTCATATGGCTTGTTCTACTACTTGTTGAATCATACACAAAGTCACGTTTTATAACATCGAATTACCAATGCGTTTTCGTGCAATCAATGTATAACCAACTCATAGTAACAACTCATATCTCTAGGTTTGAAGAATATAGGATATTATCATCTCATGATCACTCGTGATAAAATCCATGAAGTGATTCGAATGAGCGTGGGTTGAATCCAATACTCAGAACTTATGAGTACTCATGAGTGTTGTAGCAACTCTTGCCATGTCCAACATCTTAGACATCTACAAGCCAACTCATGACAATCTTGATTTAATACCTACTTCCAATGTATTAATGACTATGGATGGTTTGAATAACTTAGTCATTCGGGAAAAATGACCTAGTTATTCTGGAAGTTAAAACATGCAAAGTGAAACGTAAGAATATTACTAATCCTATATGGCCCCAACACTTTGAGAGTAAATAAAACACCTTTTATCTAAGCACCATATTCATTACTCATTATTCAATGTTTCGATTTTATCAACTTTATACTTGAATTTAAAAAAAACTAGTTGTCCCATGCTCCAAGCATGTACACTATGTTTTTCTAAATACCAGTTACGCCATACACAGAGTATGCACACTATGTTTGTTTGCGATCCTTACTTTGTGAAATAGATCGATTGAACATAATTCCAATGATTCTCATTTCACACTCCCAAATCCTTATCGAAAAATGTAAGAATTCCAAATTCCTGCCATTTACCGAAATCTGTTAGATTTTAAACTTATATGCACTTATCCTCTGTAATGATTATGCACAAAGTCACAAAGACTTTTCACCAAACATTACAGAGTATTCCAATGGAGATCAACTCCATGGAAACGAAGTCTCATATTCAAAGTACATTGCTTTGAACATCTTTCTTGCATTAAGTTTTCTAATCTTACACAAATTGAATAACTTTCACCTATGAGAATATTTCCATATTCCCATTTTGACTATCACTTTTGAACAAGAGTTGCCTCTTTTTGAGAATACGTCAATATGGTCCTTCCAAAATTAACACTATACTTCCAACTGTCCCTGAGCAACCAATCTTTGGTAAACCTTTAGATTGTCCTCGACAATTGTTTAATCATTTTAGTCATATCCAATTCTAGACCTTTTCCCTTCTTAATGCCCCAGACATTTGGAAAATTTAGAAAGGATAAATATTATAGCACATGTAATCGATCCTATACTCGAAGGATATGGGACACGATTCATGCTATAAAAATTTTATTTTCCATGTTCTCAAAATTTGACTATGAGAAGGGATGCCGTAATCATAATCGAATTGTGAGAACGCAATATATAGAATTTTCTTATGTTGAACCATTCCAACATAAAATTCATATATATATATATATATATATATATATATATATATATATATATATATATATATATACGTGACTAAAGGTGATAAAAATCTCAATCTAAGCTTTTAGAATTGAAATGAAGTATATCCTCTCCCTTAATTATAGCAAAACAACCTTTCCAACCCCTACAACTTCAAGAATTGAAACTTTGTTTTCTATAATTAACATTGCTAACTTGCAATACTTATCATAATTATCATGCTCCCACTAACATGATGATTATTAGCATAACACTTATGCTCCCACTAGCTTTGACATGTATCAGAAAACAGTTGGACTTCTAGAAGTCAATACTTTATGGACTTTCTTACTAAAGTTCAGATTTCTGATACGAGATTGCTTTGACAAGACTTTATCAAAATCATACACCTTTTCTTTGATAGCTCACATGTGTGTTTAAACAATTTCAGAACAATGAAAAGGGATGTCGTAATCATAGTCTCAATTGTTTAGACCTTTTACATTTCTCATAAGTCCATGTTAGTGTGCCGGTTAACCACGCACGCTCCACTAACGACTTTGAGAATGCAAAGATCACAATTGCTATCTACTTAACATCTACTTAGTGAAAGCGTTTCCTCACCATCATTTTCATGAATCGGAGAGAAACCCTATGACACTTCGATTTTTTATGGTGTAATTGTTCTTATCCATGTGAATTTTTCATAACCTGAATCACAAGAATATGTCAACACAATAAGTTACAAACCTCAAGTTGTGTGCTAGTGATTAACAATAGGTTTACTCTTGATTAGTTCTTGAAACTATTCAAGATCTTTAAGACTCCCACTATCCTCTTGACATATAAGATTCTTTTTGTCAAGAACCATTCCTTGACAAAACACATATTCAAGAGTCAGTGCGGATTCTTATCAATTTAAACACTTCCACAATATGTCTTAGTTGGTCTTTGTCTTATCCAAAACATCACAAATTACCAATTTCAAATATACTACAGTAAGAAAACATTTTACTCTAGATTTGACAAGTGTTTTAAACCTTTCTTAAGATTATGTCACTCAAGTTACAATCTTAGAGTATGACTCTAAGATTTGATTTTGGAACGAAGTACGATGTATCTTTTGATTTAACCATTTCAGCAATTCATGATTTCTCTCCTTAATCAAACAAATGCACTAAGGTGTCCTTAGAGAATCAATTGTGATATGGTTTCATAATCACTAAGATAGTTATAAAACAACATACTCAAGTACTCTCCCATCTCTTCATATTGGAGAAACTTTTATCTTTCTGCCTTATTTGATTCTTCTCATCCGTTCTGCCATACATTGAAACTTTTCCAATGTTTCAGAATTACACTTAAACTTGTAAGCATAACCATATTTACTAAACTTTAGTAAATCATAACAAATAATCATATTGACCTTTGTGGTCAACCTGATCAGCGCACAACCAAGTTGTTGGATATAGTGTCTAAGTCCATAACTTTATTTGGTATGTACTTGACCCGACCCGGCATGGTCCATTTGGGTTGCATGGCATTGCAATACTTGGATAGACTAAATGAGAGAATAAGGCACTTATCATTATTAATATATTATAAGTTCTAATATATTAATAATAGTATTATTTAATTAGTATTGATCAAGTATTAATCTAGTATTAATTTGGTGATCAAAGTGAGACTAATTAAATATATAGGGTTGATTATGACAATCATCAATTCTTTTATGGTGGATTAATGATCCATGGTTTATGGGTTATGGATGTAACCATATGGAGCTCCATGGATAGTCCATGGGAGTTACAAATCCATGGGTCATGGGAAATCAAGAGTCATGACAATTAAGGGCATTCATGTGTAAACCCTAATTGTGACAACACTATAAAAGGAACCCTATGGCTAGCAAAATGAGTACCTAGTGTACATAGTGTTACTAGAGAGGGCATAGCCAAATTTGAGTGCTAGAAGTATTCTCTCAAGTTATTCCAAGTCTTGTGGTGTTGTGTGAAGCATTTGAGGCACAACATTTGGGGTGCTAGGCTCACAAAGTCTTGAAGGAATCCAAGCAACAACAAGGTATGTATTTCTACTAGTTTTATGTTTTATGTAATCCCCATGCCATGCTAGTTAGGAAATAACCTTGAAAAAGAAATTTGCATGTATATAGAGAAAACATAGATTCAAGGTTATTAGGGTTGCATGTACACTTAGGAAGTGTTAGAATGCTCAAAACCCATCAGTGGTATCAGAGCCTAGGATTGTTTTCTATATACTTGATGCAAAACTGCTTAAAAATCGAAAATTCTGCATTCTGACGACTGGACTCGCCGAGTCCATGGGGAGGACTCGCCGAGTCCATGAACAAATTCATTCTACTCGCCGAGTAGAATAATGCACTCGGCGAGTAGGAGCGTGCTGGGCAGTTTTTTCGAGTTTTGTTGCTGGAAATGGATTAAGATCATTATCCCAATCTGTTTTGGACTTGTAAAATCTGTTTTTCAAAATGATAATGATTATGTTAACCCATTTTACATGACTTTTATCAATTTTCAAGTATTGTATATGTTTATATGATTTCTTGAAATTGCTTGACATGAATTTGTGTTCTTATGAGTTTTTAGAAGATCATAGGAATTATGTGTAACCACCATGTGTGTTTAATTCATGATCTTAATGGCTATGATGGTGTCCATAACTTGTCCTCAAGTTATGGATAACCAAAAGTCACTTCCTTTAATTGTGATTAAAGAACTAAAGAGGTTTCATAAAATGAAGAGTCTTCATTTTATGAACCATTAAAACTCATAAGTTACAAATTGAAGAGACTTGGAATAGTTTCAAATCTTGCCCTCAAGTTTTGGAATTTGAAAAGTCTTATACTTTAATACTTTAATTCCAAATTAAACCTTAGATTTTTAAAAAGTTTAAAAATCAACACTTCTACTATTATTATAATTTTATTATATAGATATGTATAAGAATATTTCATTCTTACCGTTAGTAGGCCTCATTCACGAAGCCGGTCTATAAGGGGGGTATAAGGTTGTTGCCTATAAAATGGTGACTTAATGGGTGTCCACTCTCACCCACCGCTTCCTTGATCGGTGGAGGGTCGTTAGCCGAACGGGTAGGATACGACTTTAAATACTCGTTAAAAGTATAATGAATTATAAAGTAACTATACATTATAAATTCCCAATCTTAGTTACTTCAGGAAAATGTGAAATTGGTGCTAGCCCATAAAATTACACTTTGTACCTTACCAAGTCGTTAGTGGAGCGTGTGTGGTTAACCGGCACACTAACATGGACTAGTAAGAGTGGCAAAGGGTAACTTGACCTTATTATAGATCGGTGGAGCGTGTGTAGTTAACCGGCACATCGATTAGGTAATATTGTTGAGGGTACCAAGTCAATTTGTATGGTTATTCACACCTTGTTTGTGATCCTCGGCATCCCAGTCACAAACTTGAGAGGGCACAATCGAGATTCAAACATGCCATTGAAAAGTTCAATGTATCTCAAAAGATCTAGGAGTTTCAAAACCAATAAAACCTAATAATAAAATATTTCGTTCTTATGGTGGAAATTGGTAAATCGTCATTTACCTACCTTCAAATATTTTATAGTATGGATTACGGCATCCCTCTTCCAACTATAAATAGTTTGTTGGATCCTAGCCTTAATATTTCATTTGGGTGAATTATTAAGGATTCCTAATCTAATGAAACTTGTCTTTCTTTCCTTTCAGATGTCTTCCAACAATGCTTCTGGCTCAAACCCAACAGGCTCCTTTTCCCTTATGAACTTGTGTGGTAAGGTCATCTTTGATGGATCCAATTTCAATGAGTGGATCAAAAACATCAGAATGATTACCCGCTATGAGGACAAAGAATATGTCCTCGATAAGGAGCTTAAGGTTGTGAGTGAAGCCACTGCTACTCCTGAAGAGTTTGCGGAGTTTGTTGCACATGAAAAGGATGCTACTAAAGTAGCATGCATCATGATGGCCACCATGACTCCTGAACTTCAAAAATCCTATGAAGATTTCTACCCCTATGAGATGCACCTGGATCTGATGGAAAGGTACCATCAGAGTGCGCGTCAGGAGAGGTATGAAATCATCTCCTCCATGATAACCGCAAGGATGAAGGATGGTGAACCCATCACCGGTCACTTGCAGAAGATGCAAAGGTTCGTTGACTGGTTGCTGAAGCTAAATGTTGACTTTCCTGAGGAAATGGCGATTGACATCATTCTCCATTCCTTACCTCCAAGTTATGATCAGTTTCGTATGACTTATCATATGAACAAGGAGGAAGTCACACTTAGCAAACTTCAAGGACTCTTAAGGACAGCCGAAAATGGCCTTAAGGGTAAAGCGGTTGCTACTTCTACTCCTTCAACAGCCCCTGTTCTGGCTATTGGGCAGGGAAAGGGTAAGAAGAGGAAAAGCCCTTCGAAGGGTACCAAGGGTAAGACTCTTGATGGTTCCTCTTCAAGTGGGACAAAGAAAGGTCCCATTACTCCTTCTTCAAACCCAAAGGAAGCACAGTGCTTCTATTGCTAGGATAACGGACACTTCAAGCGAAGCTGCCCCAAATATCTGCAAGATCTAAAGGATGGGAAGGTTAAACCCACCCATGCAGGTATTTACACAATATTGTCTAACAACTCATCTAATGCTAATTCTTGGGTGCTTGATACAGGGTGTGGTATTCACATTTGTACTGATTTGCAGGCACTAAGAAGAAGTGAGCAAGTGGAGCACGAGAAGATAAACTTAGTCATGGGCAACAGGAAAGCATCACCTGTTACCAAGATAGGAGTTTATTCTTTATTGCTTAATAATGGGTTAATGTTAGATTTGAATAAGTGTTGTTACTCGCCCGAAATGGCGAGAAATATTATTTCCTTTCATGGCTTGTACAAACAAGGTTTTACATTTTCATTTGATAATAAAAATGGTGCTATTAATGTTTATTACAATGATGTATTTCACTTTAAAGCATTACCTTGTGATGGGGTATATGAAGCCGTGAATGTTGTAGACAATCTAGGAAATAATGTGTTGTATATTGATTCTTCAGATAGCTTGGATAAAGCATCCTTGTGGCATTGTCGTCTTGGACATGTTAACAAGAAGCGCATAGGCCAACTCCAAAAGGCTGGAGTCTTGGAATCATTTGACCTCAAGTCAGATGATAGTTGCGAGTCTTGTTTACTTGGAAAAATGACAAAGTCACCCTTCACAGGTACTTGTGATAGGGGTGAAGGTTTGTTGGACCTTGTACACACGGATGTGTGTGGGCCCTTCAGAGTTGCTACAAGGGATGCTAATCGCTATTATGTGACTTTTACTGATGATTACAGTAGATATGGATATATTTACTTGATCAAGCATAAGTCAGAAACCTTTGAAAAGTTCAAAGAGTTTAAGCAGGAAGTTGAGAATCAATTGGGCAGGAACATCAAGATGCTCTGATCCGATCGAGGAGGAGAGTATCTTAGCATTGAGTTCCTTGACTATCTTAAGGAATCTGGGATTGTCTCACAATTGACACCTCCCAGGACACCACAGTTGAATGGTGTAGCTGAGAGGCGCAATCGAACCTTGTTGGATATGGTTCGTTCCATGATGAGTCGAGCTTCGTTACCAATCTCTTTCTGGGGGTATGCCTTAGAGACTGCCGCCCATATCCTTAATCTAGTCCCTACTAAAAAGGTTGCCAAAACACCTCACGAGATGTGGACTGGGAAAGTTCCCAATTTGGACCACATCAAGATTTGGGGTTGTGAAGCTTTCGTGAGGCGTGAGACTCATGATAAGCTTGAACCTCGAAGTGAGAGGTGTATTTTCATCGGCTACCCACAGAGATCCTTTGGTTACCTCTTCTACAGACCCAGTGATAATGTGGTTTTTGTAGCAAGAAGAGGAGTCTTTCGTGAGAGAGAATTCATAAGCCAAAGGGACAGTGGGAGGCAAATTGACCTTGAAGAGCTTCAAGAGTCAAGTGGTGAAGGAACCTCATATGCTATCGACCAACCTGAGGAGGAAACTCCTGTTGATCCGATAGATAAGTCTGTACCTCCAAGACGTTCCACTAGGGTGAGGAACACACCTGATTTTTATTATGGTTATCACATCACCACTGAAGGTGATACGTTTATTAGTGATAGGACACTAATAGATTTGGATGAACCTAATAACTACAGGGAAGCCATGGCAGGCCCTGAGTCTGCTAAATGGAAGGAGGCTATGGACAGCGAGATTCAGTCCATGTATGACAATCAAGTTTGGAACTTGGTTGACAATGTACCAGGTCGTAAGACAGTTGGGTGCAAATGGATCTTCAAGAAGAAGACCGACATGGATGGGAAGGTACACACTTATAAAGCGCGACTGGTTGCGAAGGGCTTTACTCAAACTCCGGGAGTTGACTATGATGAGACCTTCTCACCAGTAGCTAAGATTAAGTCTATTAGAGTATTGTTAGCCATAGCTGCATTTCATGATTATGAAATATGGCAAATGGATGTCAAAACCGTTTTCCTTAATGGAAAGTTGGCTGAGGATGTTTACATGGCTCAACCAGAGGGTTTTGTCGATATAAGATACCCTAATAGAGTGTGTAAGCTTGATAAATCCATTTATGGATTGAAACAAGCATCTCGCAGATGGAATCTTTGCTTTGATGAGAAAGGCAAAGAGTTTGGCTTTCCTAGGAGTGAGGATGAGTCTTGTGTGTATGTCAGGGATAGTGGGAGCATAGTTAGCTTCTTGGTGTTGTATGTGGATGACATACTTCTCATAGGAAACGACGTCCCAACCTTGCAGGAGGTTAAGTCCTGGCTTGGGAAGTGTTTCGCTATGAAGGACCTTGGGGAAGCTACCTATATCCTAGGGATATGGATATTGAGAGATAGGAGTAAGAGACTAATTGGACTTAGTCAAAGTACTTATGTGGATAAGGTACTGAAGAGGTTCAGTATGCAAGATTCCAAGAAAGGAGAATTACCAATCCAGAGTAATGCCAAGCTGAGTAAGACTCAGAGTCCGAGTACAGAGGCTGAGATAGCTGAAATGAGTCATATACCATATGCTTCCGCTGTGGGCTCGATCATGTATGCTACGACTTGTACTCGCCCTGATGTGGCCTTTGCTTTGAGCATGGTCAGTAGATATCAAGGGAACCCTGGCAAGGCACACTGGACAGCGGTAAAGAACATTCTCAAGTATCTGCGGACGACTAAGGATTGGGTCCTACCCTCGGAGGCAGTGATGACTTGAGAGTGGAAGGGTATAGCGATGCTAGCTTCCAGACTGATAGGGATAATTTCTGCTCTCAGTCAGGCTGGGTCTTTATCCTAAATGGAGGGGCAATTACTTGGAAAAGTTCCAAGCAGGAGACAGTAGCTGATTCTACTTGTGAATCAGAGTACATAGCAGCAAGTGAAGCAGCTAAGGAGGCGATATGGCTAAAGAACTTCATCGGAGACCTTTGAGTTGTACCAGCTATAAAAGAGCCAATGGAAATTTTCTGTGACAGCGAAAGTGCGGTTGCTTTGGCTAAGGAACCAAGAGATCACGGGAGATCTAGGCACATTGACAGAAAATACCATTTCATCAGACATCGAATAGAAGAAGGACTCCTCGTGGCTAAGAGGGTATCATCAAATGAGAACCCGGCAGATCCCCTCACGAAGGGACTGAGCAGGGTTAAGCATTTACAGCATGCGAGGCGCATTGGGCTGAGGGATGATATTAGTTTCAATAATTAGATTCCTGAAACTTGTAAAATGTAATTGACATTTGATGATAAATAAAAGTTGTTATTTATTTATGAGTAAGGTGTTACTATCTTGTGTTGATTGTTTACTATGTTTCAATTTTGCATGTTTTTACTTCCAGAATAATTATGTTATTATTCAAACCATCCACAGTCAGTCAAACTTTGGAAGTAAGTATTGATTTAAGACTGTCATGAATTTGGCTTGTATGATTTGTCTAAAAGTGCTTTGGACAATGCAATGGTTGCTACAACATTCATGAGTGCTCATAAGGGTTGAGTATTGGATCCAACCCACGCTCACTTGCATCACTTCATGGAATTTATCTCGAGTGATCGTGAGACGGTAATATCATATAAATCTTCAAACCTAGAGATATGAGTTGTTGACTATGAGTTGGTTATTCATTGATTGTACGAAAACGCATTGGTAACTCGATGTTATAAAACGTGCCTTTGTGAATAATTCAACAAGTAGTTAGTACAAGCATATCAGTCGAAGTTTATCTGTTCCTTCTAGAAATAGAAGCGATATCTGGGCCCCTCGATGATTTGGTTTTGACCTATGTACCGGGCCCGGTCAGAACCTAATTGATGTGTTCAATTTAGTTCTATGTTGAAACAAATCAGAGATCGAGAAACAAATGCTGGACAATAAGTAAGACCATGTTCCATGTGTTTGTCCGGCTCATATCATGAGAACAGAGGATTATATGATCACTTATCTTAAATGGCGTATCATCATCATCTCAGTTCCGAGAGACTTTGAAAAAGCTACGATTGCTAGTCGAATTTTGAAGTCATATTTGCAAATATAGTTATTAGACTTATCCAAGTGGGAGATTGTTGGATATAGTGTCTAAGTCCATAACTTTATTTGGTATGTACTTGACCCGACCCGGCATGGTCCATTTGGGTTACATGGCATTGCAATACTTGGATAGACTAAATGAGAGAATAAGGCACTTATCATTATTAATATATTATAAGTTCTAATATATTAATAATAGTATTATTTAATTAGTATTGATCAAGTATTAATCTAGTATTAATTTGGTGATCAAAGTGAGACTAATTAAATATATAGGGTTGATTATGACAATCGTCAATTCTTTTATGGTGGATTAATGATCCATGGTTTATGTGTTATGGATGTAACCATATGGAGCTCCATGGATAGTCCATGGGAGTTACAAATCCATGGGTCATGGGAAATCAAGAGTCATGACAATTAAGGGCATTCATGTGTAAACCCTAATTGTGACAACACTATAAAAGGAACCCTATGGCTAGCAAAATGAGTACCTAGTGTACATAGTGTTACTAGAGAGGGCATAACCAAATTTGAGTGCTAGAAGTATTCTCTCAAGTTATTCCAAGTCTTGTGGTGTTGTGTGAAGCATTTGAGGCACAACATTTGGGGTGCTAGGCTCACAAAGTCTTGAAGGAATCCAAGCAACAACAAGGTATGTATTTCTACTAGTTTTATGTTTTATGTAATCCCCATGCCATGCTAGTTAGGAAATAACCTTGAAAAAGAAATTTTCATGTATATAGAGAAAACATAGATTCAAGGTTATTAGGGTTGCATGTACACTTAGGAAGTGTTAGAATGCTCAAAACCCATCACAAGTGTACCCAATCCTTTAGTCCTTCACTCGACTGACACATACATGTGAACAAGGTCTTAGTCTTAATTTCCCAAAGAGGAAAATTCTCATTCATCACACAATACAACTTGCATGATTCCAAGTTTCTATCCAACTGAAACTTGGATGATGAGAATCTTTTCTTATTTGGTAAATTATGACACTACCATAAATGAAAGAATCAAATTTTATTTTCCAATATTACTTTCAATGGAAACATATAAACAACAATTTTTCACAAATGTCATTGTAAGGTTACTAAAAATAAATAAATCAAAACTTTTTTTTTATTTTAAAACTTGCGGAAAAATCTTATCCTTACAATGCAAATACATATGAAAACTATGTTGGTATCTATTCCTAAGCAATCTATCGTAACTCTTAAGCAGTTGCTCAAAATTCTGATCACCGAACCATTTTCACGATCAGAATCAACATACTCTTTCTTTAAGCTTCCTTTGATTTTATAAAACATCAAAATGTAATTAGATTACATTATGTATTAAGAATCTCCAAAAGATACTTCATAGAGTTAGATAATGGACTTAACCTGAAGTAGAGTCAAAGTTTTGACTTTACCAGATCTTTCAGGTAAATCTGGCAGCTTCGCAACCAATGCCCCTTCTTTTGGCAAAAGAAACATATGGACTCTTTGGAAATGGTACATGAGACTATCTCAGACTTATCCTTTCTCTTTACCATTAGGTCAAATGACTTGACCATGGTCGATCCCTTTCCATTGGGAAGAGAAAGCTTTTCTGGACTTCTAATGTTACCATTGTCAATGTCCATGGAAGTTTGGGAAGTTGATATTCTAATCAAATTTTGCTTTACCAGTGCCCCAAATCATTGCTGATTTAGCAGCATCAACCAAATAGGTAAGATCATTAAGGGTCATGTCTTGATCTATCATCAGGGTGTGACTAAAGAACCAAGTCAACAGCCAGCTACCTCGAGACTTCGACACCCGACTCTCCCGGCTTGCCAATAGGGATTGATTGACCTTGACCTTTTCAAGTATTTGAACTTGTGGGATAGGGAGAATAATTGGAGGAGGTGGAGGAAGTGAAGCATGATTTCCAGTCCCATTAATGCACAACAAAGGGATTAATCGTTCACTTTGATTGGCATGTGGGATATCATCTTCAATAGGAAAGCTTGTTCCTAAAGATTTGAGAAGACCATAGTTGTCTTAACTAGACATCTATAATGGGAGAAATTCAAGTTTAGTTGATTTAAAGTCCTTAATATTACACCCAATATGAAATATTAAGGCTAGGATCCAACAACCTATTTATAACCGGAAGAGGGATGTTGTAATCCAAGCTATAAAATAGTTGAAGGTAGGTAAATGACGATTTACCAATTACCACCATGAAAACAAAATATAATTAAGTTTTAATTGGATTTGAAACTCCTAGATCTTTTGAGATACATTGAACTTTCAATGGCATGTTTGAATCTCGATTGTGCCCTCTCAAGTTTGTGACTGGGATGCCGAGGATCACAAACAAGGTGTGAATAACCCTGCAAATTGACTTGGTACCCTCAACTTTATCACCTAATTGATGTGTCGGTTAACCACACGCGCTCCACCAATCTATGATAAACATTAAGTTACCCTTTGTCACACATTGTCAATCCCATGTTAGTCTGTCGGTTAACCATACACGTTCCACTAACGACTTAACAAAGGTGTAAAGAGCAATTTCATGGGTTAGCACCATTTCACATTTTCCTAAGTAACTAAGATTGGGAATTAACAAGTGTTTAGTTACTTAGTTTTTATCATTATACTTTTAATGAAGGGAGAATTAGAATCCTATCCTACCCGGTCGGCTAACGACCCTCCACCAGTCAAGTAAGCGGTGGGTGAGAGTGGACACCCATTAAACTGTCATTTTATAGGCAGTAACCTTATACCCCCCCTTAGAGAGTGGCTTCGTGAATGAGGCCTACTAACGGTAAGATTGACTTTATCTTATACATATCTATATAATTAAACTTTTAATATAATAATAGTATAAGGGTTGAATTTTAAACTTTTAAAGTTCTAGGGTTTGATTTGGAATTAAAGTATACATAAGGGGTAAACTTTACAAATTCCAAAACTTGAGGGAAAGTATTGAAACTATTCAAAACTCTTGGATTTTCATAACTTATGAGTTTAATTAAAGTTGTAAAAACTTTAATGAAGAGACTCTTGAACATCCATAACTTGAGGACAAGTTATGAAGTCCATAAAACTATTTATGAGAAAAAGACTCTTCATTTTGTAACCTATGGCACTTTTATGAGTTTTAAGATTCGTAAATGTGACTTTTCATATAACTTGAGGACAAGTTACAAAAACACATTTTATGAACTACTTTTAGATTAATTTGGATTGAAAACAACTATCATACAATTTTTTTATTAATCTAAATTGACTCACAAAAAACAAGGTAACACAAAAAAACTTTAGGTAATCCATAACTTGAGGACAAGTTATGGAGTCCATACAATGTCATTAAGATCAAGAATTACACTAACAAACAATTTGCACATAATTCCTATGATCTACCAAAACTCATAAGCATGAACAATCCATATCAACAATTTTCAAGAATCATATAAACATATATAAAACTTGAAACTTTGATAATAACTTTGAAATTGGTTTACCATAATCATTACCACATTAAAAAAAGGTTTTATAAGTCCAAAACAGTTTAAGGTAATGATTCTAGACCAATTCCAGCCTTAAAAGTCGAAAATATGTTGTCAGGGGCTTCTACTATTCGAGTGTATGAACCTACTCGACGAGTAGGATGAATTTCTTCATGGACTCGGCGAGTCCATCAGTGGACTCGGCGAGTCCAGTGCCCAGGGAGCCAGAATTTTCGATTTTTATGCTATTTCAGCATGCATAACTTGAAAACAAGCCTTGGCTCTGATACCACTGTTGGGTTTTGAGCATTCTAACACTCCTATGGTGTACATGCAACCCTAAATACCTTGGATCTATTTTTTCTCTATTATACATGCAAATATCAATTTTCCAAGGTATTGTTCTAACTAGCATAATATAAAGTACATGTAATATAAAATCTAGTAGAATTACATACCTCTTTGTTGTAGCTTGATTCCATGGAGCTCAAGAGCATAGTGCGCCAAGTGTGACACCTCAAATGGTTCACACAACATCATCAACATTTGGAATAACCATGAGAAGAGATACTTGACTCTTAGAAATCGGCTTGCCCTCTTGTGTATACACTAGTGCCGATTTCACCAACCAATGGGGTCTTTATATATTGGGCACATTAGGGTTACACCACGTAACCCATGACCTTAGCCATTCCTTATGCTCCATGGGTTTAACCTCCATGGAGTATCCATGGGTCACCATATGGGTTATACCCAACATAAGGAGTCATGGATCATAAGCCCACATATATAAGAATGAATGATTTACACAATCAATCCCCATATATTTAATTAGTCTCTTTTGATCACTAAATTAATTCCAAATTAATTCTTGATCAATACTAATTAAATAATATGATTTCATATTAATATATTAGAACTTATAATATATTAATATGTCACAAATATCCTCTTCTCACAAAAGGTCTATCCAAATTGTTCTGATGCCATGCAACCCAAATGGACCATGACGGGTCGGGTCAAGTATGTACCAATTATAGTTATGGACTTAGACACTAATCTAACACAAAGTACTTGCAAGATGTTAAGGATGGGAAAGTGAAACCCAACCATGCAGGTATTTACACTATATTGTCTAATAACTCACCATATTCCAATTTTTGGGTCTTTGATACAGGTTGTGGTATTCACATATGTTCTGATTTGCAGGGACTAAGAAGAAGTGGGAATATGGAGCATGGGAAGATAAACTTGATCATGGGGAATAGGAAAGTTACACCTGTCACCAAGATTGGAGTTTATTCTTTGTTGCTAAGTAGTGGGTTAACATTAGATTTGAATAAATGTTGTTACTTGTCTGAAATGGAGACAAATATTATTTCCTTTCATGGTTTGTACAAACAAGGTTTTACCTTTTCGTTTGATAATGAATGTGGTGGTATTAATGCTTTCTTTAATAATGTTCTTTATTTTAAAGCATTACCTTGTGATGGTGTGTATGAAACTGTGTCGGTTGTAGATAACCTAGGAAATAATGTGTTGTGTATTGATTCTTCCACTAGCTTGGATAAAGCATCTTTATGGCATTGTCGTCTTGGACATGTAAGCAAGAAACGCATAGGCCAACTCCAAAAAGATGGAGTCTTGGAGTCATTTGACCTAAAGTCGGATGATAGTTGTGAATCTTGTTTGCTTGGAAAAATGACAAAGTCACCCTTCATTGGTTCTTGAGCTAGTGGTGAGGGTTTGTTGGACCTCATACATACTAATGTGTGTGGACCTTTCAGAACCGCCACAAGGGATGCTAACCGCTTCTATGTGACTTTTACTGATGATTATAGTAGATATGGATATGTCTACTTAATCAAGCACAAGTCAGAAACCTTTGAAAAGTTCAAGGAGTTTAAACAGGAAATGGAGAATCAGCTGAGCAGGAACATTAAGATGCTTCGATCTGATCGAGGTGGTGAGTGTCTTAGTACAAAGTTCCTTGACTATCTTAAGGAATGTGGGATTGTCTCACAATTGACACCTCCCAGAACACCACAGCTTAATCGTGTGGCTGAGAGGCGTAATCGAACCTTGTTGGATATGGTTCGTTCCATGATGAGTCGAGCTTCGCTACCAATCTTATTTTGGGGGTATGTGTTAGAGACTGTCGCACATATCCTTAATCTAGTCCCTACCAAAAAGGTTTCCAAAACACCTCACGAGATGTGGACTAGAAAAGTTCCCAATCTGGACCATATCAAGATACGGGGTTGTGAGGCTTTTGTGAGGCGCGAAACTCACGATAAGCTCGAACGTCGAAGTGAGAGGTGTATTTTCATCGGCTACCCATAGAAATCCTTTGGTTACCTCTTCTACAGGCCCAGTGATAATGTGGTCTTTGTAGCAAGAAGAGGAGTCTTTCGAGAGAGAGAGAGAGAGTTCATAAGCCAAGGAAACAGTGGGAGGAAAATTGACCTTGAATAAATTCAAGAGTCAAGTGGTGAAAGAACCTCAAACCCTAGCAATCAACCTGAGGAGGAAACTCATGTTGATCCGACTGACGAATCTGTACCTCTGAGGCGTTCCACGGGAGTTAGGAATGCACCTGAGCATTACTATGGTTTCCATATTACTGCGGAAGGTGATACACTTATCAGTGATAACACACTGGTAATTCTGGATGAACCTAATAGCTACACGGAAGCCATGGCAGGCCTTAAGGCTGCTCAATGGAAAGAGGCTATGGACAGCGAGATACAGTTCATGTATGACAATCAAGTTTGGAACTTGGTTGACAATGTACCAGGTCATAAGACAGTCGGGTGCAAATGGATCTTCAAGAAGAAGACCGACATGGATGGTAATGTACACACTTATAAGGTGTGACTGGTTGCAAAGGGCTTTTCTCAAACTCCGGGAGTTGATTATGATGAGACCTTTTCACCAGTAGAAAAGATTAAGTCTATTAGGGTTATGTTAGCCATTGCTGCATTTCATGATTATGAAATATGGCAAATGGATGTCAAAACCACTTTTCTTAATGGAAAGTTGACTGAGGATGTTTACATGAGTCAGCCAGAGGGTTTTGTCAGTACAGAGTACCCTAATAGAGTGTGTAAGCTTGAGAAAACCATCTATGGGTTGAAACAAGCACCTCGCAGATGGAATCTTTGTTTCGATGAGAGTGATGAATTGAGAGTAGTAGGGATAATTTCCGCTCTCAGTCAGGCTGGGTCTTTACCTTAAACGGAGGAGCAACTACTTGGAAAAGTTCCAAGCAGGAGACAGTGACTTATTCAACTTGCGAATCAGCGTATATAGCGGCAAGCGAGGCAGAAAAGTAGGCTATATGGCTAAAGAACTTCATTGGAGACCTTGGAGTTGTACCAACTATAAAGGAGCCTATGGAGATTTTCTGTGATAGTGAAAGTGCAGTTGTCTTAGCCAAGGAACCAAGGGATCACGGAAGATCTAGACACATCGACAGAAAATACTATTTCATCAGACATCGAATAGAAGAAGGGCTCCTCGTGGCAAAGAAGGTATCATCGGATGAGAACCCAGCGGATCCCCTCACGAAGGGACTGGGTAGGGTTAAGCATCCTCAGCATGCGAGGCACATAGGGCTAAAGGATGATATTAGTTTTAGCAATTAGATAGCTTTGAAATTTGTAAAATGTAATTGACATTTGATGATAAATAAAAGTTGTTGTTTATTTATAAGTAAAGTGTTGCTATCTTCTGTCAATCGTTTACAATCATTTCATTTTGCATGTTTTGACTTCCAGAATAATTATGTTATGGTATATCATATTATTCAAATTTCCACAGTCGGTCATATGTTGGAAGTAGATATGAATCAAGACTGTCATGAAGCTGGCTTGTAGATGTCTAAAGTGTTGGACATAGCAAGAGTTGCTACAACATTCATGAGTTCTCATAAGTTATGAGTATTGGATTCAACCCACGCTCACTTGTATCACTTCATGGAATTTATCTCGAGTGATCGTGAGATGGTAATATCATATAAGTCTTCAAACCTAGAGATATGAGTTATTGACTATGAGTTGGTTATACATTGATTGTACGAAAACGCATTGGTAACTCGCTGTTATAAAACGTGCCTTTGTGTATGATTCAACAAGTAGTAGAACAAGCATATGAGTCGAAGTTTATCTGTTCCTTCTTGGATTAGAAGCGATTGGGCCCCTCGATGATTTTGTTTTGACCTATGTACCGGGCCCTGTCAGAACTAAATTGATGTGTTTGATTAATTTCTATGTCAAACAAATCGGAAATCGGGAAACAAATTGTTGAACAATAAGTAAGACATTGTTCCATGTATTTGTCCGGCTGATATCTAGAACAGAGGATTATATGATCACTTATCTTAAATGGCATATCATCTTCATCTCAGTTCTGCGAGACTTTGAAAGAGCTACGATTGCTGATTCGTTCCTGAAGTCATTCTTGCAGTTATAGTTATTAAACTTATCCAAGTGGGAGACTGTTGGATTAGGTGTCTAATTTCATAACTATTTATGGAATGTACTTAACCCGGTTGGCATGGTCCATTTGGGTTGCATGGCATTGCAACACTTGGATAGACTAAATGAGAGAAAAGACACTTATGGTTTATTAATATATTATAAGTTCTAATATATTAATGATATTATTTAATTAGTTTTGATCAAGAATTAATTTAGAATTAATTTGGTGATCGAAAAGGAGACTAATTAAATATATAGGGTTGATTATGTAAATCAACCATTCTTTTATAGTGGGCTAATGATCCATGGTTTATTGGATTGGGCTAAATCCATAAGGTGCTCCATGGATGCTCCATGGAGGTTATAAACCTATGGATCATGGAATATGAAAAGCCATGTCAATTAGGGTTTACATGGTGTAACCCTACTTGTGACAAAACTATAAAAGGACCCCATGGGCTACCAAAATCGGCACTATGTGTAGAAAAAGAGGGCTAGCCAATTTTGTGTGAGTGTGGACTTCTCTCAAAGTTATTCCAAGTGTTGTGGTGGTGTGTGAAACATTTGAGGCATCACACTTGAGGTGCTAGGCTCACAAAGTTCTCAAGGAATCCAAGCAACAAAAAGGTATGTTCTTTCTACTAGGTTTTATGTTTCAAAGTTCCCCATGTCGTTCTAGTTACGTTAAGAACCTTGGAAAATCAAATTTGCATGTATCTTAGTAAAACATAGATCCAAGGTTTCTAGGGTTGCATGTACACCTTAGGAGTGCTAGAATGCTCAAAACCCTTCACTTTGGAGTGTGAGTTGGACCTTGGGCTTGGAACCCAATTATTAATTGGGTGTTGTTTGATGTTGGCAGTTCGGGAATCTGTCAACCAGCAGCTGGAGCTTCATCCGCGGGACTTCAGCAGTGCCAAGTGAGTTATCCTCACTATATCAACAGGGTCTAAGGCACCAAGGTCGGCCCTTTATGGATTGTATCCGGTTATGGCATGATATGTTTATTGGTTTGCATCCTGGTAGTTAGGATGAGGTTATGTTTATGCTTAGTGACCTGGTTAGGTAGGTGTCCTGGTTATAGGATTTTGTTATTCTATATGATCTGTTAGATCGGTTTGATTGTTATATAGTTGGTTATAGGGTTTCCTTTACATGAGATTGACATCATTATTGTAGCTGCTTAGTGTATGCATCACGGTTATACATCATTAAGATCTTATAGCCTGAGGATGTTTGATTTGGCTTTATGTTCTGTTCTTTTTTAATTGAGAGCTTAGGCTAGGATTAGATATTCAAAAGTCTATGGGGTCCAGCATTATGTATGGCTAGCATACACTACTGCTGCAGGGTTGGTGGAAGTTTCATGGATGGGTGGATTGTGTGAGGCCGGTAGGTCAGTTGTGAGACAATTAGCCATCCTCTAGGAGAGAGTTTAAGCGACCACCATGTGTGTGTATATTGTTAGGGTGTTGTGGTGATACTTGAGGCAAATATGGGTAGGTGTGGAAGGTAGTATGGGCCCGTAATACTGAAAGCACAGGACCCATACGCGTAGCAAGGAAGTCACAACCCCTAGGGTTGGGTTGGGAGTTGGTCCCCTATCATTATATGGACTATCAGATATCTTTCTGGTGTCTTACTAGAATGGTCGTTACGAGACGTCTTGAGACCGGATCTAGGTTAGGATCGGGAGCTGGCAGCCAGGATAGGCCAACATTGTTAGAGGACCATGTCAATGAGATCATCCGGGAGGAGGTGATCGAATTTCTCTGGGGACAGTTACCGGAGATGTTTGGGTCTATTAAGACCGCCATGGTTGAGTATTTCGACGAGCGCTACGCAGCCATTGCTGAGACGGCTGTCGCAACAGCTTTAGCAGCTGTAACGACAGCACGGGGAGGAGTTGGTTGATATACCGTCATGGTTGAGTAACTCCCTTCTTCGTTAAATGTAACATCCCATTTAAAAAAATAATAATTAAATAAGAAGCTTGGAACGCGAGAAGCAATTTGTATTATTATTATATGTTATTATAGCCCAAAATCAAATAATATTTAGTGGGGTGTTAGTTTAGGGAAGCCAAATGACAAAGATTTAAATATTCGGGGGTTAAAGTGTAATTTCGGGATTTATTTTGCAAAGAATTTTAGTAGTCAGGGGGTGTTTCGTATAATTTGGACTTATATTGAATAGAATTCTTGAGGCTAGGGGCTGATTGGTAATTTAAGGACTTATTATGAAAGGAATTTATGGATTCGGGGTTTAAATGGTAAATATTGGCTTTATTTTGAAAGAAATGTCAAGGGGACGGGCCATTTGTGGCATTATGGAAATAAGTTTGTGGGGGATCAGGGGTATATAACCTGTCACCCCCTATCCATACCCTAGCCCTAATGAAGCCATCTACAGCCGCCACCTTCCCCACCCTTATACCTCCCTCACCGGCGCCGCCATCTCCGGACCTTCCTACCGCCGTTCATCAACCTCCAGCCGACGCCCTTCACTCGTTGTTCCGATCCGGCGAGTCCAGCCGAATGCCGCCTCGGCTTCGCCAGGAAAATGCCGCTATCCCCGGAAGTCGGCGTCAATGCTGCTGCTGTTCCGTTGCAGGCGACGACGATCAATAGCTGTTGTCCCGGTGTTTCGTCACTGCGATTCTGACGCCTACCCCAGCCTCCGCCTTCTGTCCGTCTTCCACCTTCTTTCACAGTTGTGTTACCCGCCGCCGGCTGCCAAAGTCGTTGCTGCTCCCGCTCGTAGTGCACCACCTGGCGGGAGGCTGTTTCCAGATCAATTGCATGTGGGGTTGTTGGCCGGCAACTAAGAAGAACCACCATGGCGGCTAGCCATGGTGGCCGTCGTTATTAACACCGCTACGCCGCCCGTTTCTGCCTTTCCGCCGCCACCAGCCACCATGGGAGGTGGCTGTGGGTGTATTTATGGGTGTGTGTGGCATTGCTGCGTGTTGAAAGCCAAAGGATCCACTGCCATCGAGAACCGCCACTGCCACCACCATGAGGTGGTGGCTGCCGCCATGTGCCGCCTTGTGTGTGTTATCTTATTGAGTGGTTCGGGAATCTGTCAACCAGCAGCTGGAGCTTTACCTGCGGGACTTCAGCAGTGCCAGGTGAGTTATCCTCACTATACTAAGGGGTCTAAGGCACCAAGGCCGGCCCATTGGATATGTTATCCTAGCAGCGTTAGATGTTGAGTATGAGTTAGTGTTGCATGCTAGTGGTTATGCCAGTTAGGTAGATCTGTAGGACTACCTGTGATGTTATATGATTATTGCATGCTCAGTGGTTATGTTATATGTTGATATGTTAGGTGGGATGGGTTGAGGTTGTACTGCTCCGTGCGGTAGCCAACAAACCCTAGAGTATTCCAGATATGAGATGAGGGCCCGGTAGGCATTCCAGACTCATACTGAGGACTCGGGAGTATTCCAGATATGAGCTGAGGGCGCGGTAGGCATTCCAGACTCATACTGAGGACTCGGGAGCATTCCAAATACAAGTTGAGGGCCCGATGGTATTCCAGACTCGTACTGAGGGCTCGATGGAATTCCAGATACGAGCTGAGGGCTCGGTAGGCATTCCAGACTCGTACTAAGGGCCCAGGGGTAATCCAGCTTGTAAAGCTGTGGACCCATTACATGCTGTTCAGTTTGTTCTGTTATGATGTTGCTGACATGGTTATGTGGACTGTATGTGTATCGGTATTTTGGGGGTAACTCACTAAGCTTTCAGGCTTACAGTTTCAGTTTATTGTTTCAGGTACATCAGGGGATTGTGGCAAGGCCAAGGCGTGATCGTACAACTCCTCACTTTTTATGACTTTGTTTCTGGGATACTCTGATATGATACATTTTGAAAACAAGTTTTGGTAATGGTTAATGGTTTTCGAAATGTTTTAAAAGTTTAAATTGGCTTGAATTTTTGGATGTTATAAGTTGGTATCAGAGCCTTGGTTTGAGTGAATTGGAGGAACATTCGTGTGAATCCAGTCTCAAATCAAGGAAAGATTTTCAACATGGTTTTTAAATGGTTTTCAAAATAAGTAAGGGAGGATGCAGGGTGTACGATCAGCCGAAGCCAGTAAGTAGACCCCAAAATATCATACAGTTATTTGATTATGGGATATGCTAGAATAGCATGCTAGTACTAGGCTAGGGATCTTCAGGGATTGCATGATAGAATTGTCTGATTACATGATGCCTGCTAGCCTAGGGTTTCCTTTATATGAGATTGACATCATTACTATAGCTGCTTAGTGTATGCCTCACGGTTATACATAATTAAGATCTTATAGCCTGAGAATGTTTGATTTAGCCTTATGTTCTGTTCTTGTTTGATTGGGAGCTTAGGGTAGGATTGGATATTCGAAAGTCTATAGGGTCCAGCGTTATGTATGGCTAGCATACAATAGTGCTGCAGGGTTGGTGGAAGTTTCATGGATGGGTGGGTTATGAGAGGCCGGCAGGCCAGTTATGAGATATTTATTCCTCTAGGGGTGAGGATTGAGCGCTCCCTATGTTTATGTATATTGTTAGGGTGTTGTGGTGATACTTGAGACAAATATGGGTAGGTGTGGAAGGTAGTATGGGCCCGTACTAGTGAAAGCACAGGACCCATACGCATAGCAAGGAAGTCACAACCCCTAGGGTTGGGTTGGGAGTTGGTTCCCTGTCTCTATATGGGTTATCAGTGATCCTTCTGGTGTTTTACCAGAATGGTGGTTACGAGACGTCTTGAGATCGGATCCAAGTTAAGATCGGGAGCTGGCAGGCAGGATAGGTCAGCATTGTCAGAGGACCGTGTCAGTGAGATCATCCGGGAAGAGGTGAACGAGTTTGTCTGGGGACAGTTTCCGGGGATGTTTCGGTCTATTTAGACCGCCATGGTTGAGTATTTCGAGGAGCGCTATGCAGCCATCGCCGAAACGGTTGCCGCGGCAGCTATATCAGCTGTAACAACGACAAGGGGAAGAGCCGGTCGAGCTTTTCAGTACCGGGACTTGCTATTGGGACATATTCTGATGAGCAGAGGGCTACAGTTATCTGGGATAAGGAAGATGATCTGTACTCGTATATTTCCGCGGGTTGAGCGGGATAGGATAACACATGATTTTCTAGATTTGAGGCTCGGGGGTTTTGTTCAAGGCCGGGATTCGAGTCGCAAGGACTCCGGAAAGGAGTAATGATTACGTTCAGCTGGAGTTATGCAGCTGGAATTAGAATGGTTAATTGATAGGTTTGGAATGTTTTTTCTAGGGCAAGGAATATGCCCTTTCAGTTTTCGAGCTCGAAGGAGTGAGCAGACTTGGGCCCCAGGACCAGGTTGTGTTCCAGCTCGGTTCAGTTAGTCGCAGGGATTGGCGACAGTATTTCAGCGTGGGTGAGCGCAGGTGGGGTCGATGCGGCATGAGTATCTTGTGAGGTGTACGCGATTACCGTTCCGACCGATAGGGCTAAGATCCGATTCACCTTGGATCCCTCGCATCTGACGGTAAGAATTGATTGCACAATCTATTGCACTTCTGGGGATTAGAGGCTATGTCATGGGACTAGTTGTAGCCCGGTGTAGGGAAAAGGTTGCTTCAGGTACTACAATTCAGCTGTTGATGATTGAGCCGGTGAGTGAGTCAGGGTGCGAGGCCCTGAATGGTATGATTTCTAGAAGCCGAGAGCGGGAGAATTATTGGAACACTTTCGGAAGAAGGGTATTATGTGGGAGGTCTATGGACAGGGTCCCACAGGATGGTTATTCAGCATTGTCAGGATTCAGTATTTCAGTAACCGTTATTGGTTGGCGGAGGAAAATGCCAAGGGAAGTAGCTCGTTGTTGAGAGGTTAGTTGGAGCATCTATCTTTTGGACTTCAAGATCTGAGTGTGGGATCATTCAAGAATTAGGGACTGTCGGTTTCACAGGGATTCAGGAAGTGTCCAGCTAGTTCTTAGAAGTGTGTGATCACTTGTAGCTGGCTAGTAAAGTAGTACTAGCTGGAAAGGTTTGGTTGTCATCAGATCGATCGTTGGAAAGTGAGAAGGACTGGGAATTCTCAAATTTTCATGTATTGTGAAGACTTAGTTGAATCTAACTGGGGGAGAATCGCCCCGGAATGCAGAAGTAGGATCGGTTTTGAAACTGGGATAAGTTACACATCGTCTTCGGGAAGGAAGACAACCCTAGTGACTACTTGGTTTGAGTGTTGTGTGAGTTGGGAGTTCGGTAAAACTCCTCAGCATGTGAATCGCGTCTTCTCGGTGCTTGATAGCAGAACTTGGGAAATCAGGTTGGGATTCTAGCCATGAATTAAGTTCAGTGGTGTGTTAGGTCGAGCGTGTGTTCGACCGGTATGGAAAGTGTTGTAAGACTACGGTGTAGCCGCAACATTCACTAGGTTGGTAGATAGCATGAGCGCGTTGTTAGGACGCGGAAGGGACAATAGTACCCACCAGTTCGGCTGTAGCTGTGAGGATATAGAAATCCACCGATGGATTTATGGGTTTCCCCTGAGGGATTAGACCAGGTTAAGCCAGCGATAAGACTGTAGAAACGCCACTACAGTTAAGAGATCAAGGAAGCAAGGAAATGCTTAAGGTCGTTTGTGATATAAGTCTACAGTTGGTTAGGTAGCAATCACTTTTAGCCTTGGATTTGATGACGTCAGGATTTGACGCATGGATCCGATCGGTTGGATCAGGAGGTTGTTAGAGTCGTAGGGGCATGATAACTAGTGGCAACTAGTTCCAGGGAAGGATTTCGTTCGGAAGTCGTGTGAGGCAACGATATGGGAGTCCTTTAGCTCCACGACCGGGCCAGAACATGGTATTTCGGATGAGTGTTACTCAGTTGTGGCGAATCAGAGGATTTTGGATGAGATGCAAGGATTGGTTCTTGGATTTCAGGTTATGGGTTAGACCCGAGTTATGTATATAGTGGTATTCCAATCTAGGGTATACCATCATGAGGATGACCGGACCCTACGATTGAGTGGACCTAACGTGTTTGGTATTCCAACCCGAGAGTTGATTAGACCAAACATGTGTCTGATACGAGGGTATTCCATCCTACGGATGATTGGACCCGTCGTAGGCATGCCTGGTATTCCAGCCCGAGGCTGATTGGGCCAGGTATGAGTATTTGTGCTTATGAGCCGGTTATTATATGTATGTGGTTCGGGAACTAAAGGAAACATTGTTTTGTTGATCCTAAAAGGGTTCATCTCCCAGTTTACACCCCGTTGTTCATTATATCCCTGGGAATTGATTACCAGAACGAGTTTCTCGTGAAGGAGTACTTAATCTCTTGTCAAGAAAAGGATCATAGTTAGCAATGTGGGGTTTGTGATTCTGTTTTCTAGTGGGAACCTCAGGTTATCAGAAGTCGAGTAGCCAGTTGGGAGTTAAGTGCAATGCATTCGACAATGATCCAATGTGGGCAGTCTGTCAGGAAGCCAGACCATCTTGAGACTCCAGATTTCAGATTGAGTAATTGTGATCATATTGTAAGGGATTCGTTTATTTTCCTGGTTTTAGAACCCTGCGAGGGTTGGATATGGTTGCCTTGGAGAGGCTAGGATTTTGCTCGGGGTAGTAGCCAAGTGGTTCAAGTTGTTGGCATGTAAGGAATGAGAAGAAACGATTTCGAGGACGAAATCAAATTTAAGTGGGGGAGAGTTGTAACATCCCATTTAAAAAAATAATAATTAAATAATAAGCTTGGAACCCGAGAAGTAATTTGTATTATTATTATATGTTATTATAGCCCAAAATCATATAATATTAAGTGGGGTGTTAGTTTAGGGAAGCCAAATGACAAAGATTTGAATCTCCGGGGGTGAAAGTATAATTTCAGGATTTATTTTGCAAAGAATTTTAGTAGTCAGGGGGTGTTTGGTATCATTTGGACTTATATTGAATAGAATTCTTGAGGCTAGGGGCTGATTGGTAATTTAAGGACTTATTATGAAAGGAATTTATAGATTTGGGGTTTAAATGGTATATATTGGCTTTATTTTGAAAGAAATGTCAATGGAGGGGCCATTTGTGGCATTATGGAAATAAGTTTGTGGGGGATCGGGGGTATATAACCCGTCACCCCCCGTCCATACCCTAACCCTAATGAAGCCATCTACAACCGCCACCTCCCCCACCCTTATACCTCCCTCACCGGCGCCGCCATCTCCGGACCTTCCTACCGCCGTTCATCAACCTCCAGCCGACGCCCTTCACTCGTTGTTCCGATCCGGCGAGTCCAGCCGAATGTCGCCGCTGCTTCGCCAGGCAAACGCCGCTATCCCCGGAAGTCGGCGTCAATGTTGCTGCTGTTCCGTTGCAGGCGACGACGAGCAATAGTTGTTGTCCCGGTGTTTCGTCGTTGCGATTCTGACGCCTACCCCAGCCTCTGCTTTCTGTCCAACTTCCACCTTCTTTCACAGTTGTATTACCCGTCGCCGGCTGCCAAGGTCGTTGTTACTGCCGCTCGTCGTGCGCCACCTGGCGGGAGGCCGTTTCCAGATCTATTGCATGTTGGGTTGTTGGCCGGCAACTGAGAAGAACCACCATGGCGGCTAGCCATGGTGGCCGTCGTTATTAACAACGCTACGCCACCCGTTTCTGCCTTTTCGCAGCCACCAGCCACCATGGGAGGTGGCTGTGGGTGTATATATGGGTATGTGTGGCGTTGCTGCGTGTTGGAAGCCAAAGGAACCACTGCCATCGAGAACCGCCACTGCCACCACCGTGAGGTGGTGGCTACCGCCTTGTGTGTGTTATCTTTTTGAGTGGTTCGGGAATTTGTCAACCAGCAGCTGGAGCTTTACCTGCGGGACTTCAGCAGTGCCAGGTGAGTTATCCTCACTATACTAAGGGGTCTAAGGCACCAAGGCCAGCCCATTGGATATGTTATCCTAGAAGTGTTAGATGTTGAGTATGAGTTAGTGTTGCATGCTAGTGGTTATGCCGGTTAGGTAGATCTGTAGGACTACCTGTGATGTTATACGATTATTGCATGCTCAGTGGTTTTGTTATATGTTGATATGTTAGGTGGGATGGGTTGAGGTTGTACTGCTCCGTGCGGTAGCCAACAAACCCTGGAGTATTCCAGATATGAGCTGAGGGCCCGGTAGGCATTCCAGACTCATACTGAGGACTCGGGAGTATTCCAGATATGAACTGAGGGCCCGGTAGGCATTCCAGACTCATACTGAGGACTCGGGAGCATTCCAAATACGAGTTGAGGGCCCGATGGTATTCCAGACTCGTACTGAGGGCTCGATGGTATTCCAGATACGAGCTGAGGGCTCGGTAGGCATTCCAGACTCGTACTAAGGGCCCAGGGGTAATCCAGCTTGTAAAGCTGTGGACCATTGCATGCTGTTCAGTTTGTTATGTTATGATGTTGCTGACATGGTTATGTGGATTGTATGTGTATCGATATTTTGGGGGTAACTCACTAAGCTTTCAGGCTTACAGTTTCAGTTTATAGTCTCAGGTACATCAGGGGATTGTGGCAAGGCCAAGGCGTGATCGTACAACTCCTCACTTTTTATGACTTTGTTTCTGGGATACTCTGATATGATACATTTTGAAAACAAGTTTTGGTAATGGTTAATGGTTTTGGAAATGTTTTAAAAGTTTAAATTGGCTTGAATTTTTGGATGTTATATTAAACAGGTCATTGGTACCGCAATCTTCGAAAAATCTTTGGTTTTATCCTGCCAATATACCGTCGATAAACACGATTACCTCAAGTACTTCTTTCAGATGCTGCTTATGTTGCTCTTGACTCTTTGAAGAGACCAAGATATGATCGATAAACACAATTACTGATCGATCGAAAATAAGTCTACATACTCGGTTCATTAATTCCATGAATGTAGCGGGTGCATTAGTGAGCCCGAAAGGCATCACTACGAGCTCATAATGGCTGTATCCAGTTCTAAAGGTCATCTTTGGTATATCTTCCTCTCTTACTCGCATCTGGTGGTATCTTGATCGTAGATCAATATCGGAAAACCATGATGCTCCTTGGAATTTATCAAATAGGCCGTCAATCCTTGGCATTGGATAACGATTCTTCATCATGAATTTGTTAAGTTCTTTGTAGTCGATGCACATTCTGTGCGACCCATCATTCTTCTTAACAAATAATATTGGTGCTCCCTAAGGCAAACTACTTGATCAAATGAACCATTTGTCCATCAACTTTTGAAGTTGATTAGACAGATCTTGCATCTCTAGGGGTGCAAGACGATACGGTGCCTTGGCTACAGGTGTCGCACCAGGAACTAGGTCTATCCTAAACTTTACTTGTCTCTATGGGGGGTACACAAGGCAGGTCCTCGGAAAACACATTAGGAAATTCACAAACTACCGGTACTTCTGAAATAGCTTCCTTCTTCTCTTCTCGAGTGTTGACCACATATTCCAATAATCCCCCACAACCATGTTGTAGGTACTTTCTGGCCTTTGTGGCGGAACAAAACGTTGAACCATTCTTCGAGCCTTATACCCGGATGGTTAGTTCTCCCCTACTTGGGGTAGGAACCATTAATATCTTCTGTCTACAGTCAATCAGGGACTCAAAAATGGTTTAGCCAATCCATACGTACTATTATGTTAATTTCTCACATAGGAATGGGAATGAGATTTATGGGGAAACTATTGTCGTTGATTCTTAGAGTACAACTATCGTAAACCTTTGATGATTTAACTGTTCGATCGTCAACTATGTCTACTCTAAGAGGATGTTCTAAATTTCCTATGGCATTATTAAGGTTCTTCCTAAACTTAAGCGACATGAATGAATGACTTTCCCCATAGTCGAATAATACTAATTCAGGTATGCAATTGACTAGAAACGTACAATCTACGAAGTCGGGTGCCTCATTAGCTTCCTCCATGGTGAGCTGAAAGGCTCACCCTTTAGTCCTTGGGGATTCAGCTCTGTCCTGGCTTCCATCAGTTATCCTCATGGTTGCAGGTGTTGGAGCTTGCATTGCACCTGGAATAATTCCCTTCCTTTCCACACTTGTGGCACCCTCGTCCTTTTCTACAAGGACCATCGTGAAACTTCCTACACTTATTACAAGTGCGTCCATTCTAGCTTCCAAACCTTGAACCATTGGGTTTGAACTTTTTGGCTGCGGGTTGTGATGGAGTCGGAGTCTGCTTTTCTCCTTCATTTGGGTCTCCAACTCAATCTCTCTCCTCCTAGTATGCTCCTACATCTCCTTTAGAGTCTTGTATCGATTTTTCAATACAAACTCACTGATATCAGCCTTGAGCATGCTTAGGTACCTAGACATCTTCACTTGTTCCAAGGATGCATACTCGGGAAAAAAACAAGTCTCTCTCTGTGAACATCTTGGTGATCTTAGTCACCATTTTAGATGTTTGTTTGAGTGACAAGAACTCCTCAGCTGGTCGCTCCCTTTCTACCAGTGGAACATACTCTTCTCTGAACTTCTCCACAAACCATTCCTAGATCTCCGCATTATTCTCTGTTGGTGAATAATCCTTCGTGACAAAGTTCCACCAGTCTTTCACCCCATGATGGAGAAGATTTTGTGCATACCTAAACCTTAAGTTAGCTAGTCAAGCACAAGTGTAGAAGCATCCTTCTACATTTGAGATCCATCTCGTTGCAACAATTGGGTCTTTCACACCATCAAACATTGGGGGCTTGGTCTTATTTAATTCTCGGTAAGGCATTTCCTTATCTCTATACGAGGTTGTAGCAGCAAAAACAGTAGTGGCGACGGCGGTAGCGGTACTAGCAACAACAACATACCGTTCGTCAAACAGTGCAATTAGTTCGGTCTTGATGGTTCCAAACAATTATGGAATCATCTCTCTTACAACTGCTGCTACCGTTGTTTCTATCTAATCATGTATGTCGCTCTCTTTTGGTCCTGACCCTTCAGATCCAAAACCTAAACCGCTCGCTCTAGTAATCATCACCATACTTGACACATAAATGTGACAAGATTAATATGAATTTATCGTGTTGTCTTGGAATAACACTCAACCCTTTCTAGTCCCATAGAAACCTTACGACTTTTCCTAATTCTTATATGGATCCTGTGCTTCTCGGTAGTATGGGCCCATACTACCTTCCACAACTATCCATACTAGATCCAAGAATTGCCCCAATGTTTCTAAGTCACTTCACACCCCCATCGTTATGTCCTTTTGAACACACAGTTTTATAAGGACCTAATTACAATTTACCTAGACTTTTCTCTTGGGATTTCTCCTATCCGAGTTCTTGTACTATATGAAGTCGTTCCTAATATGAATAGTCGCCTCGTGTATGAAAGTCGTACGTAATCCAGGATTGGATAGTTAGTCGAATAATTAATTCTACCCTAAGCCCACAACCAAATGAGGAAAAAGAGGTAAGGCCGAACTAAGCATTCTAAGGCTATAGAGTCCTAGTAAGGTTCAACTTTAAAGCATATACTTAATACTCATATGATATCAGTACAAGCTCCATGTAACACATAAAATCAATCCCTAAGGCTACAAGGGATCCTACATATCAGGCAATTCTAACTAATAATTCCTGAAAAGATTCTTTGCCTTACACTAGCATGAATTTCTAACATATTATATATATATATATATATATATATATATATATATATATATATATATATATATATATATATATATATCAGTAGGTAATAATAGTATGGATATTTTGGGAATCACTTTCCTTTTCGAGCTTCGCTTGACTGTACGTATCACATCTTTTCCCTTCTGCTACCATTTCTTTTATAAAAATATTTGTTAAGATATATTTAGATCCCTAGTTTGAGTCTGGAATCACACGAGTGTTCATCCAATTCTCTCAAACCAGGGCTCTGATGCCAACTTGTAATGTCCCGAAATTCAAGGCGAATTTTTTGTTTTATTTATTAAAATATAAGTGTTACAACCCATTTACAAAGATCACTGTTATACATTTATTTTAAAAAAGAGTTCTATCGGAAGTCTTAAAGTATTATTTATTACCTTCGATGCAAGTACAATCATTCGGGAGCTTTTCCTCGATTCGAAGAACACCCTAAAATCAGTTATTCAACAATTGTAAGTCGTGGCTTAGTGAATTCCATAAAGGTACCACATACCAAAACATATATGCAATGCATACACATATTGGGCTTCAGCTTATAGCTGGTCCACACCTTGGCCTTCAGCATATAGTTGGTCCACCCTATATAGCCTTCAACGTGTAGCTGTTCTGCTTTCCTTTGACCTTTAGCATATAACTAGCCCTCCCGAGTCTATTGTCCTTAAGCACAAGGATGGTTCGCTCTCAACTCAATACATATAACAACACACACACACACACACACACACACACACACACACACATATATATATATATATATATATATATATATATATATATATATATATATATATATATATATATATATATATATATATATATATATATATATATATATATATATATAACAACAATCCACACAACAGGAAACTAACTATCCTTGTCTAATTGCCTACATGGAAAATATATCCTATCATACAAATAATAGATATCGGTGTATACAATATAGTGGGAAGAACTCACTTGGATAGCTTCTCAGGGGAGAAACAGTTAACCGGACAATTTGACTGGCGAGCAGCACTCTAACGAGGATTAACCTATAATACTATAGCTTATTAGCTCCTATTGGAATCTGGTAATGAAAGGCTAGATCTTTCACTAATCCCAATGAATACTGAGAATTCTATCAAATAAGGGTTAGTAAGGCCGAACAGTTGGGTGGCATGACCATTTCAACATATAGCCTTTCTAAAATCATACAACTAAGCCAACGTGACCATTCTAGACACCTCTCCCGTAAGTATATCAGTCAGTATTATAACTGGAACTAATGATAAATCTTATTTATAGGTTCATAATGATGACTTCTGACTATAAATATAAGTTACACTGAAAGCAAAAGAGTGTAGCTTAACTTATTGATGTTTTAGCGAAATCCGGGAAAAATGCACGAACAGAATCCCGACCCAAAAACTTCTATTTCTAGAGTTCCTAGCTACTCTAGAGCCTAGCTAAAATACTCAAGAAACCTAGAAAAATAGGACCTAAGAAGGTAGAGAGGTTTTGAGAGAATTGTGAAGGAAATTGTGAGCAAAATGGGCTCATTTCGCAGTTTTTTATAGGCCATACAGGAGGGCACGCTGCGCCCCTTTACTATGCGCGTCCTACACATGGGACCTTTTAGCTCCTATGTTTGCTTGCCACATGTCGCACTTAGATTCATCCACCTCTTCTTCTTCTAAAAGGTGACATTTTTCATGCTCTTATGGAGCCACTTGTCACGTTCGTATCTTGCCACTTCACTTGTCTCTTGGAGGAGCGATAGGCTGGACTTCCCACGTGGCGCACTCCAGTTCTATCACGTCATCAACGCAGACGATTTTTTAGCAGATCTTCGGACGGCCATAACTTTTGCATACGAGCTCCATTTTCGACGCGCTTTATATCCCCAGAATCCTCTCGATGAGCTCTCCAACTTTCATTAAAGCCTCGACATCTAATTCTTGTTCTAACAACAATTCATAATTTACACCATTTTAGATTGTTAAAGTTCGTGCGAAATTCATAACTCCTTTATATTAACTTCCCGACTGTCTTTATATCGACGGGTTCATATTCACGAGATCTTCAGTTTTCGTTTAGATTGTTTCGGCTAACAATCAACTGATTAGAATTTCGATTTCTATTTCCGCACTACTTCGCTGAAACTTCGAAAAATCATAACTTCCTCTCGCGAAGTTAGATTTGGACGTTATTTATATGTACGCTCTTGGTTTTATGACTACTACGAATTTTGTTTAGGCTGCTTATGCTAATAAGCCACCGATCTAAAACTCAAATTTTACGATACGCAGAGTCATCGATTTAATTGTGAAACTTCGAAAAAGCCTAACTTCTTCATACAAAGTCGGAATTAAGCGTTCTATATATCTATGGAAATCGTATTGACGCTTTATACATGTTTATGATAATTATTTTGGCTAAAAAGTAATATATTTCTATTTCGTATTTTATAATAATTACTCAACACTAAACTCTACAACCATAGTAAAAATGGGGTGTTACAATGTTGTTATTTCAGAATTTTGATAGCTTTAGTAAACTTTTATTTTTTAATTTAAGCCATTGTACTTTCGATAATTTAACAAAACTTTACTAGCATCAATGTTAGAAGCATTGAAATTAATTTCACAACATATTTATTGATAATTGGCATGTTGCCAAAACTTATGAAAGATGACCAATAGAAGCACATGAATCATTATTGGCATACAATTTTATTAGGCATTTTTCACTATAACGAGTTACAGAATAAACAGCGTCCAACCGAATGAATATTTATTGATCAGCACAATAGAACATCCCGAGAGGACCGAATCCAGAATCAGTTTCTTATATTAGATTTTTTATGCATCGAACTACTCATTAGTCCATGTTTTACAATAATTTTGTTATTTGGTTATGACATTGTCTTTGGTGTGTACGTATATTTTACCAACGCTACTTTGAATTAATTTAAAATATTTCCAATTTTGATCCATTATTTTTTTTCCCTTGGCTATATTCCTGCCTTCCTCTTGCTTTTTTTTGTTTTTGGATACCAACACTTAATGTTTACTTGACTTTTCTGCAATATTTTGGGGTCACTGATTCATTGCTCCATTCATTCACCAAATACTTTATTAAGAGCAAAAGCATAAAGAAAGAAAAAAAAACCGCACCAGTAAAAACAAATTCAGAAATATTAGTTTTCAAAAAGTCTTTATACTGAATAATAACTCTGCTTGTTTTCCAAAGTTGTTAAGGGAAAAAAGAGTGGTTTGTAGAAGAAATTGTCTCTAGCTTACTAATAACTTCATTAAGCTAAATGGTATTTTCTAGACCATTTTCCACCAATTCAATACTTACTTGATTCACAAATTCCTTTACTGGATATCATAAAATACAAAAAAAAAAAAAAAAAAAAAAAAAAAAAAAAAAAACTATGGTAGTTTTGGAAATTCTATCGGAATCAATAAAAATATCTGGTTGTTTTCCAATTTATCTAAAAGAATAATTAAGTTTTCCTTATAACAACTTTTCTTTTGAGTCACTGATTGGATGATCCAATGTACTTTAACTGAATCAATTCAATTATTCATATTATACTATATTTAACTGAGATGAATCGTAATATACCACCATAAAATCCAAATGTCCATTAGTAACAGTAGACTACTAGAAAATAAGTTCAAAACCATAAAAAGTTACCGTAAAATATGTTCAAAATCTTTTTTTCTCCCTTCCATATTACATATTATGTATCCCATGTACCCATCATTGCGTCTTCATATCTCTATAGTTGCTTTAAAAATCACAAACCCGCTTTTATGTGTATATTCTTTGTAAAATGTGAAAGATCCGTCAAATGAAATAAACACTTACCTTTATATGGTTTCAAATCTACAACCGATGTCCATGTTTTTCCATCAGGAATATACACAAGTTCAACCCCAACCATTTGAACAATATGTAACGCCCGGTTCCCAGGTAAATTCCTTAAAATTCTAAGTGTTTAAATATTTTGCATTTGTGTTAATTACGCTGGGCGTAATAAAGGTACACAGGGCGTACCTTGTCGAGTCTTGGACACGGGGTTTTCTCCCATGGTACGCTGGGTGTACCTAGAGTATGCATGGCCTACTCGATTCGGGGTAAAACCCTAAATATTAGGGTTTGAATCCTATTTAAGCACGTTATAACCTTAATACCTCTTATATCATTAGCCTCCTAGCCCTTTTTTAGAGAATATTGAGCCTCTTGTGTGTTTTGGTGTGCTTGTAGTTCATCTTGAAGAAATAAGAACCCTTTGGAGAAGCACTTGTTGACTTGAAGCTTGTAGATCCAGACCTTGCTCACATTGATCATTCTTTTGGAGGTATAAAGTCTCAATCTTGTTGATTCATCTCTTAGATCTAGCTACTTTAGGGTTTTTTGGCATATTTTGGTCCCTTGGTGTGACATCCCCAATTTCACGGCCAGAAACGACCGATTTGGTTATGCTTTGTTTTTAAAATCAGAGTAATCTTTTACAGAAAACAGTTGCGGAATTTGTTCCCAAAACAAAACATGATAAGAATTTATCAAAGCATTTCTTTAAAGAAATGTATTTTGATTATATAACAAAATCTCGGGATGTCATGTTCAATACAGACCAAAAGCATAAACAGAACAACATAGACCTTACACAGTTAATTATAACTACGGGCCTATAATCCTTATCTCTCGTTACGTCAGCCAACTTATGCTCTTGTGCCACAATATTATATCTTATATATATTCAATCATCAAACGATCATTCCAATTACCCATCCTCATTATCTTCCTTACTCTTAAGGGTCTACCCTAAGAGTCATCTATTCGTTCACTCCGTATTAGGCACTAAGACAATAGCTGCCAGGATTCTTTATTAGGCACTAAGACAATAGCTGTCAGGATTCTTTATTTGGCACTAAGACAATAGCTGCCATGATTCTTTATTTGGCACTAAGACAATAGCTGCCAAGGTTCTTTCGTAAAGCACTAATTCCATAGCTGATATGGCTCATTCATCGGGTACTAAATCCATAGCTACCAGTGTAGGTACTAAGTCCATAGCTACCAACGTTTATCTAACAGGTACTAAGTCCATAGCTATCATCGTCTATCTATCAATACTAAATCCATAGCTACCAGCGTTCGTCTATACGGTACTAAATCCATAGCTACCAAGGTTCATCTATACAGTACTAAATCCATAGCTACCGAGGTTTATCTTTACAGTACTAAATCCATAGCTACCAGTGTAGGTACTAAGTCCATAGCTACCAACGTTTGTCTATACAGTACTAAATCCATATCTACCAAGGTTCGTCTTTCGTCTCATCCGTCATCACACACCAACTAATTCGTCTACCCATGTTCTACCCAACATATTTGTAGATATAACATACATATACAGTTTAACTCATTTAAAACCTATATAAAACATCCATTCCACGCTTATCTCAAACAAACAACAATATATAAACACATAACACGTATTTCGTAGCAAATACTTAATACTTATATGTTAGAAGAAAGTAACTATACACTCACTCATAACATAGATACAATACATTCAACCAATACTTGTACTAAGATCGTGTTTTTAAAAGGGACTATACACTCACTTGATCAGAAGATGATCGGATAGCACTACGACTCTAAGAGTAGTACTCCTTCGGTGAAACTGGAAGATCTTCACACACCGGGCTTCTCGCAGGCAGAGCTTCAGCTCGGAAACTCTTTTCTTCTCAGGATCTTCGGGCTTCGGGACTTGCTTCGTGTCTCGGGAATGATACCGGGGCTTCGGGATATTTCTTGCACGTAAAACGAGGTAATATGGGTGAGAGAGAAGAAATTTGGCAACCAAACTCGGCTACACTTGTGATCTATTTATAGGAGGGGTCTGGCCTCCGAACGCAGCGTGTTCCGCCGTGCGTCATTGCTTACGAACTTGGACTTGACAGGCGGCAAGACTGGCTCTGGGCTCCGAACGCGGGGCGTTCCCCAATTGAACGCAGGGCGTTCCCCCCTCGGTGTGCATGCCTCGAACTTCAGAAAGTTATAACTTTCGCATACGATCTCCGTTTTCGATGTTCTTTATATCCACGCGTAGATGAGATGATGCTCTACAACTCTCCTTTAGACTCCGTCGGCAAATTTTCATTTTATTTTTATTATATTATTTTTAGTAGGCCGGGACAGGAAAACTCCGTTAGAAATTCATAACTCCTTTATCTGACGTTCGTTTTCGTCTGTCTTTCTTCCGTTGCACTACTATCGACGAGATCTTCGATTCTCGTTTAGATTGTTTCGGCTAGAAACCACTCGATCTCATATTCGAACTTTGGACTGCATACTGCTAAACCGAAACATAGAAAAATCATAACTTCCTCATACGAAGTCAGATTTGGACGTTCTTTTTATGCACGCTCTCAGTTTAACGTAATCTATGACTTTCTTTTAGATTGCTAAGGCCAAATATCGCTCTAATGTAAATTCACTATTTACGTCACGCTGTGTCGTGCCGGATCTGTCGCGAAACTTCGACAGGTCATAACTTTTTCGTTATAACTCGGATTTCAGCGTTCTTTATATGCACGGAAACTTTGTGACATATACTACAACTTGGTTAAGATTATTTCTTCTAAACACTCTTCTATAAAAAAGTCATTTTTGATGCTTATCGTCTCTAAATTGACTAGCCGTGATCTACGGGCGTTACAATTATCTCTCCCTTAGGATGATTACGTCCCGGAATCAATAACGAAATAGGACTTATATAATGATTCCATTCGTTATCTCTTCATCCTAGGTAATAACCGTAACTTCTATGTTTCCTCGAAAGAGTATCTAACTCTTGGACTTCTTGACCGCAGGCAATGCTAAATCTTGCATCTGCGCTTCGTACTATGTTGTACTTTCAATCGTAACCTTCGAGTTACAAAATAAATCCTTATTGAGGACTCCTTCTTCTTCTTAGGATGAGTACTTTCCTTTATCTATTGTAACAGACCGATGGGTCGTGTTCTAATGACCTCTCATCGTATGATGCAACGCTTAGACTCAAGTCTCATAGAGTCAAATTCCAGAATGGAATATACCTTCCTTCATATTCTAATTGTTGGATTAATGTCTAAGTCCATAACTATAATCGGTAAGACTTGACCCGACCCGGCATGGTCCATTTGGGTTGCATGGCGTCATGCATTTGGATAGACTATAATGAGAGAAATAACACTTAAGGTTGGTTAATATATTATAAGTTCTAATATATTAATAAGGTTATCTAATTAGTATTGATCAAGAATTAATTTGGAATTAATTAAGTGATCAAAAGGAGACTAATTAAATATATGGGTTGATTGTGTAAATCATTCATTCTTATATATGTGGGCTTGTGATCCAAGATTCCTTATGTTGGACTAAGTCCATGGGGTGACCCATGGATACTCCATGGAGGTTAAAATCCATAGAGCATAAGAAATGGGTAAAGTTATGAGTTACATGGTGTAACCCTAATAGCCACCATATAAAAGAATCCCATGGCTCAAGAAATCGGGCACTAATGTGTGAGTGTGAGGGCTAGACGATTTTAAGGAGTGTTCAAGTTTCTCTCAAGTTATTCCAAGTGTATTTGGTGTTGTGTGAACCATTTGAGGTGTCACACTTGGGGCACTAGGCACTCAAGCTTCATGAAGACATTCTACATCAAAGAGGTATGTATTCTATCTTGTTATATTTATTATTTTGTATGCTGGATTAGTATAATACCTTGGATGTTCATAATTGTATGTATAATAGAGAAAACATAGATCCAAGGTATTTAGAGTTGCATGTACACTTAGGAGTGTTAGAATGCTCATAACCCAACAGTGGTATAAGAGCCTAGGCTTGTTTTCTTGTTATACTAGCAAAAGTAGCTGAAAAATCGAGTTGGATGCATATATTCGATTGTTTTGGCTGGAATTGGACTACGAACATTACCCTAAGATGTTTTTGGACTTATAAACTTGTTTTTGATGTGGTAATGTTCATGCTAATCCAATTTCTAAGATAATTGTCATAATTTCAAGATTTGTATTAGTTTGTATGTTCATGCTAATTTCTTGAAGATTGATGATTTGAATTATCTTGTTCTTATGAGGTTCTTAGATTAATAGAAAAGTTGTGTGAAATAGTTGTTTTCAATCCATTTTAATCTAAGAGTTGATTCCAAAGTGTGTTTTTGTAACTTGTCCTCAAGTTATATGAAAAGTCACATTTAAGAATCATAAAACTCATAAAAGTTAGCAAAGGTTACAAAATGAAGAGTCTAGTTCTAATTAAATGGTTTTATGACTCCATAACTTGTCCTCAAGTTATGGAGGTTCAAGAGTCTCTTCATTAAATTAAAAAAAAAAGTGTAACCTTAATTAGTTCCATAAGTTACAATAAAAAAAAGTTATTTTTTTTTATTAATTAGTTTAAAGTCTTACATAACTTGTCCTCAAGATATGGAACCTGAAGAGTTTTTTTTTTTTAATTAATACTACTTTAAACTCATAAGTTATGGAATTAATTAGTTTTGAATAGTTTCAAAACTTGCCCTCAAGTTTTGGAATTTGAAAAGTTTTCACTTATGAATACTTTAATTCCAAGTTAGTGCTTAGAATTTTAAAAGTTAAAATTCAACCCTTATACTTTATAATATTATAAGTTAATAATATTTATATATATGTATAAGAGTAAAGTCAGTCTTACGGTTAGTAGGCCTCATTCACGAAGTCGGTCTATAAGGGGGGTATAAGGTTACTGCCTATAAAATGGCAGTTTAATGGGTGTCCACTCTCACCCACCGCTTCCTTGACTGGTGGAGGGTCGTTAGCCGAACGGGTAGGACAGGGACTATAATTCTCCTTTCATTAAAAGTATTAATGATAAATACTAAGTAACTAAACTCTTATTAATACCCAATCTTAGTTACTTAGGAAAATGTGAATTTGGTGCTAGCCCATGAAATTACACTTTGCACTTTGCTTAAGTCGTTAGTGGAGCGTGTGTGGTTAACCGGCACACTAACCTCGACTTAACAAGGTAGGCAAAGGGTAACTTAATATTTATCATAGTATCGGTGGAGCGTGTGTGGTTAACCGGCACACTGATTAAGGGGTAAATATTAAGGGTACCAAGTATATTTGCATGGTTATTCACACCTTGTTTTGTGATCCTCGGCATCCCAGTCACAAAACCTGAAGGGCACACTCGAGATTGAAACATGCCTTTGAACAGTTCAATGAATCTCAAAGATCTAGGACTTTCAAATCCAATTAAGACCTAATAAATTATTTCGTTTTTCATGGTGGAAATTGGTGAATCGTCATTCACCTACCTTCAAATATTTTATAGCTTGGATTACGGCATCCCTCTTCTAAGTTATAAAATAGTTTGTTGGGTCCTAGCCTTAATATTTCATATTGGGTGTCATATTAAGGACTTTAAATCAACTATCTTGAATATCTCCCAAAAAGATGTCTGGTCTAGACATTTATGATCTTCCCAAATCTCTTGAAACAAGCTTTCCTAAATGAAGATTATGTCCCATGGATATCATACTTCTTTCACCTTCTCTAATTATTCTCCCTAACCCACAAGTTCCTAAAAAGTTTAAGGTCACTCAAGCCCTATTGGCAAGGCAAGGTCTAGGTGTGATCACATCTTGGAGATGTAGTCACATATTGACAAGCCGGGAGAGTTGGGTGTCAAAGTCTTGAGAAAGTTGGTGGCTCAACTACTTTCTAAGTCACATAGTGAGTTCTTTTGGGAATCCTATGAAACAGACTAAGACAAGACCCTTAATGATCTTATCTATTTGCTAAGATCAACTTCCTAAAACGCTATGGACATTGACAATGATGACATTGGATATCCAGTAAAGCTCTCTCTTCCCAATGGAAAGGGATGGGCCATAGTCAACTCGGTTGACCCAATGGTAAAGAGAGAGGCGAAGTCTGAGATAGTCCCATTATCAAGGGTCCATAGGTAACTATTGCCAAAGGAAGGGGCATTGGTTACGAAGTTGCCAAATTTACCAAAGGATGTTAAAGTCAATAAGTTTGGCTCTACTTCAGGTAGAGCCCATTATCTAACTCTGTTAAGTTCTATTCTGAGATCCTCATTACATGATGTGACTGGGTCACATGTTGATGTTTTAAGAATCAAAGAATAGAGAGAAATCTTAAAGGAACTATATGTTGATTCTGATCGCGAATGTGGATTTCGATCGCAAAAGTAAGGAACGATAAGGATTTGGGAGTGTGAAATTAGAATCATTGAAATTATGTTCAATTGGTTTATTTCACAAAGTAAGGATCATAGACAAACATAGAGTGCATACTTGGTGTATGGCAAAGCTATTGTTTAAGAAAAACGTAGTGTACATGCTTGGAGCATGGGACAACTAGTGTTTTTAATTCAAGTATAAAGTTGATAAAACCGAAACAATGAATAATGAGTAATCAGTATGGTGATAAATAAAAGTGTCTATTCATATTCATAGGGTTTGATACCATATTTGATTCATTTTTTCTTGTGTTTCACTTTGCATGTTTTGACTTCCAGAATAACTTAGTCGCTCTTCCTGAATGATTAAGTTATTCAAACCAATCACAGTCGGTCATATGTTGGAAGTAGATATGAATCAAGACTGTCATGGGTTGGTTTGTAGAGGTCCAAGTTGGTGGACAAAGTGGTGCTACAACACTCATGAGTGCTCATAAGTTCTGAGTATTGGATTCAACCCGCGCTCATTTGAATTTCTTCATGGATTTTATCACGAGTGATCATGAGACGATAATATCTTATATTCTTCAAACCTAGAGATATGAGTTGTTACTATGAGTTGGTTATACATTGATTGCACGAAAACGCATTTGGTAACTCGATGTTATAAAACGTGCCTTTGTGTATGATTCAACAAGTAGTAGAACAAGCCATATGATTCGAAGTTTATCCATTCCTTTTACCTTCGGGATAAAAGCGATATCTGTGGGCCCCTCGATGATTTAGCGATGACACATGTGAGTGCTTGGCCAAGCCAGGACTGATTTGATTTGTTCAATCAGCCAGTCATCATAAATCGAAAATCGGGAAACAACAAATGGACAGAGAGAATGATTATAATCCATGTCTCAGTCCATATGATATCTAGAATTGAGGAATATATGATCCCTTATCTAATGGACAAGTCATTGACAAGGTCAGAGTTCGACATCGGCTTTTAGAGCTACGATTGCCAGTTAGGTTTTGAAGTCATACTCAATAATAGTTTTAGACTTATCCAAGTGGGAGACTATTGGATTAATGTCTAAGTCCATAACTATATTTGGTATGTACTTGACCCGACCAGGCATGGTCCTTTGGGTTGCACTTCACCGGCACAATTTATATGGATAGTCTTTTGAGAATAGTATATTTATGATTTATATTAATATATTATAAGTTCTAATATATTAATATGGATTCATATTATTTAATTACTATTGATCAAGAATTAATTTAGAATTAATTAAGTGATCAAAAAGAACTAACTAAATATGGACTCTTATATATATGGAATGGGCCAAGTTCATTTAGGTTGGGCTAAGATTTCATGGATGGTCCATGGAGCTTTTAACCCATGGATCCTATGTAAATGAAAGGTCATGGGTATTAGGGTTTACATGGATGTAACCCTAATCCTCCATAATATATAAATGGGTCCTTGGCTCACAAAATTGGAACAAGTGTGTGAAAATAAGAGTGGGCCGTTTTTAGTGTGCATACATATTCTCTCAAGTTCTTCCAAGTTGTTTTGGTGATTTGTGATTCCATTTGAGGCTTCCACACTATTGGGGCTAAGCTCTTAAAGCTTGAAGACATCAAGCTACATCAAAAGGCATGTCATCTAACTAGAACTTTGTAGTATAGGTGCTTCATAATATGCTAGTTAGGATGAAACCTTGGAATAGTTAATATTTGCATGTATAATAGAGAAAACATAGATCCAAGGTTTATAGGGTTGCATGTACACCATAGGAGTGTTAGAATGCTCAAAACCCAACAAAATCACCCCCACTTTTATATGTTTTCCATTTTAATCCTAACAAACAATTCAGTATGTCAGCACTACAGATTCTATAGTAATCGTATAAGGTTGAATAAACCTCAACTACTGCCCATTCTTTTCATTTGAACACCCTTCTTAAAAAATTAAAGACAATCGTGATGCTTTTTTCATGCTCAACAACAATTTCACTCAGTATGCCACTTATCTAGTAGATTCATTTGACACATTCTGTAACATCCGGTATTTGAGGATCAACTTTTGGTATAAATCTTGTTTTGGAATTGGACACGGCGTGTTGGAGGCACCAACATGGCATGTCGAGATAAGAAAACGCATGGGTCTCATTGAGAGCAACACGACATGTTGCCTCCTGGAACACGGCGTGTTGGTCGCTGGAAATGAAACCCTAATTTTTCAGATTTTGCTCCATATTAAAAGGAAAGTGGAGGCTAGGGTTTGTTCACCCTCAGCCCCCATTAGCCCTCAAGCCCTGAAAGAAACCCTAATCATCTTTCCCTCTCATTTGTGAGCTAGTATCGTGTCTTTGGAGCCAAAGAAGGAAGAAGGAAGCAAGATACAGCAAACAAGTCCTTCATCCTTCAGCTTGGCATTCTTTTGGACCTTTGTAAGTGTCCAAGATCCGATTTTTATCATTCCATATTGCTAGATCTTGAGTTTTGTCCCGTTAGCTTCTTGTTCTTGAATGTAAGGATGGTTATATCTCATAAACTTTGCAACTTTATGAATCTCCAGATCAAGGTGACCTTGTATAGTGTTGGATCTGACTTATGATTGAGTCTTGATGCCATGAATAGAGATTTGTTCATTATCCTCATTATTGACCTAGTATGGGCTCAAGACATGCATTAGACATGCATGTCTAAAAAGCACTGACCTTTGCGATGGTTTTAGTGATATAACCTCTTCTGGAAAGTATTTGTCACACCCCAAAACCGGAACGGCGGAAACGTTCTGGGGTGGAGGACGTCATGTCAAGTATCACAACATATGCAGTATAGTAATCAAAGTACAACAACCATTGCATTAATAGTAATAATTTTACATAGGTTACAATTTGCAACAACATCAAAAGTAAATACAGAGAATAACAAGAATGCATCTCGGTACAAGGCTGTCTTCACAAAAGCTTCTGGAGTGTACCTGTCTACTGACGACCTGAGAATACAAGTTATTTTGAAAGCGAGTATCAACATTTTAATGCTGGTGAGTTCATAAGTATTTAATGGCATTGATATAAATACATGTTTTACTTCAAAATAATCTCACTCGATGAAGGTGATTAGAATTTACAGAGTATTAGTATTTCTCCCAGAAAATCCTATATTTTCTAATAAAAGTAGTTTTCTACCAAAACTCGACTGTTTTATGTTTAAGCAAATGCATTTCCCTACTAAAAGCAGTCTTCTACCAAGACCCAACTGTTTTATGTTTAAGAAACATTTTCCCTTGAAGGCACTATCATTATCAAAATATAGTTTATACTTTAAAGAATATGTGAGAAGGTCACAAGTGAAAGTAATAGGGAAAATAATATTTTACTTCAGCAATAATACTTCTGGCTAAAAGTAAATAAAAAATTGACTCCAGGCGGGACGCCTCGAAAAGTCTAAAAGAATGAAGTACGGACTCCAGACGGTATCGAATGAGCAATACGTCTCGCAAAGTCTAAAAGAATGAAGTACGGACTCCAGACGGTATCGAATGAACAATAAGTCTCACAAAGTCTAAAAGAATGAAGTACGGACTCCAGACGGTATCGAATGAACAATACGTTTCGCAAAGTCTAAAACTGCCTTTAATTCCAAGTAGGTTAATTTAAAGGTTTTAAATATGGCCTAGTGTATAACTAGGAAAATATATCATGATGCTCTTATACGTAGAAAATACCGTGATAATACTTATTACCTTAAAGCCATGAATTATAAGGTAAATGTAAAGATACTCGTAACCATACTGATTGACAATCGAATACTTGACGACCTGCTGGCGTCAGAATAAATGTGACATTTGTCACCCCTTGGCTTGGTCGGTCGGGACTGTAGCTAGCAGTCAGGATGTGGGAGTGTCTGTCCCGTATAGATCTATACACACAATGCCCGCTCTCCCTCCATGAGACTCTGGTTACCAACTTGACAACGGTGAAATCCGCGTCGTGAGGATGTATCTCGTGTTTTGATTTCTATAAACGTTTCTTTTTATTAAAAAGTATAAGTGTTTAGAATATAGATATAACTAGGTTCTCCTTCATGAATGTTATGGTTGGTTTCTAAACTATACCTATTATAGTTTACTTGAGAGGTTATCTAGATGCCTTTGCTACCCAAAGGTGCTGAACTGACTCATGAGACTTTTATGACCATATATGTATATATGATATATATAACTAATATTTAAACGACCTTCAGACAGATAACCGATACTCTAAAGCCACATCCAAACAAGGAAAAGGAATTAAAGCGAGCTAGCCTTCCTAAGTCCTTCAAACATTCCTTATATAACTATACATATATAGGCATGCATTTTACAATATAAAAGCATAAAAGGAGTTTTGGTAAAACCTTTGAAAAAGCTTTAATTATCTAAAAAGGGATTTTCATACTTTAAAAGAGATTTGAAAACAAGATTTGAAAACCTTTAGCCGGATAAAACAGTTTAACATGTAAAAATCTATTTGCTATACAGTTATTAATCACATGCGGTTGATATATTAAGTGTATAGTTCAACTTGTATCCCCCCCATAAAAGCATTTAAAATCATTTAAAAGGTTGATTCAGGGGTATGAACTCACCTGACGTGGGTGATTCGGATGAACGGATGGTATAGGATGCTAAGTGTCAAGTGAGGACTTGAACACACACGCGAATCCTATTTAACATGTAATGATACATTTAAGTATCTAATTAGTCATTTAATAACTAATTATGCAAGTAAAGACATCCTAATACATGAAAACACTTTGCTACAAGTGCTAAGAGTACTAAGGGTTGCATATAAAGAGAGTATGGCCTCACATTGGAGTTTACTCCTCAAATGGTGGCCTTTATGAGTGTTTACGGTTTCTGGACCACTTCCCCCATGAGTTTACGGCCGTAAACTCATGGGAATGGTTCCATTGGATGTTTTAAGGTCTTATACTACTCAAGGAAGTAAGCTAGTCTCGAATCAAGGGCTTAGGAAGTGACTAGGGCTCAAAATGACCCTTCTTTGGAGTTTACCGTCCTTGGACCACTCCTTCGGAGTTTACGGTCGTAAACACATGGGTTTACGGCCGTAAACTCATGTTTGCCCATCCATTTCGTGTTTTGGTGTTTCTAGCTTATGCATGCAAGGTCCTAGTCCTTTATACAAGCATTAGAAGGTGTTAAGGGCACTTAAACACCATTTGAAGGTGTTTACGGTTCTGGGAGGTCTCCCTAAACCGTAAACACATGTTTTCTTGGGGATCTTGATGTTCTTCAAGGGTTTAACATGTATTCTAAGTGAATAACTTGCTAGGAGGAGTGTACTTACTTATAGGAAGCTCGAAAGAGTGTTTGGAGCCCAAGAACACTAGTGTGTGTTCTTGGTGTTCTTGTTGTTTTGAAGAACACTTGAAGATCTATGAAAAAGACAAGATTTCATTGGTGAAATCGTGTATAAACACTAGATAAGGTGTTATATGAACGAATCTAGGAAGAAAACACTTACATTTTGGCGGATTTGAAGGAATGATTTTATGATAGTTGAGAGAAAACTTGGGTGTTCTTGAACTAGGAAGTGAGAAATGAGCTAAAAATGACTAAGTGTCATATTTATACCCTTTAGGGTTTACGGCTGTGAACTCCATGTTTACGTCCGTAAACTCCAAACTTTTGGAGTTTCGAGACTTACGTGATACACGGCAACCTCTAAAGTATACTTCCTTTTATTTGTTCGCTTGACGAATATAAAATAAGAGCACCCAAACGGACTTAAAACTGGCCAAAAATGTTTTGAGGTGAATTTGGCTAATTTTTTATGTGCTTGATTGCGGAGTTTATACAAATGAAAATTTCGGGTTGTCACATCATCCCCCCGTTAGAGGGAATTTCGTCCCGAAATTAGAGTTCAAGCACACACGCATATGCAATTGAGCGAAGCAAAAGATGAGGATGCTTTAGTTTCATCAGATCCTCTCGCTCCTAAGTGAATTTAGGTCTTCTCTTGGCGTTCCAGCGAACCTTCACGATTGGGATGCGGATTCGTTTCGTTTCCCCTTGACTTCTCGTTCCATGATTTCTATGGGTTCTTACACGAAGTTGGGCTCTCATTGATTTCGATCCTGACGAGTGGGATTTCGAGAGTCGCGTCGGACAAGCACTTTTTCAAGTCTAAGAGGTGGATAGGTTTGGGTGGAATTTATGGAATTCCAAAAGTAGTTGAGGTCTGACGGAGGTTGGACCAATTCTTATCAAGAACCTTCGGTGGTCCTATGTTCTTGGGAAGGTAGAATGTTTCAGTACTTAGAACATAATGTACTTCCATGGTTAGATCATCACTTGGCGTGATCGCCATTTTGAAGTTCCAAAATTTCTCTCTTACTAGGGGTGTAGTCCCCGGGTTGGTTCTTAGAAGGCTCAGGTCGTCTTCGGATTCGTACTTCCTAATAGTTGGCTTTCGGAGGTTTTCCGGGTTATTGGAGGTATTGGCTATAAACTGGCCTCTATTGGCTGCGTGGCATCTATCTATACCTAGTGCAAAATGGACATGCACTTCTTACTCTTGAGGTGTTTCTAACGGAAACTCTCAAAGTCAGTGTGATAGAGGGTTTAACCAGACGATGCTTAGAAAACTTTAATTTTCATCATCGTCTAATAGATGCTTTTACAGTATGATTCCTAATCGGAAAGAATCATTCTCTCACTCGCTTTGTTGTTTCATTGATAGCAGCCTCTGATCAGGGCTAGCTTCGTCCTTGGAGATTTTCTAAAGCGTTTGACTATTTCAGGGGGTGGTTCTACAATCCCTTTAGAGATAGTATTCCTTGGAACACCTAGTAGCCCAACAAATCTCTAAGACATGCCCCATTCTCTAAGGCGTCGGCTCCCTCCAGTTCGCATGAAGCGTGTGTTCTGGTATAACCCATCGACTAACACCTAGACCGGTGTCGAGTCTACAATCTCTTTATGATCTGGGTTATAAAGCTTAACGCAACTTACCATTTACTTTATTCAAGTATTCTCGGTTGTGGAGGTAGTCATGTGGTTCTTAGCATCCTAGTATTAACTTTGGAGAATGCAGTCTCTCGTCTATAGGGTGACGGTGACTTTTCTCGCATGAGGAGGCGTCGTGTCCTAGGCACTACTCGTCTATAACGGGATGGACGAAGTGCCTGAGTAGTGCGAGTATCTCTTGCAACTACTCTTCCGGTGTTACTGAGTTTCTCTATCTAGATTAGATCTGGATAGAAATGGATTCTGCTTCCCAGACCCTCTAATTTCCTCATCCATTCTTCTCAGAGTTTATCCTGTCACAGCTTTTCAGGTTTTTCTTGGCTCACTACTAAGATGCTTAATTTGCGGGATTAAGCGTGAATGGATGGTCGTAGTCATTGTTTTTTACTCTTACGTCTTGAGTTACTTTTCCTAACTGAGGGTGTTAGCTACTATGTTGGCTTAACCGGGACGACAACAATTTCGAATTTGTGGTTAGTTTAGTAGCTCAACCCGCAGTGGTTCTCTTGACTCCAGCTCATTTTCTATGGGACAGGATGAAGGGTATTATTATAAGGTTCGTGGTAGACCTCATACTCGGCTTAATCACTATTACTCCGTGTATGCAAGTCGTATATAATTGAGATTGGACCGGATGTTCAGGTGTGTGGCCCCACCCCACACCCACAACCAAACGAGGAACAGGGAGTAGGGAGGAAGCACACATCTTAAATCTTATTGATCTAAATTATATACCACTCTAATGCATATACTTAGTAGTAGTAAGTTAATCCCATGAGTTCTTTCTCTTGATTCACGAACCTGATTGTGCGGTGCGGACGGCCTTTCTGGAGGAGCTATTGGGTAGGCCTCGGGCAATTACTGTCTTCTGAGATACCTGCAGTGCCCTTCGCTTCTGGTTCTAATTGTCTAAGGAGGGGTTGGTTAACAGCGCGTGGTACCCCTCTCCTGGGTACTTCTGAAGGTTGGGTGAGAGAGACGACTGACGGTTTATATTAGGCTTTCTTATCAGGTTCGAAGGAACTTTTATTTGATGTTTGGGATATGGTGAAAGTTCTCTTTACACAGCACTAGGAATTTTCACATGGTCGCACCAAGTCGAACCATGATTGACGACGGTGTCGAATTTAACAAACATCGGCATGATGTGGAATGAAGATCAATAGGACCATGTGCTGAACAGGGCACACAAGTTCTTAGCGTCTCGGGTTTCGTCCACGGTATCACTATCGTGCATACATGGACCGACATGGTGGACGCGGAACTCTAGGGGGTCCTGATGTTTTGGAATAATGTACTTTTCATGAATGGATTTCTCACGAGGCCTCTCTATAATCGCCTAGTATACACCAGTCATGTATAATTACGATTAAAAGGACTGTTGACTGAGCGACCCCTCCCTAAATCCACAACCAAACGAGGAACAGGAGATAAGGCAGCATCACTCACTCTCGGTCTATCAATCCCAATTATACATGGCCTTAACGCATATTCTAAGCCATAATAGCTTTACCTGATGGGTTTTTGAATTTTACAACAGTGTTGCGACTTTCGCCTTAACAAGGGAGTAATTACAATTAGAATTGATTTATTAAAGTTCTCGGTTAGTTACTTAGAATTGAGAGACGTACCAAAATTCTACCGGGTTCTTTGATGCTTCTCCTAGGCATTAGGGTTAAACTCCTCCTGCGCCCTTGTCATTGCCTTCAGTTGGGCAGTCCCTCTTGAAGTGTCCAATTTCACCACATAAGTGGCATACTGGACTGGTCCCCACATTGGTGGTTGATGTAATGAATTCAACCGGGGTTCTACAGAAGCGAGCGGTATGCCCCTTCATGTTACACCTAACACAAAGGAGTTCTCGACAGATACCATGATGATGGTAGTTACACTTGCTGCAGCGGGGAAGGTTCCCTAGGTATGGTCTTCTTGGAGTCGAGACAGGAGGTTTGACAGGGGTATTGACTATCTCAGCTCGTTACCCTTTGGAAGGTCCTTGAGTCGAGGTACTTCCCTCCTCGTTCTCAAACTTTCTTTTCAGAGGATTTGGTTTGTGTTCTTGGGTGGTTGGGTACACAGGGGTTGGTTGCTGTTGTCCATTGCTATGATCGGGATTTCTGATAGGGCTCCTGCTAACATTGGCGTTGCTAGCGTTCAGGTGAGCCATGACAGCTGCTACGGCTGCTGAAACTGCAGCTCGGAACGTAGCTTCATCGAATTGAAGGATCGGTGTCTTACCAGTGGGTTGGTTACGTTTCTTTGGAGGCATGGTTTTTTTTCCTACACGAAAAGGAACACAAGCTGATGAGAGACGATGGTTAACCCTAGACGTATCTTTCTTTACTATGATAGGCATAAATTTTTACTGCGCTTTGATTTATGGTTATCTGAGCGTCGACCTACATCCCTATGATGCAGTCTGGGTAACAGGGTAGGAGTAAGTGTATCGGAAAGCCATAAAATGGGTGTCGTTCCTACTAAGTTATCTTTATATTGGAGAGGTTTACTCTCCGGATTTGAAAAGATTCGAGAGAAGTTCGGAACAAAGACCCCAGAAGTAAAGGCTCATGAAAACTTATGGCTAAACACTCTCAATCGAGGTTTTGCGATCCAATCTATTCATACTAATCGCGACGGGAAAGACGATTTGCCTAGCACATAATGTGAGTAGTGTAATCACTAACTCACTAAATTGTATTATTTATTGATTATTATCGTGACGTTAAAGAGGTAGAGATACTTCTCGGGTTCCATGCATTGGCTCCCTCTGTCCACCTCTTATCCTTGACTGGAATATGCGTTGGTTTCCTTCGGGTATCTATATAGGGTTCTCTGCTCTCGTAGACATATTGAATTTCTGGTCCGCCTTACTTCTGATTCTGACTCTGAGTGTCATCACTTCACCATAGATGACTGGAATCTCGGAAGTTCAGACGAATTCCCTACCGATGTCCCTAAAAAGGCATAGGCACATGGTGATTTCAATAGTCTCGTCCCTGTTCATTTATTTCCTAACTGGAAATCTTCTCAATGAACCTCTTCTGGGTCTGTATCGACTCTTCTGCCGATTAATGAAGTGGATAAGGCTTTCTAAAGGGTTTCGTGCGAGAATGGAAATGTCTAAAGAATCCTAAGAGATTATTACAACATTTCACTTGGTGATCAACATCGAGTCCTGCTACAATCACATAGTGTACACAAATCATATATAACTTAGATCTGATAGGCCTTCGAATACATGATACTACTCTACATCCACATCCAAACAAGGAAAAGGAAGTAAGGAGAAACCACGCATTCTTAGCCTATGAGATCCTCACTATATATAATCTTGGGTGTATACACTTTGTAATCATAGGTCTATCAATAAGGATCTTTTTAGTTTTCACGCGAGGTTATTTATGGTTCCTAAAATACCCCTATAGTATTTTAATTACATGTTTGATTCTTAACTTCTGAACACGCTTCTGGGTTTATTGTGAGTCTTTTAGTATCCTAAAATACTCTTATAGTATTTTAAACTTTATGTTTGGCTCTAGCATTCCTATTTGGTAAGTTTCAGATTTGTTGCAACACCACCATCACTCCCAAGCACACGTTAGTCGCATCTCGAATAAATATAGTTGATCAGGTTATATTTATTCCAGCTTACGATTACATAACTGCCCAGGTTTGACGGTAATGGTCAACATCCAAAGACTTTTATTCTTATTCTTCTTGTGATACTTGTTCGGGTTTTTATATTCTGGATGTTCTTATACTTTTGTAAAATATGGTTATATTTTAAAGTATAATTCTTGGTCAGAGTGTTTTATCCCAATGTATTTATAGGTTGTATATCTTTTATGATTCGATATACTGAGCTCACTATAAACAATGCTCTGATACCAATCTGTCACACCCCAAAACCGGAACGGCGGAAACGTTCTGGGGTGGAGGACGTCATGTCAAGTATCACAACATATGCAGTATAGTAATCAAAGTACAACAACCATTGCATTAATAGTAATAATTTTACATAGGTTACAATTTGCAACAACATCAAAAGTAAATACAGAGAATAAGAAGAATGCAGCTCGGTACAAGGCTGTCTTCACAAAAGCTTTCGGAGTGTACCTATCTACTGACGACCTGAGAATACAAGTTATTTTGAAAGCGAGTATCAGCATTTTAATGCTGGTGAGTTCATAAGTATTTAATGGCATTGATATAAATACATGTTTTACTTCAAAATAATCTCACTCGATGACGGTGATTAGAATTTACAGAGTATTAGTATTTCTCCCAGAAAATCTTATATTTTCTAATAAAAGTAGTTTTCTACCAAAACTCGACTGTTTTATGTTTAAGCAAATGAATTTCCCTACTAAAAGCAGTCTTCTACCAAGACCCAACTGTTTTATGTTTAAGAAACATTTTCCCTTAAAAGCACTATCATTAACAAAATATAGTTTATACTTTAAAGAATATGTGAGAAGGTCACAAGTGAAAGTAATAGGGAAAATAATATTTTACTTCAGCAATAATACTGCTGGCTAAAAGTAAATAAAACATTGACTCCAGGCGGGACGCCTCGAAAAGTCTAAAAGAATGAAGTACGGACTCCAGACGGTATCGAATGAGCAATACGTCTCGCAAACTCTAAAAGAATGAAGTACGGACTCCAGATGGTATCGAATGAACAATACGTCTCGCAAAGTCTAAAAGAATGAAGTACGGACTCCAGACGGTATCGAATGAACAATACATCTCGCAAAGTCTAAAACAACCTTTAATTCCAAGTAGGTTAATTTAAAGGTTTTAAATATGGCCTAGTGTATAACTAGGAAAATATATAATGATGGTCTTATACGTAGAAAATACCGTGATAATACTTATTACCTTAAAGCCATGAATTATAAGGTAAATGTAAAGATACTCGTAACCATACTGATTGACAATCGAATACTTGACGACCTGCTGGCGTCGGAATGAATGTGACATTTGTCACCCCTTGGCTTGGTCGGCCGGGACTGTAGCTAGCAGTCAGGATATGGGAGTGTCTGTCCCGTATAGATCTATACACACAATGCCCGCTCTCCCTCCAGGAGACTCTGGTTACCAACTTGACAACGGTGAAATCCGCGTCGTGAGGATGTATCTCGTGTTTTGATTTCTATAAACCTTTATCTTTATTAAAAAGTATAAGTGTTTAGAATATAGATATAACTAGGTTCTCCTTCATGAATGTTATGGTTGGTTTCTAAACTATACCTATTATAGTTTACTTGAGAGGTTATCTAGATGCCTTTGCTACCCAAAGGTGCTGAACTGACTGATGAGACTTTTATGACCATATATGTATATATGATATATATAACTAATATTTAAACGACCTTCGGACAGATAACCGATACTCTAAAGCCACATCCAAACAAGGAAAAGGAATTAAAGCGAGCTAGCCTTCCTAAGTCCTTCAAACATTCCTTATATAACTATACATATATAGGCATGCATTTTACAATATAAAAGCATAAAAGGAGTTTTGGTAAAACCTTTGAAAAATCTTTAATTATCTAAAAAGGGATTTTCATACTTTAAAAGAGATTTGAAAACAAGATTTGAAAACCTTTAGCCGGATAAAACAGTTTAACATGTAAAAATCTATTTGCTATACAGTTATTAATCACATGCGGTTGATATATTAAGTGTATAGTTCAACTTGTATCCCCCCCATAAAAGCATTTAAAATCATTTAAAAGGTTGATTCAGGGGTATGAACTCACCTAACGTGGGTGATTCGGATGAACGGATGGTATAGGATGCTAAGTGTCAAGTGAGGACTTGAACACACACGCGAATCCTATTTAACATGTAATGATACATTTAAGTATCTAATTAGTCATTTAATAACTAATTATGCAAGTAAAGACATCCTAATACATGAAAACACTTTGCTACAAGTGCTAAGAGTACTAAGGGTTGCATATAAAGAGAGTATGGCCTCACATTGGAGTTTACTCCTCAAATGGTGGCCTTTATGAGTGTTTACGGTTTCTGGACCACTTCCCCCATGAGTTTACGGCCGTAAACTCATGGGAATGGTTCCATTGGATGTTTTAAGGTCTTATACTACTCAAGGAAGTAAGCTAGTCTCGAATCAAGGGCTTAGGAACTAGGGCTCAAAATGACCCTTCTTTGGAGTTTACCGTCCTTGGACCACTCCTTCGGAGTTTACGGTCGTAAACACATGGGTTTACGGCCGTAAACTCATGTTTGCCCATCCATTTCGTGTTTTGGTGTTTCTAGCTTATGCATGCAAGGTCCTAGTCCTTTATACAAGCATTAGAAGGTGTTAAGGGCACTTAAACACCATTTGAAGGTGTTTACGGTTCTGGGAGGTCTCCCTAAACCGTAAACACATGTTTTCTTGGGGATCTTGATGTTCTTCAAGGGTTTAACATGTATTCTAAGTGAATAACTTGCTAGGAGGAGTGTACTTACTTATAGGAAGCTCGAAAGAGTGTTTGGAGCCCAAGAACACTAGTGTGTGTTCTTGGTGTTCTTGTTGTTTTGAAGAACACTTGAAGATCTATGAAAAAGACAAGATTTCATTGGTGAAATCGTGTATAAACACTAGATAAGGTGTTATATGAACGAATCTAGGAAGAAAACACTTACATTTTGGCGGATTTGAAGGAATGATTTTATGATAGTTGAGAGAAAACTTGGGTGTTCTTGAACTAGGAAGTGAGAAACAAGCTAAAAATGACTAAGTGTCATATTTATACCCTTTAGGGTTTACGGCTATAAACTCCATGTTTACATCCGTAAACTCCAAACTTTTGGAGTTTCGAGACTTACGTGATACACGACAACCTCTAAAGTATACTTCCTTTTATTTGTTCGCTTGACGAATATAAAATAAGAGCACCCAAACGGACTTAAAACTGGCCAAAAATGTTTTGAGATGAATTTGGCTAATTTTTGATGTGCTTGATTGCCGAGTTTATACAAATGAAAATTTCGGGTTGTCACAGTATTGGGTATCAGCTTTAAGGATTAAGTGCTTATTGGTAAAGTCCTTACATCTTCAAGCCTTGAAGATGGGTTTTGGACCCTTTGGAGTAGTCCCAGAGGATAAAGTTGGGAACTTTATCCTTCTTACTATCATTTTGGTCCAGATCTGAGCTTTGGAGCTCTGAGAATCGAAGGAAGCAGCTTAATGGATTAAGTTGTTGGGACTCTAGCAAACACGGCGTGTTGGCTGGGGTTTTTCCGGACTGTTTGGATGCGGGGGGAACATGGCGTGTTTGCAAGACAACACAACGTGTTGGAGTCAACATGGACTTTTGACTTTGACCAAGTTTAACCTTGAGGGGTATTTTAGGTATTCTGGTATTTTGGGATTTTGATGGTTATTGGTCACTTGGATGGATAGGTATTGGTTGGAGCTGAGATTCGGAGTCGGGACCTCATCAGCTATGGATCAGATCGAGAGGTGAGTTTAACTCACTGTACATACGAGTCAGAGGTACCAAGGCCAGCCCATTGGATTGATATCCTTCTATACACTTATATGCTGAGTATGGAATGGATCTGCATGATTATATGCTAGTTGTCGATATGCTAGACTGGTAGATCTGTAGGACTACCTATGATTCTGTCTGCATGATTATCTGTATATGTTTGCTATATGTCGCCATATTGTGTTGGGTTGAGGTTGTACTGCTTCGTGTTGTAGCCAACAAACCTTGGAGCATTCCAGATATGAGCTGAGGGTCGAGAAGGGCATGCCAGACTCATACTGAGGGCTCAGTAGCTTTCCAAATACGAGCCGAGGACCGATTGGTATGCTAGAATCGTACTGAGGGCTAAACATTTGTATGTCAGTCTAGTGATTGATTGGGCTAGGGAGCAAGCCAGACATAAGCTGTGGGCCCCGAGGGCAAGCCAGACTTATGATGTGGGCTCAACAACAAGCCAGATATGAGTTGTGGGCCCGGTAGGCAATCCAGACTCATATTGTGGGCGTATGGGTGATACAGTCTTTTAGTTGTGGACCCATCGCATGCTGTTATTATATATGTGCTATTTGATTGGGTGATGGTACTTTTGGGGGAACTCACTAAGCTTCGTGCTTACAGTTTTGGTTTATGGTTTCAGGTACTTCAGTGGACCGTGGCAAGGCGAAAGCGTGACCGTACACATCCTTGGTTTTACAACTAATTGGATCTTGGGAGACTCTGATTTTAAACAATGTTTTGGAAATAATAGTTTGTAAACACTTTTATTAATAAAATGGTTGCTTTTGAAAGGTTTAAACTTATTGAAATTTTTGGGATGTTATACATTCATATAGTAAATTCATTAATCTTGGTAAGGTAGTGACATTGAATCATAACAAACGTTACAAAAAACACACCTTGAACAAAAATAGACATCGAATTAGACCCATTTTAACCATAAATACTTGAATTAAATCAAATATTGAATAAAACACCACGCATCGAATAAAACTCAAACCACACTTTGAATCAAAATAGACATGGAATCAAAACCATTTTAACCAGAAAAAATACCCATTAAATCACAAAACTAAATGAATAAAAAATGGAATTAAATCAAAACATCAATAAAAAAAGAAATTGAATAGAAACATGCATTAAATCAAAACACTTTTGAAGAAAATAAGTCATTCTAAAATACATAAATTGTTTTCCAAAAAAGGATTGAATCAAGACACGCAATCATAATTAAATGATTGGTTTTCAGAATCAAGACAAACAATCTAATCAATACGAGAACTCCAATGAATCATAAATCCAATAAACATCCAAAATAAATTATTACTATAATCAAATCAACATACCGTGTAGAAAAATACACAAGCAAGGAATCGAAATCGAATAATTGGGTTTCAAGCTCAATACAATTAATTGTAATTGATGCACAAAAATTGTAATTAAATCACCAATTTTTAGACTTTGTTTTAAAACATACATGATAGAGTCTGATGAGCAATGAATTCCAGTGAATCTAGGGCAAAGCAAATCCATCTTCGACTTTTTCTTCCATCAAAATCTAGAGAACATGTCCTAAGACTTACTAAATATAAGACTCGAGAACTAAATTCAATCGTCAACGAAGAGAATTTGATTGAGTATCAAGGAGTCAAGGTATTTAGGCCAAAATATCAAAAGGAAGTAAATCCATTTTTTTATTCCCGTGGAAGTCCGCATTTTGTCTGAATCTTCTTCCATAAAACGTTTTATTTTGTTAAATCAACACTAACGTTATTTACTCCTACAATTAATAACATCAGTGACTAAATTAGATAACTATATAACTTGACAATTTTACCCTTTTGAATTAGTGCTAGAAACCCTTCTTACTTTCTTATATATATATATATATATATATATATATATATATATATATATATATATAGAAAATCCACAAACTTTAAAAACCCTAGAAAACATAGAAAATCAATAAAAATACATAAAAATAAAATAATTTGAGATATCTATTTTTGAACGAATTTATACCTATATATATGTGATTTTAATGTTTATAAAGTCAAAATAAAGATTAGATATATCTCAAAGTTTATACCCACTTCATTTTTTGGCCATAACTTTTTTTTCTTTGAAAAAAAAATCTGAAAAAACTAAAGTTTTTAAAATTTTATTCTCTACAAATTGTACCTAATCATGAAAACTTGAAAAAATATATTTTTTTATTTTTTATTTTTATAAAAAACATAGAAAAAAAATTCTCAAAAAATTATTAAAATTTAAGGGATGTTTCTATTCAATATAGTAGTGACTTTGTAACAATAATTTTTTTAAAATAAGTTTTTGAAGTATTTATTTTTAATTTTAAGAAATATTAATTTAAAAAAAATGTTGAACATAATATGATCTAAAATGTGATGATTTAAAGTATTTATGATTAAAAAAACTTTTGATTCAACTTGTTTATGATCCTTAATTTGTTATAATCTAAAATATTTAAACTCAGATATTTTATAATGCTTAATTATATCTTTTATGATTCAAAATTAAATGATTTAAAATATATAATGATCCATAATTTTTTTTGAACAAAAACTATATTCAATTGAATATATTCTTGATCCAAATTCATATGATTCAAAAATAATTTGATTCAAAATACTACAATTCAAAATAATTTGATTCAAAATTTTACGATCAAAAAAATATATGATTCAAAAAAAGTATAAACGGAAAATATTATGATTTTTAATATTCTTCTTATTTAAAAATTTATAATTGTTAAACATTAAAAACTCAAACCGATGATTAGTTTAAAAAATCAAAAATAAAAACAAAAAAAAATGAAAAAATAAAAAAAAAATAATGAAAAACACTGGTACCTTCAAGTGTAGTAAACACATTTATAAAAAAGTAATTTAAAAAAAAAAGAAAAATATAAAAAGAACGAAAAAATTTAAAAGCGTTAAAACAATGCATATATCTATTTATTATTTATTTTTTGAATTTTTTTAACGAAAAATAAAAATAAATAAATAATAAACAAAAATTAATAATAAAACTCACTTAAATGACAATTCATAGACGTTCACCGCATGTGATTAAATCCTCGAGTCCATATTAGTTACTACGGACGTCGGTCGCATGCGACCGCACCACGATCAAGTATTTGAGTTTGACGTTTGTGCTCTTGATGAAATAAATGCTAGAGAACTGTCCTCGCAGTCTTCACCATTTTTTGAGTTTTCACCGTAACCGGACCATATATATATATATATATATATATATATATATATATATATATATATATATATATATATATATATATATATATATATATATATATAGAGAGAGAGAGAGAGATATGTAAGAGTTAATTTGAGACGAACATAATTTTGTAAGACCGTGAGACCAAATTATTGTTTTAAAACATTAGAATATTACACATATTTAATTTTTATAAACACTAAAAGATTAGAATATTTCAATAGATAAAAATGGTCTTACGGTCTCATAAAATTAGGCCGTCTTACATTAACCTAACCCTATATATATATATATATATATATATATATATATATATATATATATATATATATATATATATATATATATATATATATGGAAAAGTTCAATAGAGAACCATAATTAATGGTTTTTCAAGGAAACAATTTTTTTTTTCAATTTCTAGAGCTTATTTTCCTTATCGAAAAAAAAATCTAAAAAAATCTAAATTCATATATTAACATTGTGAATGTGAAAAATATTTTTCGGATTCACCGTGTGAATCCGGATTGACATTGTGAATTTTCAAAGATTCACATTATGAATTTTCAAAGATTCACATTGTGAATTTGACGTAAAAAAAAATTGAATTTGATATCATTGGAAAAAGGATAAAAAGTTATGAATTTCTGTATTTTTAGTTTTTTTTTTTGATAAAAAATAAGTTCTAAAAGTTGAAAAAAAGATTGGTTCCTTGGTTTCTTGATTAATTATGGTTATATTATATATATATATATATATATATATATATATATATATATATATATATATATATATATATATATATATATATATATATATATATATATATATATTTGTGGTAGAAAAGTTATTTGGACCCCCATAAAATTCAAAATCGACATTTTAAGTGTCGGTGCAGTTGTGTTTGTACTTCAATATTTGAGGAATTAAAAAAATGCTTCTTTAATTATTGATTTAAAAAAATAATTGAAGTTATTGGTAACTGCATTTCATATTTAGGACGTAATTTTCAATCAAGTAAATGACCGATGTATCCTCGTAAATGGCATGCTAGACTGCTAGTATTTAATAAATCTAATTGCTTTAAGTTTTTGTACGTCAATTATTATTTAAATATCGAAAGGCTTTTGGTTTAGCTGTAACTTATGACCCTTTTAAACAAGAGGTCATGAATTAAATATTTTAGAAGACATATATGATATTTAAAAATAGATACCTAATTTGCCATTTCAAAAATAAAACAGAATTTAAATTAAAAATTATTTATAAAATGAGATATGATAATTATTAGAAATATATATATGTTTAGTTAACAATATTAAAAAAATGCATTGAAAATATTAAATAGGTAGGATATATCCTATTTCGAACATTAGTAATTTCCAACAACAAAAGTATTTATATATATATATATATATATAAAAGGAAGTAATAGAAGTGGATGAAATGTGATTAAGAATCGAATCACATTGTTTTTGTAAATTGATTTGATTTGGCTAACAATATGTCTAATATTATGGTTCTAACAAGAAGGTCATGAGTTCATTCAGACGTATATTAAATCGACTATCTGAAAAAAAGAGTAAACCTTTGTTAGTTCACTAAAATACAACTAGTCTAAGGAATACCACTACTTTGAGAAGGGGATAAATTTCTTGGATTTTGTTTATTGAGAAGGGAACATTCGAATGAGGAAGAGTTTTGCAGCATAGACAAGTTCAAGAAATATGACTAGTATGCTACTTTGAGAAAGGAAGACATTTCAACATGCACTTTTTGTATAAAAACTATTCATCTATGAAATTTGAAAAATGCACAATCCATGATAGAACAAGTATAATCCAATAGACAAGTCCAACACATATGCTTAAACAAGTCAATTTCACAAATTACTAACGAGGAATATCGATAGATTCAAGAGCGGACGCATGATTTCACAGTAGGGCTGTCACCGGAAAGTTAGGGGTTGCACGATAGTAGAAAAAATAAAAATTTCGAAAAATTTTGAAAAATTTTCCACTGCGGCCGGAAAAGCTAGGGGTTGTCGGTGCTACCAAGGACCCTCTAAAACCGCCCCTGGATAAATTAAACCAACTATTCTACATTATAATATAAAAAAGGCATGTTATGATATCCTATTTGGCTATTTGTAGCTCCCCTGTAAAACCACAGTTTTCCTCCTCCTAGGTGGCTAGGATACATTGATTTGTAATAAAGTTTCCTAACTAAATGTATATATTACGAAAGCTATCATAAAATTTTATAGTAATTCTGCCAAAATTTCATGATAACCTTTGTGCAATGGTATTAAATCACAAGTTTTAAATGTGAATACAACAATTTCCAAAGTGCAAACCCAATGCCAAATACGTTAGGATTGTAATTCCCAAATTACAACAGGTTGTTATTAAAACTCAAAACAAATACTAGTATGATTATCTCATGACATAGGATTTACAATACAACCAATACTCAGATAAATGATTTAACGCCTCAATAGAATCAATACTCCTTATATTGTAAGAATATCATTTGAGCTTTGTCCTTGTGACTTCCTGACAAATCTTTTATATCGGTCTCTGCTCATGGGTCACTGATACGAACACACATTGACTTGGTCGTGCCTAGCTAGTTTATTAATTGGTTGATTTAGTCATTCCTTATTATTCCTTATTCTTAGTGGTAGTTGCATGATAGTAGTCCACGTAGTCTTGCATGCCTAAGGTCCATGACCATTTGTTTCCTAGTTTTTAGCTAAGTAGTGCATATTTATATGAGTTGTAATATGCATTAGTGGGATATATGAAAACAGAAAATTGCTTCACGTTTGTATTCTCGTTTTATTCTTTTGGAGATTGACCTCCTCGAATTGGTCACTATCAATTGGTGCTTTCATCATCGTCTCAATGCCTCCAAAACCCGAGTCCGACTCCACCTCCGACAACCCCAAGATCACCCCGACAAACCCAATGTCGCCCTCAACGATCAACTACAGGTTTTAATCCACCTCGCCACCGCCACCAACAACCGCCTAGACACCATCACCAATCATCTTGTTGCACAATTCGACACCATGAACAACATTGTCAATCTCCTCACCACCAACAACAATAATCGGGCACCGCCTCCGCCACCGCCGCCACCACCCAATCACCAACCACGACCACCCAAGATACATATTCCCAACTTTGACGGCTCCAACCCACTTAATTGGATTTTCCAAGCTGAGAATTACTTCACATACTATGCCATTCCTCCTCCTCAACGGCTTTCTTTGTCTGTTTTCTATTTCACCGGTGATGCCTTGAGTTGGTATAAATATCTCGCCAACAATCACTTACTTGGAACGTGGCAGGAGTTTTACCGAGCTCTTGAGCTCCGTTTCGACCCCTCCACATATGAGAATCACCAGGCTACATTGTTTAAACTCCAACAAACCACAACTGTCTCGGCGTGCCAATCGGAATTCAAGAAGCTTAGTAATCAGGTCATTGATCTTGGACCCAAATCATTGTTGAATTGCTTCCTATCTGGTCTCCGTACAAACATCCAAAACGAGATCGAATTACACCACCCCACGTCTCTCCATCAAGCATATGGTCTCGCCAAACTAGTTGAAGACAAGCTTCATAACCAAGTTCAGTCTTCTAATCTTATCCCCGAATCTCCACCAACGAACACACCTTTGCTGGCTGCCCCTCCTCCTACTACTCCACCACTTCCGATCAAGAAGTTGAGCCTCACTGAAATGCAAAAGCGTCGGGCTGAAGGCCTTTGTTACAATTGTCCCGCCAAATATCAACCGGGCCACCAATGCAACCCACCAAAATTCCTTCTTCTTCAATCAGCGAACGAACCACCATGGCCTTACATTACACAAAATGATTTTGGCCTTGAGGACAAGGCCCTTTTACAGGGAGGAAGTATTGATACGAACACACATTGACTTGGTCGTGCCTAGCTAGTTTATTAATTGGTTGATTTAGTCATTCCTTATTCTTAGTGGTAGTTACAAGATAGTAGTCCACGTGGTCTTGGATGCCTAAGGTCCATGACCATTTGTTTCCTACTTTTTAGCTAAGTAGTGCATATTTATATGAGTTGTAATCTGTATTAGTGGGATATATGAAAACAGAAAATTGCTTCACTTTTGTATTCTCGTTTTATTCTTTTGGAGATTGACCTCCTCGAATTGGTCACTATCAGTCACATGTGCTACTATGGAAATACACAACCAAATAAAAGGGGTAACAAGATTGTGTTGGTCCCTTAACAACGGATTCATCAAGAATAACAAACAAATATCTATAAGAACAAAAATAATACTTTCAAAATAAAACTTTATTGATAGATTAGTTTCGTAAAACCAAGAGGTAATCAGAGAACAAACTCTAATTACTTACATACTCTTGATCGATAACCCTATATATATATATATATATATATATATATATATATATATATATATATATATATATATATATATATATATATATATATATAGGGCTAGGTTATAATGTGGGTGGATAACTATTGTACGGACGTGTGGACAGTGCTATTATATGAGAATTATTAAGAGAATAAGTTGTTTAGTAATGTGAATACGTTCAACCTCACACAAGTATCGACATTTTCATGCATTCTCACTAATTATTATTCATTTTTGTTCTCACACATCGTTTTTCACTCATTCTCATTCTTACAGCATACGATTCAATAAACATTCTCACAACATTCTGACAGAATGAGAATAATAATAAAAAGTCTATAATAACCTTATAGACGATTTAATTAATAAGAATGTGTGATAATGACAATATTTATGTAAGATTGAACGTGTTCATATTATCAAATAACATATTTTCTTTGTTATTCTCACATAATAACACTGTCCACACGTTCGTATAATAGATGTCAATCCACATTTGAACCTAGCTCTCTCTTTCTCTCTATATATATATATATATATATATATATATATATATATATATATATATATATATATATATATATATATATATATATATATATAGGGTGAGGTTTAATAGAGAACCAGAATTAACCAAGGAACCAAGGAACCAATCGTGAGCGTCGGAAATCATAACGATCAACGGCCAAGGAAATAGATGTACACTTTTATATTGGACGCACACACACCGGATTATATCAAAAAATTCACCTTTTACAAAAAAACCCACCACTTTTTTTCGTTTAAAATTTTTTTTAGGCCATCTTTTTTATCGAAAAAAAAACCGAATATACCGTTGTTCACGATTTTTCGTCCTCTTTCCATAGAGATCCATGATGATATATAAAAAACGAACTTTTTTTTTCCGAAAAAAACCCACTTCATTTTCTTTGATGAAAAAAGTTAAGGTCTATTTTTTTATAGAAAAAAAATTAATAAATATTTCAAAATTCATATTTTTTGTACTTTTTAAACATATATTCATATTCAAGTTAAAAAAAACGATATTTCAGTTTAGATTAACATTGTGAACCTGTTCAGATTTATATTGTAAACCTATTCAGATTCACATTATGAACCTCCTCGGATTCACAGTGTGCATAATAATAAGTCAGATTCACAGTGTGAATCTGAACTGATCGGAAATTTTTCACATTGTGAATGTTAAAATTTGAAATATTTACAGTTTAGATTCACAGTGTGAATCTATACTGATCGATGTTTTTTTTTTTTTTTTTTTAAACCTTCTCAGATTCACAGTGTATATAATAGTAATTCAGATTCACAATGTGAATCTGAACTATTCGAGATTTTTCATATTGTGAATGTTAAAAATTGAAATATTTACAGTTTAGATTCACAGTGTGAATCAACACTGCTCGAGTTTTTTTTTTTTTTTTAATCGGCGTTGATGTTTATTAATAGAGTACAAAAAATTAATATTTTTGGTATAATTAGTTTTTTTTTTGATAAAAATAAACTTAAATATTGAAAAAACTAAGAAAATTAAGTAGGTTTTTTTCGAAAAAAAAAAGTTCGTTTTTTATATATCATCATGGATCTCTATGGAAAGAGGACGAAAAATCGTGAACTACGGTATATTCGGTTTTTTTTTGATAAAAAACTTGGCCTAAAAAAATTATTAAATGAAAAAAAGGAATTGTGTTTGTTATAATCTGGTACATGTACATCCATTATAAAAATTTACAACCATTCTTTTTGCCGTTGATCGCTTTAAATTCCAACGCTTTGGATTGGTTCCTTGGTTCTTTGATTAATAATGTTTCTCTATTGAACTTTTCCATATATATATATATATATATATATATATATATATATATATATATATATATATATATATATATATATATATGGAAGGGTTTTATGGAAAACAAAAAAACCCTAAAAAAACCCAAAAAATCATAAAAATGCATAAAAAAATACTTAGAGATTACAAAACTTTTTTTTGACTTTACACATCAATAAATCGCAGGTTTTTAAATTTTTTTGCTGATTTTGTGAGATATGGAGACGCGATCCTAGCAACTTATTATGGAGATCAAATATATATATATATATATATATATATATATATATATATATATATATATATATATATATATATATATATATATATAATTGCAAAAAAAATGAAAAATCTTAAAAAAAAATTTAATTTATTTTGGTTATTTAATTTATCCCAAAAAAATAAAAATAAATAAAATAAAAATAAAAATAAATAAAAAACATTACTGTTTTTTTTTGAAATATGAGTGAAATATTCTAATAAAATATTACACTGTAAATAATCAAATTGAACTTTTAGAATGTTAGAATATTCAAATATTCTACTAAAATCTACTCTAATAAATGATGTTTTTTTTGCCACATGTCACACTCTCATTCAATTTGTCAAATGTCATTTTGTAGTTATTTTGAATTGTTTTTTTTTCCACATGTCATTTTATGGGTTTTCTATTTTAATAAATTCCACATAATACTTTAATGTGATAATTACAATAAATGTAGTAATAAATGAATATCAATTTCATTAATAAACTTACCTTCTTATTTCAAAATTCCCAAATTAAAGCTCATTAGTTTATTTTGTTTATTTATTTAAATTTAAAAGATACAAAAAAAAAATTAATTATTCATTATTTTTCTTATTTTCTTATAAATCCAAAGCTCTTAAATATTTAGACATTTATATTTAATTTTTTTTAATTAACTCATGTAATACATGGGTCTTACACCTAGTTGATAGATATGCTAAAATATTCTAATATTCTACTTAAATTGTTAGATTTTTTAGAATATTCTAATATTATATTAGAACTTTTTGAATATTTATAGTTTAATATTCTAGTAGAATATTTTAACATTCTAAAAATTCGATTTGAATATTTACAATTTAATATTCTATTCGAGTATTTCATGTATATTTTGAAAAAAATGGTAATTTTATTTATTTATTTTTATTTTAAATTTTCATTTATTTTGCATTTTAAAAATATTTTTTTTATCTGCAAAATGAATAGCTAGGATTGCGTCCCCATGTCTCACAAAATATGAAAGTATATATATATATATATATATATATATATATATATATATATATATATATATAATAGAAGACTAAAGATTCTATCTTAATACAAGATAGGTACAAAAGGAAACGCAATCCCACAGAAAATGGGAGTCTTCTTTTATATGGAAACCCATTCTTCAATACGATCATTATTTAAATAAGCAAATCATATATTTAGTTGCAGGGCTTTATCTAATGTCAGATCTTCATTAGGGTTCCTAATGAAATCAGTGGATACACACACTGGTACCATCAGTGGCAGCATCTGCTGACATACAACTTTTGACACATCAAATCACAAGGGTCCTAACAATTTTCCCCTATTTGATGATGTCAACACTAGCTATACTAAAAAAACAAACATTCTATAGAATACAATGTATTTAACATAAGTACAGAAATTTACAAAAATAGTACAAACACTTAAGTGAAGAGTTGGGCAGTTCGATTTTCATATTATGCAACTTCTCTCAGTATCTCAAGCTTCACAAAGAACTAATTATCTAGCAGTTCTTTTCCTCTCTTGCTAAGCTCTACTGATAGAAGAACATTATAGTTCCTTGCAACTTCTTTGTCTTTGATCAAGTCCCTTAATCTAACCAAGAGTAGTGTTGAAGCTTCGTGAAGATCACAATGTTTTTGAAAGCACATCTTCCCATTCGTATATTGATAAAATATTCCATACACTAGTCGGTCAATAGATTTATAATATTCAGGAGGAATATTTGGAGGCAGAATGTTGTTGGTCAGTATAGAACCAAAGGGAAGCAATCCACTGAGATATTCCTCAATGAATTGTTGTCTTCTTCTTCTTCTTATTTGTCCTTATGATGTTTTATTTCTTTAAAAAATGTTAAGGGTTCTCCAATAGTGCAATGAAGCTCAAAAATAATGACAGGAACATTACCTTCATCCAAAAGCTCATTATCATTTTTCTTTGTTGTTTTAGAAGCGGAAGACTGTAACGGATCAACAGTTGGTCTTTTCTTAAGAATTGAACTTATAGGAGAAAGATCATTGTCACTGTAAGTGTAACGAATCGACTTTTTCTCATCTAAATATCTTTTTATTCTAGGTTTTATAGAGCTTTCGACAAATTTGCAGAATTCTATAACTCTAAAACATTTACGTCCCATGCAATATTCAGGTTTATAATAAATTCTAACTCTATATAATGCAACAAGGAAATATCCAAAAGTTAAACTACTTCTAGTCCAAGTCCTTGTGCTCCTACCTGCTCTCGTACAATAGCTACCATGAGAACCTGCAAAACATGAAAGAATCTATGACATCAGACCACAGGTCTAGTGACTTATACTTTGATTTATTTTTATGTTTTCATACTCTACTATCACATTCTTTCTATCATTAGTCTTACTCTATCTCAACTCATGGCTTCTCATCTTGTCTTGTATGCATCTTATACTTTATTCTTACTCTATTTTTTGTATGCATATCATACTTTATTCATACTCTATCTTTGCTTCTTAGCGACTCCTATAATTCCTCCTCCTCATCACATCTCTTTCCTCTTGATCTACTCCATATGTATCTTTTCTTATTCCCTTCTCCCTCACATCTTACTATCACCTCAATCTAGGGCATGCTTTCTCCTTGCTCTTCGTCCCATCTCATATTTACTCCTATCTCTTCTTACATTCTGCCTCTTTATTCTCATTCAACCTAAGTGGTCTAATCGTCTATGATAGATTTACCTATCATATAGGGGACAACACAAATCTAACTTACCGGAGTACAACCATCTAGACTAAGTCCCCTCACTTTGATCCCACACAGATCCTTTGCCTACTTCTCTTTTATTGAATCCCATACAGATTACAATGATCCCTTGCAAATCCTCTACAATTAATCCCTCATGGATTATGTCAAGTTTCTCTAAGGAAACTCCTTAACTTGTTCCACTCATGGAACCCTTTCTTAATTTTTTTTAACCACTCAACATCTTATTCCCTCAAGAATAATCTATCTAGATTCCCAAAGGAATCAACATCTCATTCCTGAAGGAATCATCTATCTCATTCCCAAAGGAATCATATATCTTATTCCCTAAGGAATCATCTTTCAACATTCTCAAAGAAATCATATATCTCATTCCTGAAGGAACCATCTATCTTCATCCCCACATGAATCATATTTCTACAATCTAATAGTCTTTCATGTGAGTGTTAAGATCTCACTATACTCTCAACATTACATGATTCATATCATTCTATCCCATTATATCCTTAAGAGATGTTCTACTCACCATCAAGTACTTAGTTCATTATGTACTTAATATAAATCTTTATCTACTAACGTATAGGTATTTAGCATAATACCCTTAATCTCTTGTCATACATTATTACTCTATCTCCATCCATCTATGATGGTTATCTAACACAATACCATCAATATCTAATCACACTTCCATATTCTATCTAAACCACATATATATACTCTATTCTCAACTACACATACATACATACTCTATTCTTAACTACACATATACATACTCTACTCTCAATCACACATACATACTCTAAACATACATACATGCTTATTTACATTATTATAAACATATAATCATAATCTATCTCCATTTAACTTCTTGTAGGTATTTAACATAATACGTTCTACATCTAATCATACCATTCTCATTCTTTTTATATCTTGTATATCTTGGGCATTTAACACACTACCACTATTATCTACTCATACATTCTAACAACTACTCATAGATACACAATCATTTACAGGATTACAATTAATGTAATCACATTATTTCTTTTCCTACTTTCATGTGGGCATTTGATACAATATCATAAACATACAAACATGCGTACATAATAACATAAACACATAAAAGCATGCATATATAATCTAGTGAGAGAGTGAGAGTAATAGCTCACCTTGTTAGTTAGTGAAAACTAACTACCCTTGGCTTCCATTCTTCAATTGATGCTTCTTAACCCTTCTTCTTTGCTCAAGGTATATTCATACAACATATCAAGTTTGTTAAAACTTGTCTTAGCCTATTAAGAGCTTATCTACTCTCTATGCCAAAATGATCATTTACTTGATTATAATTCTAACATCCTATTTTCTAATTCTAAATCTATTCCACCCAATGAATTAAGCATCCCATACTACCTAATTCATTACATTATAATATATTGCATCAATTCACTAATCTCACTAGTTAGGGTTTGAAACCTGTTTTGGTAAAAAATTGATCAAGTGTAATTTGACCAAATTGTATGAGAGGCTGTGGTGTTAGTATAATGTAAGTATCAAATGGTAATGAAAGTGATACAAATGAGTTACAAGGAAAACCCTTGATCCTTGGTAGGATCTCCGACATAAAACATTGGGAGGTGATAATGATCACCTGCCTTGATGTGTTTTAATTATTTTAATCTGAGGTTACAAAGATTATGAAAGTAATATGAGTACAAGAGTAATGTTATGGCTAATCATGTATGTTGTGTGCTAGATACACGTGTTATTTAAATTCTAGTTTAAGTAACAAGAAGTCCAATAATTCCGAGATCCTCCGTAATCAGCATATGAACATTATTTGACTTGGTATTCCGGGCCTTTTGCCTGGTTGAGATGACCCTCCATTGAGAATGGGTCTTGTGTTGACTAGTTCTGCACATGTGAGAAAAATAAAGAAAATATAGTTGTTACAAGTGTTAGAAATATTAGTGGTAACAGTCAGGAACCTAAGATATGTTTAAGGATCACGAGCCTTCAGAAATATCTGAGGATATTGAATATGAGTTAAGGATCCTGCCTATAACAATTGCCCCCAAATTATACCTGCAAAATATTAAGGTTGGTTTCCCCATATTTAAAGGTATAATTTAAAAATAATAAATGAAAGAGATAAAAGATTTGAATTTTAAACCGTAATCGGATAGGGTTTATCTACCCAATGTTAACCATCACGCAATCAAATCGTACACTCTCTCTTCTTCCATTGGGTTAAATAGGGTAATCCTCTTAACTCCTTTTACCTTTCCCAACATGTCTCCGGCCACCTTCACATGTAATTTATTTCCCTTGTTTTTCTTTTGTAACATGATGAGCATAAGGGAAGTGTTCAACATACAAACATAATTACAAAGTTTTCAGTATAATACATGAATCGAATACATAACATACATGCAAACTATAAGAGGTATAGTTTGGGATATAATACACGGTTTTATCAAGTCCAGAACTTATACATTAAAAAAAATATAAACTATGATAGATATAGTTTATGGCATACAACACTATTTTCTGAAAACAAGAGTACAATACTAAATAATTATTTAAGTATAATTATTTTCACTCCACAAGTATACATACAGTTTCAAGTACAAGAGTACACTACAACACTACATGTAAAGTAGTTAATACAGGGTTGTGAAGCACTACTTCAATTGTACCCTTCAGGGTGCGGAACTAAATCCTACCACAGTATAACCAGAGTCTCCTGGAGGGAGAGCATGTGATTTGTGAGTAGATCTATTCGGGACTGACAATCCCACACCTAAACTTCTAGCTACAGTCAGGCAGGCATGCCTGGGGTGACAAATGTCATAACATCCGACGCCTGAAGAACGCCGTAGAGGTCACTAGGTCATATCAAGCATGGTTATACCAAACTCACAACAATATAAACTAACCATTTGTTTACGAAATTTCAATTCTTCAAATAGTTTTATTTTCATTAATAGAACTATCATACACTACAACTGGAGGATTCCAGGGAATACAAATACATGGTTTTATTTTAAGTAATAAAACTACTATACATATTGGTGGTAGCCATGGTTTTCATACAAAACACACTATACATGCTGGTGGTAGCCATGGTTTTCATACAGAACACACTATACATATGGGTGGTAGCCAGGGTTTTCATACAAAGGTTTTCAGACAGAACGTACTATACAATACAACTGGTGCTAACCAGGCATACATAACATTTTCATATACTATTACAGAATACAGTAACGAACGTACATTTTGGTCTTAGGGTTTAAGACCGCTTTTCATTACTAAACAAAATATAGGATTTTCTTGAGAACATGCAGACGTTTTACAGATTCACAGACAGGTTTCATTACAAAAACATACTTATGAACTCACCTGCTTAAATGCTGATACTCTTTCAAAACTGCTTGTATTCTCAGGGAACCGGTAGACAGGTACACCCGCAGGCTTTTGAGAAGACGGAGCGCTTAGAGTCGCGTCTTTTATATTTTTGTTACACTTTTGCTGTTATACAAACTTGATGGGTTTTCAGCATTCTAACACTCCTATGGTGTACATGCAACCCTAGAAACCTTGGATCTATGTTTGACTAAGATACATGCAAATAATTATTTTTCCAAGGTTCTTATCCTAACTAGCATGGCATGGGGTACTTGAATCAAATAAAACTAGTAGAATTACTTACCTTGTAGTAGTAGTTGATTGCTTGGAGTTTGAGAGCCTAGCACCAATAATGTGGATGCCTACAATGGAAGTCACAAATCACCACAAACTTGGAAACTTGAGAGAATAGTCACAAACTTCTTGAAATCGGCCCTCTTAGTTTACACACATCAACTAGTGCAATTTCAAGAACCAAAGCCTCCTTTATATAGTGTGGTGGATTAGGGTTACATCCATGTAAACCCTAATACCCATGTCTTTTCATTTCCATGAGATCCATGGGTTAAAGCTCCATGGAGTATCCATGGACTTTCCATGCAAGCCTAGCCCATTCCAAATAAGCATTAGCCCACACTATAGAAATACAAGAGCCCATATTTAATTAGTCATACTTTTGATCTCTAAATTAATTCTAAATTAATTATAGATCAATACTAATTAAATAATATGATTTTATATTAATATATTAGGACTTATAATATATTAATAAATCATAGCTTATACTATTCTCAAACGATTATCCATAAATTGTTCGGGTGAAGTGCAACCCAAATGGACCATGCCGGGTCTGGTCAAGTACATACCAAATATAGTTATGGACTTAGACACTATATCCAACAGTCTCCCACTTGGATAAGTCTAATAACTATAGTTGCGAGTATGACTTCAGGAACCGATCAGCAATCGTAGCTCTTTAAACTCTGTTGAACTATGAAGCGCCATTTTAGATAAGTGATCATATAATCCTCTGTTCTAGATATCAGCTGGACAAATACATGGAACATGGTCTTGCTTATTGTCCAGCATTTGTTTCCCGATTTCCGATTTGTTTGACATAGAACTTAACTGAACACTTCAATTTAGTTCTGACCGGACCCGGTACATAGGTCAAAACCAAATCATCGAGGGGCCCAGATATCGCTTCTAATCCTAGAAGGAACAGATAAACTTCGACTCATATGTTTGCTCTACTACTTGTTGAATTACACACAAAAGCACGGTTTATAACATCGAGTTACCAATGCGTTTTCGTGAAATCAATGCATAACCAACTCATAGGCAACAAATCATATCTCTAGGTTTGAAGACTTATATGATATTACCGTCTCACGATCACTCGAGATAAATTCCATGAAGTGATACAAGTGAGCGTGGGTTGAATCCAATACTCAGAACTTATGATCACTCATGAGTGTTGTAGCCTCGCTTTGTCTAACATCTTAAACCTCTACAAGCCAACCCATGATAGTCTTGATTCATATCTACTTCCAACATATGACCGACTGTGGAGAGTTTGAATAATATGATATAAACCATAACATAATTATTCTGGAAGTCAAAACATGCAAAAAGAAATAATAGTAAACGATTGACAAGAGATAGCAACACTTTACTCATAAATAACAACTTTTATTTATCATCAAATGTCAATTCCATTTTACAAATTTCAAGATTATCTAACTACTAAAAACTAATATCATCCTTCAGCCCTATGCTCCGAGCATGCTGGAGATGCTTAGCCCGAGTCAGTCCCTTCGTGAGGGGATCTGCTGGGTTCTCATCCGATGATACCCTCTTTGCCACGGGGATTCCTTCTTCTATTCGATGTCTCATGAAGTGATATTTTCTGTCAATGTGTCTGGATCTCCCATGATCTCTTGGTTCCTTGGCTAAGGCAACCGCACTATTGCTGTCACAAAAAATCTCCATTGGCTCCTTTATAGCTGGTACAACTCCAAGGTCTCCGATGAAGTTCTTTAGCCATATAGCCTCCTTTGCTGCCTCGCTTGCTGCTATATACTCTAATTCACAAGTGGAATCAGCCACTGTCTCCTGCTTGGAACTTTTCCAAGTAATTGCCCCTTCGTTTAGAGTAAAGACCCAGCCCGACTGAGAGCGGAAATTATCCCTGTCAGTCTGAAAGCTAGCATCACTGTACCCTACAACTCTCAAGTCCTCACTGCCATCGAGGGTAAGGACCCAGTCCTTAGTCCTCCGTAGGTACTTGAGGATATTCTTTACCGCAGTCCAGTGTGCCTTGCCAGGGTTCCCCTGATACCTGCTAACCATGCTCAAAGCAAAGGCTACATCAGGTGGAGTACACGTCATAGCATACATGATCGATCCTACAGCTGAAGCATAAGGTATTCGACTCATTTCTGCTATCTCAGCCTCAGTACTAGGGCTTTGTGTCTGACTCAATCTGGCGTTACTCTGGATGGGTAACTCTCCTTTCTTGGAGTTATGCATGTTGAACCTTTTCAACACTTTGTCCATATAGGTGCTTTGACTAAGTCCAATTAGTCTTTTACTCCTGTTTCTCAAAATCCTTATCCCTAGGATATAGGCAGCTTCTCCAAGGTCCTTCATAGCGAAACACTTCCCAAGCCAGGACTTTACTTCCTGCAGGGTTGGGATGTCATTTCCTATGAGTAGTATGTCATCCACATACAGTACCAATAAGCTGACTATACTCCCACTAGCCTTGATATAGACACAAGATTCATCTTCACTCCTTGAAAAGCCAAATTCTTTGACTTTCTCATCAAAGCAAAGATTCCATTTGCGAGGTGCCTGTTTTAATCCATAAATGGATTTCTCGAGCTTACACACTCTATTGGGGTACTCTGTACTGACAAAACCCTCTGGCTGAACCATGTAAACATCTTCAGCCAACTTTCCATTAAGGAAAGCGGTTTTGACATCCATTTGCCATATTTCATAATCATGAAATGCAGCAATGGCTAACAGAACCCTAATAGACTTAATCTTGGCCACTAGTGAAAAGGTCTCATCATAATCAACTCCCGGAGTTTGAGAATAACCCTTTGCAACCAGTCGTGCCTTATAAGTGTGTACATTACCATCCATTTCGGTCTTCTTCTTGAAGATCCATTTGCACCCAACTTTCTTACGATCAGGTACATTGTCAACCAAGTTCCAAACTTGATTGTCATACATGGACTGTATCTCTCTATCCATAGCCTCTTTCCATTTAGCAGCCTCAGGGCCTTCCATGGCTTCCGTCTAGCTGTTAGGCTCATCCAGATTTACCAGTGTGTTATCACTGATAAGTCTCTCACCTTCTAAAGTAATATGAAAACCATAATAATGCTCAGGTGCATTCCTAACTCTGGTGGAACGCCTCAGAGGTATAGATTCTTCAGTCGGCTCAATAGGAGTTTCCTCCTCAGGTTGAGGGCTAGGGTTTGAGGTTCCTTCACCACTTGACTCTTGAATTTCCTCAAGGTCAATTTGCCTCCCACTTTCTCCTTGGCTCATGAATTCTCTCTCTCGAAAGAATCTTCTTCTTGCTACAAAGACCACATTATCACTGGGTCTGTAGAAGATGTAACCAAAGGATTTCTGTGGGTAGCCGATGAAAATACACCTTTCGCTTCGGGGTTCGAGCTTATCGTGAGTCTCGCGTCTCACGAAAGCCTCGCAACCCCAAATCTTGATGTGGTCTAGATTGGGAACTTTTCCAGTCCACACCTCGTGAGGTGTTTTGGCAACCTTCTTTGTAGGGACTAGATTAAGGATATGGGCGGCAGTCTCTAAGGCATACCCCCAAAATGAGATTGGTAGCGAAGCTCGACTCATCATGGAACGAACCATGTCCAACAAGGTCCGATTGCGCCTCTCAGCTACACCATTCAACTGTGGTGTCCTAGGAGGTGTCAATTGTGAGACAATCCCACATTCCTTAAGATAGTCAAGGAACTCAGTACTAAGATACTCACCACCACGATCGGATCGAAGCATCTTAATGTTCCTGCCCAACTGATTCTCCACTTCTTGCTTAAACTCTTTGAATTTCTCAAAGGTTTCTGACTTATGCTTGATTAGGTAGACATATCCATATCTACTAAAATCATCAGTAAAAGTCACATAGAACCGATTAGCATCTCGTGTGGCGGTTCTGAAGGGTCCACACACATCCGTGTGTATGAGGTCCAACAAACCTTCACCCCTAGCACAAGTGCCAGTAAAAGGTGACTTTGTCATTTTACCAAGCAAACAAGATTCACAACTATCATCTGACTTTAGGTCAAATGACTCCAAGACTCCATCCTTTTGGAGTTGGCCTATGCGTTTCTTGCTTACATGTCCAAGACGACAATGCCATAAGGATGCTTTATCTAAGCTAGTGGAAGAGTTAATACACAATACATTATTTCCTAGATTATCTACAATAGATACAGTTTCATACACGCCATCACAAGGTAATGCTTTAAAATAAAGAACATTATTAAAGAAAGCATCAATACTACCATTATTATTATCAAAATAAAAGGTAAAACCTTGTTTATACAATGCATGAAAGGAAATAACATTTCTTGCCATTTCTGGCGAATAATAACATTTATTCAAATCTAATGTAAACCCACTATTTAGCAGTAAGGAATAAACTCCTATATTGGTAACAGGTGAAGCTTTCCTGTTTCCCATGATCAAGTTTATCTTTCCCTGCTCCACATTCTCACTTCTTTTTAGTCCCTGCAAATCACAACATATGTGAATACCACAACCTGTATCAAGGACCCAAGACTTAGAATGAGGTGAGTTATTAGACAATATAGTGTATATACCTGCATGGTTGGGTTTTACTTTCCCATCCTTCAAATCTTGCTGGTACTTTGGGCAGTTTCGCTTCCAGTGCGACTTTTCATGGCAATAGAAGCATTCTGCCTCATTAGGGTTAGCAGAAGGAGTGACAAAACCTTTCTTGGTATTGCTTGAAGAGGAGCCTTCAAGGGTCTTACCCTTGGTACCCTTAGAAGGGTTCTTTCTCTTCTTCCCTTTGCCATGCCCGATTGCCAAGACATTGGCCGCAGTTGGAGTAGGAGTAGGAGTAGTAACAACCGACTTACCCTTTAGACCACTTTCGGCGGTCTTCAAGAGTCCACATAGCTTTGCTGAGGGTGACTTCTTCCTTGTTCATGTGATATGTCATGCAGAATTGATCATAACACGATGGCACGGAGTGCAAAATGATGTCTATTGCTAACTCCTCAGGGAAGTTCACATTCAGCTTCAGTAAACGGTCCACATACCTTTGCATTTTCTGCATGTGGCCCGTGATGGGTTCACCATCCTTCATTCGGGTTGTTATCATGGAGGAGATTATTTCATATCGCTCTTGACGAGCACTTTGATGGTAGCGGTCCATCAAGTCCTGGTGCATCTCAAAAGGATAATAGTCCTCATAGGACTTTTGGAGCTCGGCTGTCATGGTGGCCATCATGATGCATGCCACTTTTGTAGCATCTATTTCATGTACCTCATATTCAGCAAGCTCTTCAGGAGTAGCAGTTGGCTCGGGTACCTTCAGCTCCTTGTCGAGAACATATTCTTTGTTCTCATACCGAGTGACCATCCTGATGTTTCTGATCCAATCTGTAAAGTTGGACCCATCAAAGATGACTCTCCCACAAAGATTCATGAGAGAGAAGAAGCTAGTAGGGTTTGAGCCAGAAGCATTGTTATTGGAAGACATCTGAAAAGAAGAGGGAATAGATTAGATTAGATATAGAGATAGTCCTTAACAAAACACCCAAATGTAATATTAAGGCTAGGACCCAACACAATATTTTATAACTTAGAAGAGGGATGCCGTAATCTAAGCTATAAGATATTTGAAGGTAGGTGAATGACGATTCACCAATTTCCACCATGAAAAACAAAATATTTAATTAGGTTTTAATTGGTTTAGAAACTCCTAGATTCTTTGAGATTCATTGAACTTTCTTCAATGGCATGTTTCAATCTCGAGTGTGCCCTTCAAGTTTTGTGACTGGGATGCCGAGGATCACAAAACAAGGTGTGAAGTAACCATGCAAATTACTTGGTACCCTTAATGTATTACCCCTCAATCGATGTGTCGGTTAACCACACACGCTCCATCGATACTATGATAAACATTAAGTCACCCTTTACCTACCTTGTTAAGTTCAAGTTAGTGTGCCGGTTAACCACACACGCTCCACTAACGACTTAAACAAAGTGTAAAGTGTAATTTCATGGATTAGCACCTTATTCACATTTTCCTAAAATAACTAAGATTGGGAATTCAATAAAGTTTAGTTACTTTAGTAATATAATTATACTTTTAATGAGAATTTATAAGTCCTTGTCCTACCCGTTCGGCTAACGACCCTTCACCGATCAAGGAAGCGGTGGGTGAGAGTGGACACCCATTAAGTTGCCATTTTATAGGCAACAACCTTATACCCCCCTTATAGACCGGCTTCGTGAATGAGGCGTACTAGCGGTAAGACGACTTGATCTTATACATATATAAATATTATTAAACTTATAATATTATAAAGTATAAGGGTTGAATTTTAACTTTTAAAATTCTAGGGATTGGAACTAAAGTTTTTAATATGACTTTACATGTTCCAAAACTTGAGGGCAAGTTTTGTAAACTTTCAAAACTTTTCATTTCTCATAACTTATGAGTTAATGGTTATTAAAAATGAAGACTCTTCATTTTTTTTTTGTAACCTATGTGTTCTTTTAATGGTTATTTATAAATGTGACTTTTGGTTATCCATAACTTAAGAACTAGTTATGGACTCCATTAAAACACATAAAGATCAAGAATTAATCTAATCAATTATTAGCACATAATTTCTATGATCTTCTAAACTCATATGTTTATGAATGTTCATATCAAAAATTTCTAGAATCGTAAAAACATATACAAAACTTGAAATTTTGATACGAGCTTTTGAACAAAACTTCGATTTTTCAAGTTTTTTTTGTTTTTTGTTTTTTTTTTTTTTTTGTTTTTTTTTTGCATCAAGTATCAAATAAACAACCTGGTTCTGATACCACTGATGGGTTTTCAGCATTCTAACACTCCTATGGTGTACATGCAACCCTAGAAACCTTGGATCTATGTTTGACTAAGATACATGCAAATAATTATTTTTCCAAGGTTCTTATCCTAACTAGCATGGCATGGGGTACTTGAATAAAATAAAACTAGTAGAATTACTTACCTTGTAGTAGTAGTTGATTGCTTGGAGTTTGAGAGCCTAGCACCAATAATGTGGATGCCTCAAATGGAAGTCACAAATCACCACAAACTTGGAAACTTGAGAGAATAGTTACAAACTTCTTGAAATCGGCCCTCTTAGTTTACACACATCAACTAGTGCAATTTCAAGAACCAAAGCCTCCTTTATATAGTGTGGTGGATTAGGGTTACATCCATGTAAACCCTAATACCCATGTCTTTTCATTTCCATGAGATCCATGGGTTAAAGCTCCATGGAGTATCAATGGACTTTCCATGCAAGCCTAGCCCATTCCAAATAAGCATTAGCCCACACTATATAAATACAAGAGCCCATATTTAATTAGTCATACTTTTGATCTCTAAATTAATTCTAAATTAATTATAGATCAATACTAATTAAATAATATGATTTTATATTAATATATTAGGACTTATAATATATTAATAAATCATAACTTATACTATTCTCAAACGATTATCCATAAATTGTTCGGGTGAAGTGCAACCCAAATGGACCATGCCGGGTCGGGTCAAGTACATACCAAATATAGTTATGGACTTAGACACTATATCCAACAAAACTATGTATCGAATAGATGTAAATACCTTATATATTTTCAATGTAATGGTTGTGTTTACTTTGATTACTATGATGCAATTGTTGTGATACTGTACATAACGTCCTCCGCCCCCGAATGTTTCCGCTATTCCGGTTTGGGGGTGTGACAGATTGGTATCAGAGCCATTGTTTATAGTGAACTAAGTATATCAAACCTTACATGATATACAACGATAAACACTAGGGGGCCAAAGCGCTCTAAACTAAAAGTATACTTTTAAAATGTAAGTATTTTATAAGAAGTATACTAACACTACATACATACTAGAAGTAGTGTCACAAGAAGAACAAAACAAAAGTATTTAGATGTTGGACACTGCAGTCAAACCTGGGTAGTTATGTAATCATATCTGGGATAAATATAGCCTGATCAACTATATTTATTTGAGATACGACCAACATGTGTTTGGAAGTGATAGTGGTGTTGCGACAAGTCTAAAACTTACCAAACTCCATACAAAAGAAATCAATAGAACAAAACACACAACCTAAAATACTATAGGAGTATTTTATCTAGAGCCAAACACATTTTAGTCATTTCATTCCAAGTGTTGCTATTTATTTTCTAGCGATTGTTTACTTGTATTAGTAGACTTCCTCTGTAAAATCTCTTAATAGAACACTTTATCTATCAGGTTGAGATATATCTTGTTCAATATCACCTGACTTCCGACCACTATAGAGGACTTATCTTCAATTTTCTCTTAAATTATTGTAGAGAAAGATGCCTCCGAAGAAGAAGTCCAACCGAAAGAACAACAATCCTCCACCGCCGCCACCTCCTCAGTTCGATGCTGCTGTGTTACAAGCAACAGTTACAGCCTCTGTGGCTGCCACCATGTTACAGATCAATTCTAGCGGCACTAGTGGATCGGGTAGTAGTACCCATCCCCGTAACCTCGATGGTAGCCGGGGACACCCGAAGGAGTGTTCCTACAAGGATTTCATGAACGCAAAGCCCAAATCCTTTGACGAAAATGGAGGAGTCATTGCCCTAACTCGTTGGTTCGAGAAGATTGAATCAATCTTCGAGATTTGTGCATGCCCCGAGGCCAGCAAGGTGAAATTTGCCGCATGCACCTTCACCGATAGGGCACTATCCTGGTGGAACAACCAAGTCAAATCCCTGACTCTTCCAGTGGCTAATACCATGAGTTGGGAGGATTTGAAGGAACTGATGCTTGTTGAATACTGCCCACGGGGCGAGATGCAAAAGCTGGAACAAGAGCTGTGGAACCTGAAGATGAAGATTTTCGACATTGCTGCATACACTCCTAGGTTCAGCGACCTCGCTCTTCTGTATCCCAGGATGGTCACCCCGGAAAGCAAGAAAGTTGAGAGATACATATGGGGAGTGACACCCCCAACTTAGGGGAACGTCTTGGCTGCTAAACCTCTCACATTCGACAGTGCCAAGCGTCTGGCGCAGACCTTGATAGATCACAGGGATAACCATGAACCCGTAGCAGCCGCTCCCAAACCACCTAAAGAGAGTAGTGGAAAGAAAAAGTTCTGGAACAAGCGCAAGGGCCAGCCTTCGCAAGATCCCTTCAAGAGGTAACAGACAGTGGCAGTCCACACTGCTACCATTCCTATTGCTGGTCCTACTGCTCAAGCACCTGCCAGTAGATATGCTGGGACCCTCCCAAGGTGCGACAAATGTAACTTCCATCGTCACGGACCTTGCCGTGACATGTAATGCACCAACTGTGGCAAAAAGGGACACACAGTCCGTTGTTGCAAAACACAAGTCCAACCAACCAATCAGGATCCTAGAGATGGAGTAGGCCAAGCCTACTATGGTTGTGGTGAAACCGGGCACTTCAAGAGGAATTGCCCGAAAGCAACAATTGTTGGCAACATCGGGAAAGTTCTAGCTATGGGCCAGGAGGAGGCAGTTATTGATCCCACCGTAGTCACGGGTACGTTGCTCCTCGAGAACTCTTATGCATGCATTCTCTTTGATTGTGGTGCGGAGAGGAGTTTTGTTAGTCATGCATTTAAACACTTACTCAAACACAAATCCCAACCTCTAACCGAAACATTCACCGTCGAGATGGCTAACGACAAGAAAGAGAGCACTAACGACATATTCATAGGCTGTACCCTCACTCTAAACAACCACTCTTTTTCCATTGAACTTATGCCGGTCTCCATAAAAAAATTTGATGTCATCATCGGCATGGATTGGTTGAGCCCCAATCGTGCTGATATTCTTTGTTACGAAAAAGCCATTCGCATCAATCTGCCATCTGGCGAAGCCCTCGTTATCTATGGCGACAAACTCAACATGAACCTACGTATCATTTCGTGCATTAAAGCCCAAAAATACATGCGAAAGGAGTGTCATGCATTCTTAGCCCATGTCATTAACGAAAAACAAGAAGTTAAAGACCTCGCGAGCATCCCTGAAGTCTGTAACTATCCCGATATCTTCCCCGAGGATCTTCCAGGTGTTCCCCCTGAATGCCAAGTCGAGTTCTGAATCGACTTAATTCCCGGAGCTACCCCTGTAGCCAAATCCCAGTATCGTCTAGCTCCAGAGGAAATGCAGGTATTATCCAGCCAACTTAACGAACTGCTCAGCAAGGGATTCATTAGACCAAACTTCTCACCCTGGGGAGAACCGGTCTTGTTCGTTAAGAAGAAGGATGGATCTTTCCGGATGTGAATAGACTACCGTGAGCTCAACAAACTCACTATCAAGAATCGCTACCCTCTACCCAGAATCGAAGACCTCTTCAATCAACTTCAAGTAGCTAGCTATTTTTCAAAGATAGACCTGAGATCAGGGTACCATCAGCTACGAGTCCAGGAGAGTGATGTTCCTAAGACAACATATAGGACTCGATATGGTCACTGCAAGTTTGTAGTGATGCCCTTTGGTCTAACCAACGCACCCACGATATTCATGGATCTAATGAACCGGGTGTGCCGCCACTTCCTAGACATGTTCGTGATAGTATTCATAGACGATATACTTATCTATTCACGAAGCAAGGAAGAACACAGCCAGCACTTAAGACAAGTTCTAGAAACACTAAGGGCAGAAAAGCTTTACGTGAAATTCTCTAAGTGTGAGTTTTGGATTAGGAAGGTAACTTTCTTGGGTCACGTGGTTAGCGAAGAAGGCATACACGTGGACCCTTCCAAAATTAAGGCAATCAAGAATTGGTCAGCACCGAGAACGCCCACAGAGATCCGTCAATTTCTGGGACTTGCTGGCTACTATCACATATTTATTCAAAACTTCTCCAAAATCGCTAAACCGCTTACTACCCTGATTCAGAAGGGTGTAACCTTTAGTTGGGGAGAACAACAAGATACAACGTTCTCGACTCTGAAGCAAGCCCTGTGCAGTGCACCTATCTCGTCTCTTCTTGAAGGGACAAAAGACTTCATAGTTTACTGCGATGCATCCAATCAGGGGCTAGGTTGTGTACTTATGCAGCGAGGAATGGTTATTGCCTATGCCTTGAGACATATAAATAGACACACGAAGTCAACTACACTACTCACGATCTTGAGTTGGGAGCAGTGTCTTTGCGCTAAAAATCTAGAGACATTACCTCTACGGAACCAAGTTCATTGTCTACACCGACCACAAAATCCTCCAGCATATTTTTGACCAGAAGGAGCTTAACATGAGGCAATGGCGATGGGTAGAGCTACTCAATGATTATGAGTGTGAAATATGCTATCATCCCGGTAAGGCCAATGTGGTAGCGGATGCCTTCAGCCGGAAAGGATACTCTGGTCGCATAGCGAAGGCACTAACAATGACAATCCATTCCCATCTATCCACCCAAATCAAAGAGGCTTAGCTGGAAGCCTTGAAACCAGAGAACATGACAGATGAAGCCTTGAGGGGAATGGAGAAGAACTTAGAGATCAAGGGAGACGGAGTTTACTACTTCATGAATCGGATCTGGACCCCAAAGTTCGGTGGTTACAGGGAGATTGTCATGAACGAAGCTCACAGAACTCGATACTCCGTTCACCCAGGTTCAGATAAGATGTATATGGATCTCAAGAAACTCTATTGGTGGCCAAACATGAAAGTAGAGATTGCAACCTACGTGGGCAAGTGCCTAACTTGCGCCAATGTCAAGGTAGAATATCAAAAGCCCTCAGGTTTACTCCAGCAGCCAGAGATACCTGAGTGGAAGTGGGAGCGGATCACAATGGATTTCATTACCAAGTTATCCAAGACACCGGGTGGTCATGATACTATTTTTGTGATCGTCGACAGACTGACCAAGTCCGCCCACTTCCTGCCAATTAAGGAAACATACAAAATGGAGAGACTGACTAGAACCTACATCCAAGAGATAGTACAACTGCATGGGGTGCCCGTATCCATTATCTCGGACAGAGATAACAGATTCACCTCAATATTTTGGCAGTCACTGCAGAAGGCTCTTGGAACTAAGATGGACATGAGTACACCTTATCATCCTCAAACGGACGGGCAGAGTAAGAGAACCATTCAAACCCTTGAAGACATGCTGAGAGCGTGAGCTATCGACTTTGGCAAGTCATGGGATACCTATTTGCCCCTGGTCGAGTTTTCTTAGAACAACAGCTATCACACTAGTATTAAGGCTGCTCCATTTGAAGCCCTCTATGGCCGTAAGTGCAGATCCACTCTATGCTGGGCTGAGGTGGGTGACACGCAGCTAGCTAGAGGTCAAGTCCCTTATAACACTCTCACTGGCCCTGAAATCATTCGAGAAACAACGAAAAAGATCATGCAAATCCGAGAACGACTAAAAGCCTACAGAGATAGGCAAAAGAGCTACTCCGACAAAAGACGAAAACCCTTGGAATTCCAGGTTGGTGACCGCACTCTGTTAAAGGTCTCACCCTGGAAGGGCATGATACGCTTCGGAAAGCGTGGCAAGCTAAATCCAAGGTACATTGGGCCATTCGAGATCCTCGCAAGGATCGGCCCAGTAGCTTACAAACTTCGGTTACTCCAAAAGCTTAAGAACATTCATCCCGTCTTCCACGTGTCAAATCTTAAAAAGTGTCAATCCGACGAGACTCTTGTGATTCCACTCGATGAAATAGAGATCAACGAGAGTCTTAAATTCGTGGAAGAACTAGTCAAAATCATGGATAGGGAAGTCAAACGAACGAAACAAAGTCGCATCCCGATAGTGAAGGTTCGCTGGAATGCCAAGAGGGGACCCAAATTCACTTGGGAGCGAGAAGATCAGAAGCAACAGAAGTATCCACATCTCTTTCCCTAGTCCATAATTATATTCATTTTAGAATTTCGGGACGAAATTCCCTCTAACAGGGGAATGATGTGACAACCCGATACTTTCTAGTCAACAAAAGTCAATTTCCGTTAAATAAAATCTCGAATTTTATTTGTTCCGTTAAGTTCTTGTGGGTTAGGAAATAATCTAAAATATATAATTAGAGATTATATAAGTTTACAGAACCAAAAACACTCGTAAAATCAAGATTTCCCTCGAAAAATCAGCAAAACTCGTTCAGCCAGGCGTTTACGCTCGTAAACCCATGGGCGGTAAACCCATGGGCCGTAAACTCCAGGGCCGTAAACCCGTTTACAGCCGCAAACCCATGTCCGACCGTAAACCCAACCGGTATAAAGGTTTTTCCCGGAGAGATTCTTCATTTCTCATCTTTTTCACTCAAAAACTCTCTCAAGTTTCTCCCAAGAACCTCCCAAGAACATTCAATCATCAAGAACAAACCTTCAAATCTTCATATTTTCACCAAGAACACCAAGAACAACCTTCATATCTTCAAAGGCTGCAAACCTAGTTCACAGCCGTAAACCTAGTTCACGGCTGCAAACCCAGTTCACAGCCGCAAACCTAGTTCATGGCCGTAAACCTAGTTCACGACCGTAAACCCAGTTCACGGCCGCAAACAGCCTTGAGCCGTGAACCTGGGCTGAAAACTCTCTTTTTCCACTCCAAACAAGTCTCGGTAATATTCTTAACCCAAAAGCAAGTGTTTTCAAACACTTTAATTAATGGTTTCGCTAATTTAAATAAAATTTTGTGTTTAAATATCAATAGGAGACCGTCACTACTAGAAAAACAGCCTTTAATGACGTGCAAACAATGACACGCAGTGATTTACGATACGCAAAAGCGTGTGTCCTAAAAATAATGTCATCTCTTATAAAATTGAAGGATAGAGGACACACATTTGTGCATGCCCTAAAATTAGTGTCCGAAAAAAACACGGAGGGCGCACATGATAAAATGTGTGTCGTGTGCGCACGTCGCTTTATATTTTTTTTCATAAACATGCGTTTTAGAAGCTCGCGGGGGAAATGAAATTCCAAAAGTTTGAAAAGCCGCCATGCTCTCCTCTACCTTCTTTCAATCGTTCTTCTTCTTCTTCTTCTTCTTCTTCTCTCTCTCTCTCTCTCAAATCAAATACCAAAAAAAACCTTCAATCGGAGAGCCATGATGCCTCTCTCACCGTCACTGCTCTTTTCTCCCACAACATCATCACACCATCACCAAATCTCTGATCTCCGACTGATGTCTCCACCCATTCTCCGCCCCCGATCTAATTCTCTAAGTCAAATATCCAAAAAACGAACCACGATGCGCTTCTCCTTTCTCCCATACCAGTTGGCAGAAATCAAGGAGTCTCGTGCCTAAAATTCTATATAGGGCCACAAAATCGACTATTATTGGAACTAGGGTTCCGGTTCTTAGTGAAATCGAAGGTTTTTTGGTCACCAGGCCATGAAATTGAAATAAAAGGGGTATAGTTGTTGGAACCACGACTATTGTTGGAACTAGGGTTTCGGTTAATAAACTCTCCATCTACTTCTCTCGATCTTCAGTTGCTCAAGTACTTTCTCAGCCTCTCAATCAATGGAAGAGCTGTATCACAACTACAAATTTAGAGTAATTTCCATACCAAGTGGAACATCAACTCCATTACAGTCAAGGTCTCAAAACTCCATGGTCAATCACCATCAACATTTGGCTTCTTTATTTGTTCCAGAGGTTCGTCTTCCTTTATTATGAGTTTTATAACCTTTTTAATCGAACTCGATTAGCCCTCGATACCTAATATTATCTTTTGCGTTGTTGCTTCTGCTCCGTTCTTCTTGAAACCTCCCCACACTCTCATGTCAAATTCGACACTTTTGTCAAAACATAATTTATGATTTCGAGTTGGAAATCAAAAGAAAAATGTCTTTGTTATCAGATTTGAATCTCATTTTCTCACCAAATATTTACCAAATTCCATTTAATTGATCGGATGTCCTTTTCCCTCTTTACACTTCGATCGACAAACCAGGTCACCTAAAATCACCGGTTATCTTTTTCCTATCTCAAAATTGATCGCACCTCCAAGAACCGCATGTATTGTTTTTTCCTTTTCTGGTTCGATTACATCCCCTTCTTCTACATTCTTGTTATTTAGTTATTTTTTCTATTTGAATGTGAGGTTGTGAGGTGGCGCTTCAAGGTTGTAAATGGGTGCTGAGGATATGATGTTTTGTGATTGTTCTGTGATGGAGAAATAAGGGCATGTTTGTATGGTTGATTAACAGGGATTCAATGGTGTTGAATGCTTTTTTTTGTATATATAGGGCTTCATGTTTCTCAGTTCCTCCCACCGTATTCATGTTAACTTGTGTTCATTGTTTAACTGTTGGTTTTCAAGCCTTTAAAATGTAGAGGAATTCTATTTTTATGTGGTGCACACCAACTATTTGTTCAATTGCCACCATGATTCATTTATGTTATCTTCCTGGTTAGTGCCTCTTCTCGAAGCTTATTATTGCTTATCCTAAACAAACATCTTCTACAGCAATGAAAAGTAGTTAAAACTGGAACCTAAATGGAAGATACATTGGCATGCTTATCTTTCCTTTTATATAATTCTCGATATTTCTTGGATTTTTGACATTAAATTTATGTCATAGTTGTATATTTGTACTGAATTGAAAGTTGTTTTTATTTACAGATTGTTCAGAACTGCCCTAAGGATTTTTTTGAAACAGATGATTTTGGATATCAGGCAACTGAACTTTCTTGAGTGAATCGGAGCTATCAATATGAGCTTTTAATTTCATTTCCGTTTTACTCGTATATTTTGGCTCATTTGCAATAATAAATTCCGGTGATTCTATGTACTCTTTTTGTTCTACTTTGAGATACAGTTGCACTCTTTTAAAGATAAATTAATAAACATGGGGCTTACTTGATTAATTAAATTTGCTTTGGTAGTGCTCAATGTGCAGAAGATTTGTGATTTTAAATAGATAGTATAATGGTGTATTTGCAGAGTAGTAGTAGTAGTGATGGTTAAACATAACAATGTTATATATCCCAAACGGGCACTTTAAGAAGCATTGGCAGAAGTATGTGAAGACATGGTTCAACCAACCTACCCGTAAAACAAGGAGGCGCAATGGTAACTTTTCTTCAAATCATAAATATGCGGGTCAGAAATAGCATCGACCAAGTCCTCGCACGATGGCCTGGAGTGCCATAATAGAATGCCTGGTCCTGGAGGGCTGAATGCGCTATATGGGTAAGGTTGCGCCCTTTCTAACACCAATTGGTTTTAGAGCAACCCGTACCGCTGATTCTCAACAAGTGGTATCAGAGCCAGTGGCGAGGGTTCTATTCTCTCAGGGAGCAATTTCTGAGGGGGGATTGTTGGGGGTCAGAAATGGCATCGACCAAGTCCTCGCACGATGTCCTGGAGGGATGAATGCGCTATATGGGTAAGGTTGCGCCCTTTCTAAAACCAATTGGTTTTAGATCAACCGGTAGCACTGATGCTCAACAAGTGGTATCAAAGCCAGTGGCGAGGGTTCTATTCTCTCAGGGAGCAATTTCTGAGGGGGGGATTGTTGGGGGTCAAAAATGGCATCGACCAAGTCCTTGCACGATGGCCTGGAGTGCCGCAATAGAATGCCTGGTCTTGGAGGGCTGAATGCGCTATATGGGTAAGGTTTCGCTCTTCCTAAAACCAATTGGTTTTAGATCAACCGGTAGCGCTGATGCTCAAGAATAAACATATAGTAGCTACTTGCTACTTTATATTTTAAATGATTTTGCATCTTAATTTACCATAACTTAAGTTAATTTTATTGATTACTACATCCAGGCAAGAAAAGGCTATTAAAGTATTTCCAAGGCTAGCTGTATCACTTTGTCCTCAGGTTCATTGTGAAACCTCGAAGTACAACATGAAACTTAGGGAGGGCCGTGGATTTTCTCTTGAAGAGTTGAAGGTAATATAACATTTCAATGTTTAATTAAGAAAAGTTTTCAATGTTTAATTAAGAAAACTTAGTTTATCATTAAATTTCTAATTATTAATCATATCTTAACCATTTTTGTATCTGAAAGATAGTAATGTTGTTTTATGGATATCTGTTACTATTAAACTGATAATATTAAGTATACAACTTGGGTACACATATACAATTTGAAAGCGTTGTTTTATGGCATAATCACCAAATTGTCAAAAAAGGTGGTGTTGTAACATTTTTCTCAAAATGACCACCCATTTGGTAACATAGACTTTGCAAAGTTTTTTTTTTTTTTTTTTTATTTTTATTTTTAAATTACTTTTAAGAGTAGGTCCCCACTACAAAAAAAATTTAGTAAATCTGTTTCATTATAAGTTTATAACATTTTACTTTGGATTATCTGCCCAATTATATTTATAGCAATGTCAACAGAAAGTTATTGGGTATTAAATGTTTCATAAGAAAAAATTTGGAAGTTACACCATGTTGTCTTTATTAGCTTAATGTTAATGATTTGAAATTTAAATTTGAACCAGGTGAACCCCGACATGGTATTACAGCTTGAAAATGTTGGCTTGAGTTTTACAGGAAAAGATGAAAGTGGCCAGCGTATACAGGTATATAGTTAGTTTTAAAAGACTGATTTACTCTAGCATTTTAAGAGTTTTAAGTTAATTTTTTTTATTTTAATCTGCACAGATTGTTGAAGTTGGTGATCATCCGTATTTTGTGGGCGTCCAGTTTCATCCTGAGTTCAAGTCTCGGCCGGGAAAACCTTCTGCACTTTTCTTAGGTACCACCAACAAACCTATCTATCTACATTACATGCAAAAAACATATCCGCAACTACTAAAGATCTTACCACATAACCATAGTAAAGAAGCGTCTTTAAATGAATTCTTACTCTATAATCAGCATAAAGAATCTCTTATATTTTATGTAAGTTTAATTAAAATAAATAGTCCCTTGTTTTTTTTTTCAGGATACCAGTAGAGATTCTACTTCAATCCAGGTGAAACTGCCTTCAAGGTCCATTTTTTATACAGTCATACCCATGTTTCATATTAAATCCACACTTTGACTTTTCAATGTAATGCTAAGTCTTTTGACGATTTATATTTTATTGGGCAGGTGTTCCAAACCAAGTTTTCTAAGATAAGCGTGAGTATGAATTTCTCAATCCTTTTACCTAATTGCTCTCCTCCTAACACGTTAAAATTGATGAATGTTTTGAGTTTTTTGGAACTAACAGTTGGATGATGCTTAATTTGACTTGCTGTTGGAGAGGGCAGTGGAGTGGGTTTGCTGAGTGTTGATTGTGTGTTTGATGGATGAATTGGTCCTCAGTTGTGGCTGGATACTAAAGGTGATGAATGCCACAAATTATTGTCATTAGTATTTGTTTTTTTGTGATGTTAGTGTTGGGAGAACATATGTATTCAACTTTCGAGCAGATGACTGCGTCATCTGTCTTGGGTCACGCTCCAGATTTTTTGTATGAAACACAGTAGATTAGATGAATGCAAATTTATATATTGTAAGAAATAGAATTGTATGACATTAAATTTTATGCAATGGATTATATTTTTTGTATATGGTATTTTATTTCTATTATGAGACATTAAATGCAAATTTAATTTAAAAATTAATAAATATATAAATATATATTTTTTAAACATTTAAATTTACGATACGCAAAAATGTGTGTCATCTTCATTTATGACATGGCCTTTCTTGACAGGGGTTTTAATGATACGCATTGCGTGTCATAAATGCGTGCCGTAAATGTGCGTCATCTTATCATTTTACGACACGCATTGCGCGTCGTAAAAGGCTGTTTTTCTAGTAGTGCGTTAATTCCACGTACTCCAACTCGAGGGTCATCTTTCCAATTTTGCTATCGAGCATGTGCACATAATCAACAGTGAGTTCATACCCCTACACTTTTACTGTTTTTAACATTTTCAGGGGGGAATACAAGCAAAACACAACGAAATTTTGTGTTCTTATATAAAGGATTTCAACAGGATTAAAACTTATGCAATTGATACAACCAAGAGATCACTACATTTTATAAAATATTTAGATATTTTATCCCTTTTGTAACATGCTGAGCATAAGGGAAGTTTTCAACATACGAATATAATTGCAAAGTTTTCAGTATAATACATGAATCGAATACATAACATACATGCAAACTATAATAGGTATAGTTTGGGATACAATACACAGTTTTATCAAGTCCATAACTTATACATTAACAAACATATAAACTATGATAGATATAGTTTATGGCGCACGACACTGTTTTCTGAAAAAAAGAGTACAATACTAAATAATTATTTAAGTGTAATTATTTTCACTCCACAAGTATACATACAGTTTCAAGTACAAGAGAACACTACAACACTACACGTAAACTAGTTAATACAGGGTTATGAGGCACTAATTCAATTGTACCCTTCAGGGTGCGGAACTAAATCCTACCACAATATAACCAGAGTCTCCTGGAGGGAGAGCTTGAGATTTGTGAATAGATCTATTCGGGACTAATAATACCACACCTAAACTGCTAGCTACAGTTAGGCAGGCATGCCTCGGGTGACAAATGTCATAACATACGATGCCTGAAGAACGTCGTAGAGGTCACTAGGTCATATCAAGCATGGTTATACCAAACTCACAACAATATAAACTAACCATTTGTTTACGGGATTTCAATTCATCAAATAGTTTTATTTTCATTAATAGAACTATTATACACTACAACTGGAGGATTCCAGGGAATACAAATGCATGGTTTTATTTTAAGTAATAAAACTACTATAGATACTGGTGGTAGCCAGGTTTTCATACAAAACACACTATACATGTTGGTGGTAGCCAGGGTTTTCATACAGAACACACTATACATACTGGTGGTAGCCAGGGTTTTCATACAAAGGTTTTTAGACAGAACGTACTATACAATACAACTGGTGGTAACCAGGCATACAGACTAACATTTTCATATACTATTACAGAATACAGTAACGAACGTACATTTTGGTCTTAGGGTTTAAGACTACTTTTCATTACAAAAGAAAATATTGGATTTTCTTGAGAACATGCAAACATTTTACAGATTCACAGATAGGTTTTATTACAAAAACATACTTATGAACTCACCAGCTTAAATGCTGATAATCTTTCAAAACCGCTTGTATTCTCAGGGAACCGGTAGACAGGTACACCCGCAGGCTTTTGAGAAGATGGAGCGTTTAGAGTCGCATCTTTTATATTTTTGTTACACTTTTGCTGTTATACAAACTATGCATCGAACAGATGTAAATACCTTATATATTTTCAATGTAATGGTTGTGTTTACTTTGATTACTATGATGCAATTGTTGTGATACTATACATGACGTCCTCCGCCCCCGAATGTTTCCGCCATTCTGGTTTGGGGGTGTGACACCATAGGCTCAAACATTTCAATCGTCGCGAGCACTGGCACACGATTTCAACGAGATACAAGATGACTTGGCATGCCGAGGAGACGACACGTGGAAAAATCGTACAGTTCACGTTCATATGCGTGACATGCAATACGCAGCGTGTAACTCAAAATCCCTATAAATAGCAAGTCTCGGCTAATCCTTTCTCACACCTCAACACACATCTCTCACTCACTCTATCTCTCTCTCTCTCTCTCTCTGTGTGTGTGTGTGTCTATCTTAAAATTCATGCTAATGACTCCCGAGTGTCTCTCTAGTACCGGAATTATCGATCTTCTACCCTACATTAATGGTTTCATAACTCATAGGTGAGTTTCACGACCCTATTTTCCAACTCTTTTCAGGAGGGGTGGGGGATACATGCAGAAAGGCAACTTTAATAGTTACCAATAATTATAGTTAGATCATTATGCCCATAGCATTAGGATGATATTATGGTCGACAGTTACTCTGCCCAAACTCTTTAACTAATATTATGCCTAGTTGTTATGTTGAATCACTATGATAGATAATATCATACCTAGATGTCACGTTCGCCAGTTGTCAGGAAACACAGAAACTCGTTATTATAGTCATCTTTGGTTAAGCTTAGTACCTAGTGTTACTTTGCCCAATTCTCGGCTACGCAAAACACACGAAATGTATATATATATATATATATATATATATATATATATATATATATATAGATAAATAATATATATAATCAGTATACCGTATAAATACAACGTGAATAGCAACACGACCGACCAGGGGAGGCCCCCACGACAAGAGTTAGACGAAACACAATTCATCAACACGCTGATAGATTTTCAACTACACTCGGCCTATAATCGTTAATTATTAAGTGAGCGAGAGAGATATCTATAGAGTTATACGGGATTGACACTTCCACATATGGTTACTAGCTACAACCCGACGGCAAGTTGAAGTAGGTATAACTTTCTAAACGCAGCGACGTCCGATGAAGCGTCATGGTATTTTCGGTATCAACAATCATAGCTAGATTATAGGAACTCATCATAACTTTGTCAAACTAAAACTAGCTATCCTAAATTACTAATACCATATATAGTGATAGCACACACAAACTCAAGGAAGCGAGTTTAACTCAAACAACATCTAACTATCATAAACTACTAATAGGAACCAAGCTAAGAAAGTAGTGATGGTACAATCAAGCTCGAGTAAAAGAGTTTGATCTACGATCATTAAACGAAATATCCACAAATCTTGAGGTACGCCGTGAAAAGTAGTTCTCGTAATATGATAAAGGAAATGTTAGGAGAATATTATCAAAACACTAACCTTGAGTTAAGGTAACAAATCAAATATACTATTCTATCTAAATCAGGATTCAGATTTAGAACTAAACGATCTGAATCCTACCCCCAAAACACTAGAAAATATGTTAACACACTAACCAAGGTTGAGATTTCAACGAGTGCTAACCTAAGAACATCGATGAAGTGCTTTCATACTTACCAAACCTGTGAACTCACCAACATTATGTTGACCTCTCAAAATAACATGTATTCCTAGGTCAACTAACAGAGGTAAAAGACTAAGCACAAAGTACAAATGACCCTCATGGTATCAAAGAAGTTGGAGATTTAGGGAAAAACTCAACACGAAAACCTCTTCCATAAGCCTACAATCCCGAAAGTCGTGCTGCTCGGTGTTTCCGCCACCAGGCCGAGGGTCTGACACTAGTCATATCATAAGTTCTAATCTTGGTAACAGGTGAAGAACGACTATTCCCCATGATCAGCTTCAATCTTCCATGCTCGACATCCTCACTTCTTCTTATACCCTGCATATTAGTGCAAAATATGGATACCACATCTCGTATCAAGAACCCAAAACTTAGTAAGTGGCATTTTATTTATCTGAATAGTGTATATACCTAATGAAGAACCAGATGGCTATGCGGTAAATCTCTCTCGCGAAACATGGCGTTGATCTCCACTACATTCTCTATAGTCTAGCGAAGGTCCAGGAACTCCCTCACCAGCTATTGACACTCGATCACCGGTGAAAACTGATCCATGAACCTCGTAAAAAAGTCATCCCAAGTCATTGCCTCGACAACCTTGCCTCCCAAAGCATGGCCTACCTCTTCCCACCAACCACGGACTCTGTCTTTCAGAATACAGGATGCAAGTCTGACCTTCACCTCCTCGATACATGAGCTATTTCGGAAATTGTTTCCGATGTCCGCCAATCATCTCCTACTAATAATGGGGTCGTTCTTCCTAAAGAACTTAGGAGCCCCACACGCACAAAACTCTCAAAAAGCCATTGAGCGTTCGACCACCATATCTACAATCTCAGTACGGAATGTGCCTAGAGGCTCATCAAAAATCTCCATAATCCCCTCCTTTATCATACCAAAGATCAAATGAGTCCGTTCCAAAATGTTGCGAGTAATCTCAAACGAAATGAACTCTCGCATCTGATAATTTGTAACGACCCAAAAATCAAGGGTAGAAAATTTATTTTTATTATAGTCAAAACACAGAGATCTTCTAAATCCAAACATTCCAAAAACATGATTAATTAAAAACATTTATCAGAGTTCGTCCCAAAATCATATATTGCGGAAACACGGGTGTGTGCAGTGCGATCAAGCCGGACCCTTCCTTTCCAAACTGATGATACCTGAAACCATAAACAAAACTCTAAGCACGAAGCTTAGTGAGTTCCCCAGAGCATACCCCACACAATCCACAAAACCACATAATCCATATTAGCTATATCAACTATATAAACCATATAGCTAATATGGATTATGTGGTTTTGTAGCTAATATGGTATGGTGAGGAGACTCACCTCACACTGCCGAAGTCCCGCGAATAAAACTCTAGCCGCTGGTTGACAGATTCCCGAATTGTCAACATCAAAACAACACCCAATTAATAATTGGGTTTCAATACATAACCATAAGTCCATGCTTGGGGTAAAAAGACTATTTTACCCTTAACCTAACTTGGTTCAAAACCAAGGTCCAAACACACACTTTGAAGCCCCAAAAACCAATCAATGAACCAAGGCCCAACATATGGCCCAACTTTCCAAATTTGGCCCAAACCTCTACATGGACTTATTTTAAGGCCCAACCATTTATTCTTTGTCCAACACTTGGAATACTGATGGTCTAATATCTCATAATCATCAAGGCCCAAATATGGCCCATCTATGGAAAATTGGGCCCAAGCCTTTCCAATAGGCCTTATCCTAAATCCTAATTCAATATTCTAGTCCATAAATTGTTCTTGGATGGCCCATCAATAGTCCAAACATCTAGGACCAACAGAAAAGGCCTAACTCAAAACCCAACACAATTAGGGTTTTCACATGAAATGAAGATTAGGGTTAATTAGAAACACTTAACCCATTAAGGACTTAATCCCTTAAGTCCATCAACCTACTACGTCAATCATATAGTGTAATTGGGCATAAGTCATACATCAATCTACTCATCCAAACGCGGGTCCCGACAATCCAAAAATAACATCTTCCAAAATTATATCATTTGGCTCCCCGAAACCAACACCCTACTAAATATTATTGATTTTGGCTACCATTATATAAAATAATAATAAAAATTACATCTCGGGGCTTTAGAGTTAATTATTTATTTAATTAATTTTAAACAGAATGTTACATAATCCATGTGTCTGGCTCCAGAACCCGAACTCGATCGCTCACCAAGACCTGAACCTCCTCGAGTGACCACCATACTGAAACAAACTATGCAAACCATCATAAAACACTCGAAGAATCACACACCCTGTGAGTTCCTTACTATTCTCGTGACTCCCCTTGAC